>NW_026777463.1:0-300000 GCF_028023285.1 Balaenoptera ricei | reverse complement strand
TGGGTTAGGGTTAGGGTTAGGGCTCGGTTTAGGGTACGGGTTAGGATTAGGATACGTGTTAGGGTTAGGGTACGGTTTAGGGTTAGGGTACGCGTTAGGGTTAGGGTAGTTATTAAACCTATCCCACTCTCTAGATACCCCTTAGCACGTAAAGGAATATTATTTGGGGGTCCAGCCATGGAGAAGAGTTTAGACACTAGGATAAGATAAGGAACACACCCATTATAAAGAAATCACATTAGGATTCTCTTTTTAAGCTGTTCCTTCAAACACTAGTGCTTAGGAAATCTATTGGAGGCAGAAGCAGTCAAGGGTAGCCTAGGGTTAGGGTTAGGCTTAGGGTTAGGGTTAGGGTACGGCTTAGGGTACGGTTCGGGGAGGGGTTCGGGTACGGCGTAGGGTATGGGTTAGGGTTAGGGTTAGGGTTAGTGTTAGGGTTAGGGCTCGGTTTAGGGTACGGGTTAGGATTAGGGTACGTGTTAGGGTTAGGGTAGGGGTTAGGGTTAGGGTACGCGTTAGGGTTAGGGTAGTTATTAAACCTATCCCACTCTCTAGATACCCCTTAGCACGTAAAGGAATATTATTTGGGGGTCCAGCCATGGAGAAGAGTTTAGACACTAGGATAAGATAAGGAACACACCCATTATAAAGAAATCACATTAGGATTCTCTTTTTAAGCTGTTCCTTCAAACACTAGTGCTTAGGAAATCTATTGGAGGCAGAAGCAGTCAAGGGTAGCCTAGGGTTAGGGTTAGGCTTAGGGTACGGCTTAGGGTACGGGTTCGGGGAGGGGTTCGGGTACGGCGTAGGGTATGGGTTAGGGTTAGGGTTAGTGTTAGGGTTAGGGTTAGGGCTCGGTTTAGGGTACGGGTTAGGATTAGGGTACGTGTTAGGGTTAGGGTAGGTGTTAGGGTTAGGGTACGCGTTAGGGTTAGGGTAGTTATTAAACCTATCCCACTCTCTAGATACCCCTTAGCACGTAAAGGAATATTATTTGGGGGTCCAGCCATGGAGAAGAGTTTAGACACTAGGATAAGATAAGGAACACACCCATTATAAAGAAATCACATTAGGATTCTCTTTTTAAGCTGTTCCTTCAAACACTAGTGCTTAGGAAATCTATTGGAGGCAGAAGCAGTCAAGGGTAGCCTAGGGTTAGGGTTAGGCTTAGGGTTAGGCTTAGGGTACGGCTTAGGGTACGGGTTCGGGGAGGGGTTCGGGTACGGCGTAGGGTATGGGTTAGGGTTAGGGTTAGTGTTAGGGTTAGGGCTCGGTTTAGGGTACGGGTTAGGATTAGGGTACGTGTTAGGGTTAGGGTAGGGGTTAGGGTTAGGGTACGCGTTAGGGTTAGGGTAGTTATTAAACCTATCCCACTCTCTAGATACCCCTTAGCACGTAAAGGAATATTATTTGCGGGTCCAGCCATGGAGAAGAGTTTAGACACTAGGATAAAATAAGGAACACATACATTATAAAGAAATCACATTAGGATTCTCTTTTTAAGATGTTCCTTAAAACACTAGTGCTTAGGAAATCTATTGGAGGCAGAAGCAGTCAAGGGTAGCCTAGGGTTAGGGTTAGGCTTAGGGTTAGGGTTAGGGTACGGCTTTGGGTAGGGGTTCGGGGAGGTGCTCGGGTACGGCGTAGGGTATGGGTTAGGGTTAGGGTTAGTGTTCGTGTTAGGGTTAGGGCTCGGTTTAGGGTACGGGTTAGGATTAGGGTACGTTTTAGGGTTAGGGTACGGCTTAGGGTACGGTTTCGGGGAGGGGTTCGGGTACGGCGTAGGGTATGGGTTAGGGTTAGGGTTAGGGCTCGGTTTAGGGTACGGGTTAGGATTAGGATACGTGTTAGGGTTAGGGTACGGTTTAGGGTTAGGGTACGCGTTAGGGTTAGGGTAGTTATTAAACCTATCCCACTCTCTAGATACCCCTTAGCACGTAAAGGAATATTATTTGGGGGTCCAGCCATGGAGAAGAGTTTAGACACTAGGATAAGATAAGGAACACACCCATTATAAAGAAATCACATTAGGATTCTCTTTTTAAGCTGTTCCTTCAAACACTAGTGCTTAGGAAATCTATTGGAGGCAGAAGCAGTCAAGGGTAGCCTAGGGTTAGGGTTAGGCTTAGGGTTAGGGTTAGGGTACGGCTTAGGGTACGGTTCGGGGAGGGGTTCGGGTACGGCGTAGGGTATGGGTTAGGGTTAGGGTTAGGGTTAGTGTTAGGGTTAGGGCTCGGTTTAGGGTACGGGTTAGGATTAGGGTACGTGTTAGGGTTAGGGTAGGGGTTAGGGTTAGGGTACGCGTTAGGGTTAGGGTAGTTATTAAACCTATCCCACTCTCTAGATACCCCTTAGCACGTCAAGGAATATTATTTGGGGGTCCAGCCATGGAGAAGAGTTTAGACACTAGGATAAGATAAGGAACACACCCATTATAAAGAAATCACATTAGGATTCTCTTTTTAAGCTGTTCCTTCAAACACTAGTGCTTAGGAAATCTATTGGAGGCAGAAGCAGTCAAGGGTAGCCTAGGGTTAGGGTTAGGCTTAGGGTACGGCTTAGGGTACGGGTTCGGGGAGGGGTTCGGGTACGGCGTAGGGTATGGGTTAGGGTTAGGGTTAGTGTTAGGGTTAGGGTTAGGGCTCGGTTTAGGGTACGGGTTAGGATTAGGGTACGTGTTAGGGTTAGGGTAGGTGTTAGGGTTAGGGTACGCGTTAGGGTTAGGGTAGTTATTAAACCTATCCCACGCTCTAGATACCCCTTAGCACGTAAAGGAATATTATTTGGGGGTCCAGCCATGGAGAAGAGTTTAGACACTAGGATAAGATAAGGAACACACCCATTATAAAGAAATCACATTAGGATTCTCTTTTTAAGCTGTTCCTTCAAACACTAGTGCTTAGGAAATCTATTGGAGGCAGAAGCAGTCAAGGGTAGCCTAGGGTTAGGGTTAGGCTTAGGGTTAGGCTTAGGGTACGGCTTAGGGTACGGGTTCGGGGAGGGGTTCGGGTACGGCGTAGGGTATGGGTTAGGGTTAGGGTTAGTGTTAGGGTTAGGGCTCGGTTTAGGGTACGGGTTAGGATTAGGGTACGTGTTAGGGTTAGGGTAGGGGTTAGGGTTAGGGTACGCGTTAGGGTTAGGGTAGTTATTAAACCTATCCCACTCTCTAGATACCCCTTAGCACGTAAAGGAATATTATTTGCGGGTCCAGCCATGGAGAAGAGTTTAGACACTAGGATAAAATAAGGAACACATACATTATAAAGAAATCACATTAGGATTCTCTTTTTAAGATGTTCCTTAAAACACTAGTGCTTAGGAAATCTATTGGAGGCAGAAGCAGTCAAGGGTAGCCTAGGGTTAGGGTTAGGCTTAGGGTTAGGGTTAGGGTACGGCTTTGGGTAGGGGTTCGGGGAGGTGCTCGGGTACGGCGTAGGGTATGGGTTAGGGTTAGGGTTAGTGTTCGTGTTAGGGTTAGGGCTCGGTTTAGGGTACGGGTTAGGATTAGGGTACGTGTTAGGGTTAGGGTAGGGGTTAGGGTTAGGGTACGCGTTAGGGTTAGGGTAGTTATTAAACCTATCCCACTCTCTAGATACCCCTTAGCACGTCAAGGAATATTATTTGGGGGTCCAGCCATGGAGAAGAGTTTAGACACTAGGATAAGATAAGGAACACACCCATTATAAAGAAATCACATTAGGATTCTCTTTTTAAGCTGTTCCTTCAAACACTAGTGCTTAGGAAATCTATTGGAGGCAGAAGCAGTCAAGGGTAGCCTAGGGTTAGGGTTAGGCTTAGGGTTAGGGTTAGGGTACGGCTTAGGGTACGGTTTCGGGGAGGGGTTCGGGTACGGCGTAGGGTATGGGTTAGGGTTAGGGTTAGGGCTCGGTTTAGGGTACGGGTTAGGATTAGGATACGTGTTAGGGTTAGGGTACGGTTTAGGGTTAGGGTACGCGTTAGGGTTAGGGTAGTTATTAAACCTATCCCACTCTCTAGATACCCCTTAGCACGTAAAGGAATATTATTTGGGGGTCCAGCCATGGAGAAGAGTTTAGACACTAGGATAAGATAAGGAACACACCCATTATAAAGAAATCACATTAGGATTCTCTTTTTAAGCTGTTCCTTCAAACACTAGTGCTTAGGAAATCTATTGGAGGCAGAAGCAGTCAAGGGTAGCCTAGGGTTAGGGTTAGGCTTAGGGTTAGGCATAGGGTACGGCTTAGGGTACGGGTTCGGGGAGGGGTTCGGGTATGGCGTAGGGTATGGGTTAGGGTTAGGGTTAGGGTTAGTGTTAGGGTTAGGGCTCGGTTTAGGGTACGGGTTAGGATTAGGGTACGTGTTAGGGTTAGGGTAGGTGTTAGGGTTAGGGTACGCGTTAGGGTTAGGGTAGTTATTAAACCTATCCCACTCTCTAGATACCCCTTAGCACGTAAAGGAATATTATTTGGGGGTCCAGCCATGGAGAAGAGTTTAGACACTAGGATAAGATAAGGAACACACCCATTATAAAGAAATCACATTAGGATTCTCTTTTTAAGCTGTTCCTTCAAACACTAGTGCTTAGGAAATCTATTGGAGGCAGAAGCAGTCAAGGGTAGCCTAGGGTTAGGGTTAGGCTTAGGGTTAGGCTTAGGGTACGGCTTAGGGTACGGGTTCGGGGAGGGGTTCGGGTACGGCGTAGGGTATGGGTTAGGGTTAGGGTTAGGGTTAGTGTTAGGGTTAGGGCTCGGTTTAGAGTACGGGTTAGGATTAGGGTACGTTTTAGGGTTAGGGTAGGGGTTAGGGTTAGGGTACGCGTTAGGGTTAGGGTAGTTATTAAACCTATCCCACTCTCTAGATACCCCTTAGCACGTAAAGGAATATTATTTGGGAGTCCAGCCATGGAGAAGAGTTTAGACACTAGGATAAGATAAGGAACACACCCATTATAAAGAAATCACATTAGGATTCTCTTTTTAAGCTGTTCCTTCAAACACTAGTGCTTAGGAAATCTATTGGAGGCAGAAGCAGTCAAGGATAGCCTAGGGTTAGGGTTAGGCTTAGGGTTAGGGTTAGGGTACGGCTTAGGGTACGGTTCGGGGAGGGGTTCGGGTACGGCGTAGGGTATGGGTTAGGGTTAGGGTTAGGGTTAGTGTTAGGGTTAGGGCTCGGTTTAGGGTACGGGTTAGGATTAGGGTACGTGTTAGGGTTAGGGTAGGGGTTAGGGTTAGGGTACGCGTTAGGGTTAGGGTAGTTATTAAACCTATCCCACTCTCTAGATACCCCTTAGCACGTAAAGGAATATTATTTGCGGGTCCAGCCATGGAGAAGAGTTTAGACACTAGGATAAAATAAGGAACACATACATTATAAAGAAATCACATTAGGATTCTCTTTTTAAGATGTTCCTTAAAACACTAGTGCTTAGGAAATCTATTGGAGGCAGAAGCAGTCAAGGGTAGCCTAGGGTTAGGGTTAGGCTTAGGGTTAGGGTTAGGGTACGGCTTAGGGTAGGGGTTCGGGGAGGTGTTCGGGTACGGCGTAGGGTATGGGTTAGGGTTAGGGTTAGGGTTCGTGTTAGGGTTAGGGCTCGGTTTAGGGTACGGGTTAGGATTAGGGTACGTGTTAGGGTTAGGGTAGGTGTTAGGGTTAGGGTACGCGTTAGGGTTAGGGTAGTTATTAAACCTATCCCACTCTCTAGATACCCCTTAGCACGTAAAGGAATATTATTTGGGGGTCCAGCCATGGAGAAGAGTTTAGACACTAGGATAAGATAAGGAACACACCCATTATAAAGAAATCACATTAGGATTCTTTTTTTAAGCTGTTCCTTCAAACACTAGTGCTTAGGAAATCTATTGGAGGCAGAAGCAGTCAAGGGTAGCCTAGGGTTAGGGTTAGGCTTAGGGTTAGGCTTAGGGTACGGCTTAGGGTACGGGTTCGGGGAGGGGTTCGGGTACGGCGTAGGGTATGCGTTAGGGTTAGGGTTAGTGTTAGGGTTAGGGCTCGGTTTAGGGTACGGGTTAGGATTAGGGTACGTGTTAGGGTTAGGGTAGGGGTTAGGGTTAGGGTACGCGTTAGGGTTAGGGTAGTTATTAAACCTATCCCACTCTCTAGATACCCCTTAGCACGTAAAGGAATATTATTTGCGGGTCCAGCCATGGAGAAGAGTTTAGACACTAGGATAAAATAAGGAACACATACATTATAAAGAAATCACATTAGGATTCTCTTTTTAAGATGTTCCTTAAAACACTAGTGCTTAGGAAATCTATTGGAGGCAGAAGCAGTCAAGGGTAGCCTAGGGTTAGGGTTAGGCTTAGGGTTAGGTTTAGGGTACGGCTTAGGGTAGGGGTTCGGGGAGGTGCTCGGGTACGGCGTAGGGTATGGGTTAGGGTTAGGGTTAGGGTTCGTGTTAGGGTTAGGGCTCGGTTTAGGGTACGGGTTAGGATTAGGGTACGTTTTAGGGTTAGGGTAGGGGTTAGGGTTAGGGTACGCCTTAGGGTTAGGGTAGTTATTAAACCTATCCCACTCTCTAGATACCCCTTAGCACGTAAAGGAATATTATTTGGGGGTCCAGCCACGGAGAAGAGTTTAGACACTAGGATAAGATAAGGAACACACCCATTATAAAGAAATCACATTAGGATTCTCTTTTTAAGCTGTTCCTTCAAACACTAGTGCTTAGGAAATCTATTGGAGGCAGAAGCAGTCAAGGGTAGCCTAGGGTTAGGGTTAGGCTTAGGGTACGGCTTAGGGTACGGGTTCGGGGAGGGGTTCGGGTACGGCGTAGGGTATGGGTTAGGGTTAGGGTTAGTGTTAGGGTTAGGGTTAGGGCTCGGTTTAGGGTACGGGTTAGGATTAGGGTACGTGTTAGGGTTAGGGTAGGTGTTAGGGTTAGGGTACGCGTTAGGGTTAGGGTAGTTATTAAACCTATCCCACTCTCTAGATACCCCTTAGCACGTAAAGGAATATTATTTGGGGGTCCAGCCATGGAGAAGAGTTTAGACACTAGGATAAGATAAGGAACACACCCATTATAAAGAAATCACATTAGGATTCTCTTTTTAAGCTGTTCCTTCAAACACTAGTGCTTAGGAAATCTATTGGAGGCAGAAGCAGTCAAGGGTAGCCTAGGGTTAGGGTTAGGCTTAGGGTTAGGCTTAGGGTACGGCTTAGGGTACGGGTTCGGGGAGGGGTTCGGGTACGGCGTAGGGTATGGGTTAGGGTTAGGGTTAGTGTTAGGGTTAGGGCTCGGTTTAGGGTACGGGTTAGGATTAGGGTACGTGTTAGGGTTAGGGTAGGGGTTAGGGTTAGGGTACGCGTTAGGGTTAGGGTAGTTATTAAACCTATCCCACTCTCTAGATACCCCTTAGCACGTAAAGGAATATTATTTGCGGGTCCAGCCATGGAGAAGAGTTTAGACACTAGGATAAAATAAGGAACACATACATTATAAAGAAATCACATTAGGATTCTCTTTTTAAGATGTTCCTTAAAACACTAGTGCTTAGGAAATCTATTGGAGGCAGAAGCAGTCAAGGGTAGCCTAGGGTTAGGGTTAGGCTTAGGGTTAGGGTTAGGGTACGGCTTTGGGTAGGGGTTCGGGGAGGTGCTCGGGTACGGCGTAGGGTATGGGTTAGGGTTAGGGTTAGTGTTCGTGTTAGGGTTAGGGCTCGGTTTAGGGTACGGGTTAGGATTAGGGTACGTGTTAGGGTTAGGGTAGGGGTTAGGGTTAGGGTACGCGTTAGGGTTAGGGTAGTTATTAAACCTATCCCACTCTCTAGATACCCCTTAGCACGTCAAGGAATATTATTTGGGGGTCCAGCCATGGAGAAGAGTTTAGACACTAGGATAAGATAAGGAACACACCCATTATAAAGAAATCACATTAGGATTCTCTTTTTAAGCTGTTCCTTCAAACACTAGTGCTTAGGAAATCTATTGGAGGCAGAAGCAGTCAAGGGTAGCCTAGGGTTAGGGTTAGGCTTAGGGTTAGGGTTAGGGTACGGCTTAGGGTACGGTTTCGGGGAGGGGTTCGGGTACGGCGTAGGGTATGGGTTAGGGTTAGGGTTAGGGCTCGGTTTAGGGTACGGGTTAGGATTAGGATACGTGTTAGGGTTAGGGTACGGTTTAGGGTTAGGGTACGCGTTAGGGTTAGGGTAGTTATTAAGCCTATCCCACTCTCTAGATACCCCTTAGCACGTAAAGGAATATTATTTGGGGGTCCAGCCATGGAGAAGAGTTTAGACACTAGGATAAGATAAGGAACACACCCATTATAAAGAAATCACATTAGGATTCTCTTTTTAAGCTGTTCCTTCAAACACTAGTGCTTAGGAAATCTATTGGAGGCAGAAGCAGTCAAGGGTAGCCTAGGGTTAGGGTTAGGCTTAGGGTTAGGCATAGGGTACGGCTTAGGGTACGGGTTCGGGGAGGGGTTCGGGTATGGCGTAGGGTATGGGTTAGGGTTAGGGTTAGGGTTAGTGTTAGGGTTAGGGCTCGGTTTAGGGTACGGGTTAGGATTAGGGTACGTGTTAGGGTTAGGGTAGGTGTTAGGGTTAGGGTACGCGTTAGGGTTAGGGTAGTTATTAAACCTATCCCACTCTCTAGATACCCCTTAGCACGTAAAGGAATATTATTTGGGGGTCCAGCCATGGAGAAGAGTTTAGACACTAGGATAAGATAAGGAACACACCCATTATAAAGAAATCACATTAGGATTCTCTTTTTAAGCTGTTCCTTCAAACACTAGTGCTTAGGAAATCTATTGGAGGCAGAAGCAGTCAAGGGTAGCCTAGGGTTAGGGTTAGGCTTAGGGTTAGGCTTAGGGTACGGCTTAGGGTACGGGTTCGGGGAGGGGTTCGGGTACGGCGTAGGGTATGGGTTAGGGTTAGGGTTAGGGTTAGTGTTAGGGTTAGGGCTCGGTTTAGAGTACGGGTTAGGATTAGGGTACGTTTTAGGGTTAGGGTAGGGGTTAGGGTTAGGGTACGCGTTAGGGTTAGGGTAGTTATTAAACCTATCCCACTCTCTAGATACCCCTTAGCACGTAAAGGAATATTATTTGGGAGTCCAGCCATGGAGAAGAGTTTAGACACTAGGATAAGATAAGGAACACACCCATTATAAAGAAATCACATTAGGATTCTCTTTTTAAGCTGTTCCTTCAAACACTAGTGCTTAGGAAATCTATTGGAGGCAGAAGCAGTCAAGGGTAGCCTAGGGTTAGGGTTAGGCTTAGGGTTAGGCATAGGGTACGGCTTAGGGTACGGGTTCGGGGAGGGGTTCGGGTACGGCGTAGGGTATGGGTTAGGGTTAGGGTTAGGGTTAGTGTTAGGGTTAGGGCTCGGTTTAGGGTACGGGTTAGGATTAGGGTACGTGTTAGGGTTAGGGTAGGGGTTAGGGTTAGGGTATGCGTTAGGGTTAGGGCAGTTATTAAACCTATCCCACTCTCTAGATACCCCTTAGCACGTAAAGGAATATTATTTGGGGGTCCAGCCATGGAGAAGAGTTTAGACACTAGGATAAGATAAGGAACACACCCATTATAAAGAAATCACATTAGGATTCTCTTTTTAAGCTGTTCCTTCAAACACTAGTGCTTAGGAAATCTATTGGAGGCAGAAGCAGTCAAGGGTAGCCTAGGGTTAGGGTTAGGCTTAGGGTACGGCTTAGGGTACGGGTTCGGGGAGGGGTTCGGGTACGGCGTAGGGTATGGGTTAGGGTTAGGGTTAGTGTTAGGGTTAGGGTTAGGGCTCGGTTTAGGGTACGGGTTAGGATTAGGGTACGTGTTAGGGTTAGGGTAGGTGTTAGGGTTAGGGTACGCGTTAGGGTTAGGGTAGTTATTAAACCTATCCCACTCTCTAGATACCCCTTAGCACGTAAAGGAATATTATTTGGGGGTCCAGCCATGGAGAAGAGTTTAGACACTAGGATAAGATAAGGAACACACCCATTATAAAGAAATCACATTAGGATTCTCTTTTTAAGCTGTTCCTTCAAACACTAGTGCTTAGGAAATCTATTGGAGGCAGAAGCAGTCAAGGGTAGCCTAGGGTTAGGGTTAGGCTTAGGGTTAGGCTTAGGGTACGGCTTAGGGTACGGGTTCGGGGAGGGGTTCGGGTACGGCGTAGGGTATGGGTTAGGGTTAGGGTTAGTGTTAGGGTTAGGGCTCGGTTTAGGGTACGGGTTAGGATTAGGGTACGTGTTAGGGTTAGGGTAGGGGTTAGGGTTAGGGTACGCGTTAGGGTTAGGGTAGTTATTAAACCTATCCCACTCTCTAGATACCCCTTAGCACGTAAAGGAATATTATTTGCGGGTCCAGCCATGGAGAAGAGTTTAGACACTAGGATAAAATAAGGAACACATACATTATAAAGAAATCACATTAGGATTCTCTTTTTAAGATGTTCCTTAAAACACTAGTGCTTAGGAAATCTATTGGAGGCAGAAGCAGTCAAGGGTAGCCTAGGGTTAGGGTTAGGCTTAGGGTTAGGGTTAGGGTACGGCTTTGGGTAGGGGTTCGGGGAGGTGCTCGGGTACGGCGTAGGGTATGGGTTAGGGTTAGGGTTAGTGTTCGTGTTAGGGTTAGGGCTCGGTTTAGGGTACGGGTTAGGATTAGGGTACGTGTTAGGGTTAGGGTAGGGGTTAGGGTTAGGGTACGCGTTAGGGTTAGGGTAGTTATTAAACCTATCCCACTCTCTAGATACCCCTTAGCACGTCAAGGAATATTATTTGGGGGTCCAGCCATGGAGAAGAGTTTAGACACTAGGATAAGATAAGGAACACACCCATTATAAAGAAATCACATTAGGATTCTCTTTTTAAGCTGTTCCTTCAAACACTAGTGCTTAGGAAATCTATTGGAGGCAGAAGCAGTCAAGGGTAGCCTAGGGTTAGGGTTAGGCTTAGGGTTAGGGTTAGGGTACGGCTTAGGGTACGGTTTCGGGGAGGGGTTCGGGTACGGCGTAGGGTATGGGTTAGGGTTAGGGTTAGGGCTCGGTTTAGGGTACGGGTTAGGATTAGGATACGTGTTAGGGTTAGGGTACGGTTTAGGGTTAGGGTACGCGTTAGGGTTAGGGTAGTTATTAAGCCTATCCCACTCTCTAGATACCCCTTAGCACGTAAAGGAATATTATTTGGGGGTCCAGCCATGGAGAAGAGTTTAGACACTAGGATAAGATAAGGAACACACCCATTATAAAGAAATCACATTAGGATTCTCTTTTTAAGCTGTTCCTTCAAACACTAGTGCTTAGGAAATCTATTGGAGGCAGAAGCAGTCAAGGGTAGCCTAGGGTTAGGGTTAGGCTTAGGGTTAGGCATAGGGTACGGCTTAGGGTACGGGTTCGGGGAGGGGTTCGGGTATGGCGTAGGGTATGGGTTAGGGTTAGGGTTAGGGTTAGTGTTAGGGTTAGGGCTCGGTTTAGGGTACGGGTTAGGATTAGGGTACGTGTTAGGGTTAGGGTAGGTGTTAGGGTTAGGGTACGCGTTAGGGTTAGGGTAGTTATTAAACCTATCCCACTCTCTAGATACCCCTTAGCACGTAAAGGAATATTATTTGGGGGTCCAGCCATGGAGAAGAGTTTAGACACTAGGATAAGATAAGGAACACACCCATTATAAAGAAATCACATTAGGATTCTCTTTTTAAGCTGTTCCTTCAAACACTAGTGCTTAGGAAATCTATTGGAGGCAGAAGCAGTCAAGGGTAGCCTAGGGTTAGGGTTAGGCTTAGGGTTAGGCTTAGGGTACGGCTTAGGGTACGGGTTCGGGGAGGGGTTCGGGTACGGCGTAGGGTATGGGTTAGGGTTAGGGTTAGGGT
The DNA here is from genome assembly GCF_028023285.1 of Balaenoptera ricei. Classification (NCBI taxonomy): domain Eukaryota; kingdom Metazoa; phylum Chordata; class Mammalia; order Artiodactyla; family Balaenopteridae; genus Balaenoptera; species Balaenoptera ricei. The sequence continues at coordinate 288,194 of NW_026777463.1, read as the reverse complement.
TAGTGTTAGGGTTAGGGCTCGGTTTAGAGTACGGGTTAGGATTAGGGTACGTTTTAGGGTTAGGGTAGGGGTTAGGGTTAGGGTACGCGTTAGGGTTAGGGTAGTTATTAAACCTATCCCACTCTCTAGATACCCCTTAGCACGTAAAGGAATATTATTTGGGAGTCCAGCCATGGAGAAGAGTTTAGACACTAGGATAAGATAAGGAACACACCCATTATAAAGAAATCACATTAGGATTCTCTTTTTAAGCTGTTCCTTCAAACACTAGTGCTTAGGAAATCTATTGGAGGCAGAAGCAGTCAAGGGTAGCCTAGGGTTAGGGTTAGGCTTAGGGTTAGGCATAGGGTACGGCTTAGGGTACGGGTTCGGGGAGGGGTTCGGGTACGGCGTAGGGTATGGGTTAGGGTTAGGGTTAGGGTTAGTGTTAGGGTTAGGGCTCGGTTTAGGGTACGGGTTAGGATTAGGGTACGTGTTAGGGTTAGGGTAGGGGTTAGGGTTAGGGTATGCGTTAGGGTTAGGGCAGTTATTAAACCTATCCCACTCTCTAGATACCCCTTAGCACGTAAAGGAATATTATTTGGGGGTCCAGCCATGGAGAAGAGTTTAGACACTAGGATAAGATAAGGAACACACCCATTATAAAGAAATCACATTAGGATTCTCTTTTTAAGCTGTTCCTTCAAACACTAGTGCTTAGGAAATCTATTGGAGGCAGAAGCAGTCAAGGGTAGCCTAGGGTTAGGGTTAGGCTTAGGGTACGGCTTAGGGTACGGGTTCGGGGAGGGGTTCGGGTACGGCGTAGGGTATGGGTTAGGGTTAGGGTTAGTGTTAGGGTTAGGGCTCGGTTTAGGGTACGGGTTAGGATTAGGGTACGTGTTAGGGTTAGGGTAGGGGTTAGGGTTAGGGTACGCGTTAGGGTTAGGGTAGTTATTAAACCTATCCCACTCTCTAGATACCCCTTAGCACGTAAAGGAATATTATTTGCGGGTCCAGCCATGGAGAAGAGTTTAGACACTAGGATAAAATAAGGAACACATACATTATAAAGAAATCACATTAGGATTCTCTTTTTAAGATGTTCCTTAAAACACTAGTGCTTAGGAAATCTATTGGAGGCAGAAGCAGTCAAGGGTAGCCTAGGGTTAGGGTTAGGCTTAGGGTTAGGGTTAGGGTACGGCTTAGGGTAGGGGTTCGGGGAGGTGTTCGGGTACGGCGTAGGGTATGGGTTAGGGTTAGGGTTAGGGTTCGTGTTAGGGTTAGGGCTCGGTTTAGGGTACGGGTTAGGATTAGGGTACGTGTTAGGGTTAGGGTAGGTGTTAGGGTTAGGGTACGCGTTAGGGTTAGGGTAGTTATTAAACCTATCCCACTCTCTAGATACCCCTTAGCACGTAAAGGAATATTATTTGGGGGTCCAGCCATGGAGAAGAGTTTAGACACTAGGATAAGATAAGGAACACACCCATTATAAAGAAATCACATTAGGATTCTTTTTTTAAGCTGTTCCTTCAAACACTAGTGCTTAGGAAATCTATTGGAGGCAGAAGCAGTCAAGGGTAGCCTAGGGTTAGGGTTAGGCTTAGGGTTAGGCTTAGGGTACGGCTTAGGGTACGGGTTCGGGGAGGGGTTCGGGTACGGCGTAGGGTATGCGTTAGGGTTAGGGTTAGTGTTAGGGTTAGGGCTCGGTTTAGGGTACGGGTTAGGATTAGGGTACGTGTTAGGGTTAGGGTAGGGGTTAGGGTTAGGGTACGCGTTAGGGTTAGGGTAGTTATTAAACCTATCCCACTCTCTAGATACCCCTTAGCACGTAAAGGAATATTATTTTGGGGTCCAGCCATGGAGAAGAGTTTAGACACTAGGATAAAATAAGGAACACATACATTATAAAGAAATCACATTAGGATTCTCTTTTTAAGATGTTCCTTAAAACACTAGTGCTTAGGAAATCTATTGGAGGCAGAAGCAGTCAAGGGTAGCCTAGGGTTAGGGTTAGGCTTAGGGTTAGGTTTAGGGTACGGCTTAGGGTAGGGGTTCGGGGAGGTGCTCGGGTACGGCGTAGGGTATGGGTTAGGGTTAGGGTTAGGGTTCGTGTTAGGGTTAGGGCTCGGTTTAGGGTACGGGTTAGGATTAGGGTACGTTTTAGGGTTAGGGTAGGGGTTAGGGTTAGGGTACGCCTTAGGGTTAGGGTAGTTATTAAACCTATCCCACTCTCTAGATACCCCTTAGCACGTAAAGGAATATTATTTGGGGGTCCAGCCACGGAGAAGAGTTTAGACACTAGGATAAGATAAGGAACACACCCATTATAAAGAAATCACATTAGGATTCTCTTTTTAAGCTGTTCCTTCAAACACTAGTGCTTAGGAAATCTATTGGAGGCAGAAGCAGTCAAGGGTAGCCTAGGGTTAGGGTTAGGCTTAGGGTTAGGCTTAGGGTACGGCTTAGGGTACGGGTTCGGGGAGGGGTTCGGGTACGGCGTAGGGTATGGGTTAGGGTTAGGGTTAGGGTTAGTGTTAGGGTTAGGGCTCGGTTTAGAGTACGGGTTAGGATTAGGGTACGTTTTAGGGTTAGGGTAGGGGTTAGGGTTAGGGTACGCGTTAGGGTTAGGGTAGTTATTAAACCTATCCCACTCTCTAGATACCCCTTAGCACGTAAAGGAATATTATTTGGGAGTCCAGCCATGGAGAAGAGTTTAGACACTAGGATAAGATAAGGAACACACCCATTATAAAGAAATCACATTAGGATTCTCTTTTTAAGCTGTTCCTTCAAACACTAGTGCTTAGGAAATCTATTGGAGGCAGAAGCAGTCAAGGGTAGCCTAGGGTTAGGGTTAGGCTTAGGGTTAGGGTTAGGGTACGGCTTAGGGTACGGGTTCGGGGAGGGGTTCGGGTACGGCGTAGGGTATGGGTTAGGGTTAGGGTTAGGGTTAGTGTTAGGGTTAGGGCTCGGTTTAGGGTACGGGTTAGGATTAGGGTACGTGTTAGGGTTAGGGTAGGGGTTAGGGTTAGGGTATGCGTTAGGGTTAGGGCAGTTATTAAACCTATCCCACTCTCTAGATACCCCTTAGCACGTAAAGGAATATTATTTGGGGGTCCAGCCATGGAGAAGAGTTTAGACACTAGGATAAGATAAGGAACACACCCATTATAAAGAAATCACATTAGGATTCTCTTTTTAAGCTGTTCCTTCAAACACTAGTGCTTAGGAAATCTATTGGAGGCAGAAGCAGTCAAGGGTAGCCTAGGGTTAGGGTTAGGCTTAGGGTACGGCTTAGGGTACGGGTTCGGGGAGGGGTTCGGGTACGGCGTAGGGTATGGGTTAGGGTTAGGGTTAGTGTTAGGGTTAGGGCTCGGTTTAGGGTACGGGTTAGGATTAGGGTACGTGTTAGGGTTAGGGTAGGGGTTAGGGTTAGGGTACGCGTTAGGGTTAGGGTAGTTATTAAACCTATCCCACTCTCTAGATACCCCTTAGCACGTAAAGGAATATTATTTGCGGGTCCAGCCATGGAGAAGAGTTTAGACACTAGGATAAAATAAGGAACACATACATTATAAAGAAATCACATTAGGATTCTCTTTTTAAGATGTTCCTTAAAACACTAGTGCTTAGGAAATCTATTGGAGGCAGAAGCAGTCAAGGGTAGCCTAGGGTTAGGGTTAGGCTTAGGGTTAGGGTTAGGGTACGGCTTAGGGTAGGGGTTCGGGGAGGTGTTCGGGTACGGCGTAGGGTATGGGTTAGGGTTAGGGTTAGGGTTCGTGTTAGGGTTAGGGCTCGGTTTAGGGTACGGGTTAGGATTAGGGTACGTGTTAGGGTTAGGGTAGGTGTTAGGGTTAGGGTACGCGTTAGGGTTAGGGTAGTTATTAAACCTATCCCACTCTCTAGATACCCCTTAGCACGTAAAGGAATATTATTTGGGGGTCCAGCCATGGAGAAGAGTTTAGACACTAGGATAAGATAAGGAACACACCCATTATAAAGAAATCACATTAGGATTCTTTTTTTAAGCTGTTCCTTCAAACACTAGTGCTTAGGAAATCTATTGGAGGCAGAAGCAGTCAAGGGTAGCCTAGGGTTAGGGTTAGGCTTAGGGTTAGGCTTAGGGTACGGCTTAGGGTACGGGTTCGGGGAGGGGTTCGGGTACGGCGTAGGGTATGCGTTAGGGTTAGGGTTAGTGTTAGGGTTAGGGCTCGGTTTAGGGTACGGGTTAGGATTAGGGTACGTGTTAGGGTTAGGGTAGGGGTTAGGGTTAGGGTACGCGTTAGGGTTAGGGTAGTTATTAAACCTATCCCACTCTCTAGATACCCCTTAGCACGTAAAGGAATATTATTTGGGGGTCCAGCCATGGAGAAGAGTTTAGACACTAGGATAAAATAAGGAACACATACATTATAAAGAAATCACATTAGGATTCTCTTTTTAAGATGTTCCTTAAAACACTAGTGCTTAGGAAATCTATTGGAGGCAGAAGCAGTCAAGGGTAGCCTAGGGTTAGGGTTAGGCTTAGGGTTAGGTTTAGGGTACGGCTTAGGGTAGGGGTTCGGGGAGGTGCTCGGGTACGGCGTAGGGTATGGGTTAGGGTTAGGGTTAGGGTTCGTGTTAGGGTTAGGGCTCGGTTTAGGGTACGGGTTAGGATTAGGGTACGTTTTAGGGTTAGGGTAGGGGTTAGGGTTAGGGTACGCCTTAGGGTTAGGGTAGTTATTAAACCTATCCCACTCTCTAGATACCCCTTAGCACGTAAAGGAATATTATTTGGGGGTCCAGCCACGGAGAAGAGTTTAGACACTAGGATAAGATAAGGAACACACCCATTATAAAGAAATCACATTAGGATTCTCTTTTTAAGCTGTTCCTTCAAACACTAGTGCTTAGGAAATCTATTGGAGGCAGAAGCAGTCAAGGGTAGCCTAGGGTTAGGGTTAGGCTTAGGGTTACGCTTAGGGTACGGCTTAGGGTACGGGTTCGGGGAGGGGTTCGGGTACGGCGTAGGGTATGCGTTAGGGTTAGGGTTAGTGTTAGGGTTAGGGCTCGGTTTAGGGTACGGGTTAGGATTAGGGTACGTGTTAGGGTTAGGGTAGGGCTTAGGGTTAGGGTACGCGTTAGGGTTAGGGTAGTTATTAAACCTATCCCACTCTCTAGATACCCCTTAGCACGTAAAGGAATATTATTTGCGGGTCCAGCCATGGAGAAGAGTTTAGACACTAGGATAAAATAAGGAACACATACATTATAAAGAAATCACATTAGGATTCTCTTTTTAAGATGTTCCTTAAAACACTAGTGCTTAGGAAATCTATTGGAGGCAGAAGCAGTCAAGGGTAGCCTAGGGTTAGGGTTAGGCTTAGGGTTAGGGTTAGGGTACGGCTTTGGGTAGGGGTTCGGGGAGGTGCTCGGGTACGGCGTAGGGTATGGGTTAGGGTTAGGGTTAGTGTTCGTGTTAGGGTTAGGGCTCGGTTTAGGGTACGGGTTAGGATTAGGGTACGTTTTAGGGTTAGGGTAGGGGTTAGGGTTAGGGTACGCGTTAGGGTTAGGGTAGTTATTAAACCTATCCCACTCTCTAGATACCCCTTAGCACGTCAAGGAATATTATTTGGGGGTCCAGCCATGGAGAAGAGTTTAGACACTAGGATAAGATAAGGAACACACCCATTATAAAGAAATCACATTAGGATTCTCTTTTTAAGCTGTTCCTTCAAACACTAGTGCTTAGGAAATCTATTGGAGGCAGAAGCAGTCAAGGGTAGCCTAGGGTTAGGGTTAGGCTTAGGGTTAGGGTTAGGGTACGGCTTAGGGTACGGTTTCGGGGAGGGGTTCGGGTACGGCGTAGGGTATGGGTTAGGGTTAGGGTTAGGGCTCGGTTTAGGGTACGGGTTAGGATTAGGATACGTGTTAGGGTTAGGGTACGGTTTAGGGTTAGGGTACGCGTTAGGGTTAGGGTAGTTATTAAACCTATCCCACTCTCTAGATACCCCTTAGCACGTAAAGGAATATTATTTGGGGGTCCAGCCATGGAGAAGAGTTTAGACACTAGGATAAGATAAGGAACACACCCATTATAAAGAAATCACATTAGGATTCTCTTTTTAAGCTGTTCCTTCAAACACTAGTGCTTAGGAAATCTATTGGAGGCAGAAGCAGTCAAGGGTAGCCTAGGGTTAGGGTTAGGCTTAGGGTTAGGCATAGGGTACGGCTTAGGGTACGGGTTCGGGGAGGGGTTCGGGTATGGCGTAGGGTATGGGTTAGGGTTAGGGTTAGGGTTAGTGTTAGGGTTAGGGCTCGGTTTAGGGTACGGGTTAGGATTAGGGTACGTGTTAGGGTTAGGGTAGGTGTTAGGGTTAGGGTACGCGTTAGGGTTAGGGTAGTTATTAAACCTATCCCACTCTCTAGATACCCCTTAGCACGTAAAGGAATATTATTTGGGGGTCCAGCCATGGAGAAGAGTTTAGACACTAGGATAAGATAAGGAACACACCCATTATAAAGAAATCACATTAGGATTCTCTTTTTAAGCTGTTCCTTCAAACACTAGTGCTTAGGAAATCTATTGGAGGCAGAAGCAGTCAAGGGTAGCCTAGGGTTAGGGTTAGGCTTAGGGTTAGGCTTAGGGTACGGCTTAGGGTACGGGTTCGGGGAGGGGTTCGGGTACGGCGTAGGGTATGGGTTAGGGTTAGGGTTAGGGTTAGTGTTAGGGTTAGGGCTCGGTTTAGAGTACGGGTTAGGATTAGGGTACGTTTTAGGGTTAGGGTAGGGGTTAGGGTTAGGGTACGCGTTAGGGTTAGGGTAGTTATTAAACCTATCCCACTCTCTAGATACCCCTTAGCACGTAAAGGAATATTATTTGGGAGTCCAGCCATGGAGAAGAGTTTAGACACTAGGATAAGATAAGGAACACACCCATTATAAAGAAATCACATTAGGATTCTCTTTTTAAGCTGTTCCTTCAAACACTAGTGCTTAGGAAATCTATTGGAGGCAGAAGCAGTCAAGGATAGCCTAGGGTTAGGGTTAGGCTTAGGGTTAGGGTTAGGGTACGGCTTAGGGTACGGTTCGGGGAGGGGTTCGGGTACGGCGTAGGGTATGGGTTAGGGTTAGGGTTAGGGTTAGTGTTAGGGTTAGGGCTCGGTTTAGGGTACGGGTTAGGATTAGGGTACGTGTTAGGGTTAGGGTAGGGGTTAGGGTTAGGGTACGCGTTAGGGTTAGGGTAGTTATTAAACCTATCCCACTCTCTAGATACCCCTTAGCACGTAAAGGAATATTATTTGCGGGTCCAGCCATGGAGAAGAGTTTAGACACTAGGATACAATAAGGAACACATACATTATAAAGAAATCACATTAGGATTCTCTTTTTAAGATGTTCCTTAAAACACTAGTGCTTAGGAAATCTATTGGAGGCAGAAGCAGTCAAGGGTAGCCTAGGGTTAGGGTTAGGCTTAGGGTTAGGGTTAGGGTACGGCTTAGGGTAGGGGTTCGGGGAGGTGTTCGGGTACGGCGTAGGGTATGGGTTAGGGTTAGGGTTAGGGTTCGTGTTAGGGTTAGGGCTCGGTTTAGGGTACGGGTTAGGATTAGGGTACGTGTTAGGGTTAGGGTAGGTGTTAGGGTTAGGGTACGTGTTAGGGTTAGGGTAGTTATTAAACCTATCCCACTCTCTAGATACCCCTTAGCACGTAAAGGAATATTATTTGGGGGTCCAGCCATGGAGAAGAGTTTAGACACTAGGATAAGATAAGGAACACACCCATTATAAAGAAATCACATTAGGATTCTTTTTTTAAGCTGTTCCTTCAAACACTAGTGCTTAGGAAATCTATTGGAGGCAGAAGCAGTCAAGGGTAGCCTAGGGTTAGGGTTAGGCTTAGGGTTAGGCTTAGGGTACGGCTTAGGGTACGGGTTCGGGGAGGGGTTCGAGTACGGCGTAGGGTATGCGTTAGGGTTAGGGTTAGTGTTAGGGTTAGGGCTCGGTTTAGGGTACGGGTTAGGATTAGGGTACGTGTTAGGGTTAGGGTAGGGGTTAGGGTTAGGGTACGCGTTAGGGTTAGGGTAGTTATTAAACCTATCCCACTCTCTAGATACCCCTTAGCACGTAAAGGAATATTATTTGCGGGTCCAGCCATGGAGAAGAGTTTAGACACTAGGATAAAATAAGGAACACATACATTATAAAGAAATCACATTAGGATTCTCTTTTTAAGATGTTCCTTAAAACACTAGTGCTTAGGAAATCTATTGGAGGCAGAAGCAGTCAAGGGTAGCCTAGGGTTAGGGTTAGGCTTAGGGTTAGGTTTAGGGTACGGCTTAGGGTAGGGGTTCGGGGAGGTGCTCGGGTACGGCGTAGGGTATGGGTTAGGGTTAGGGTTAGGGTTCGTGTTAGGGTTAGGGCTCGGTTTAGGGTACGGGTTAGGATTAGGGTACGTTTTAGGGTTAGGGTAGGGGTTAGGGTTAGGGTACGCCTTAGGGTTAGGGTAGTTATTAAACCTATCCCACTCTCTAGATACCCCTTAGCACGTAAAGGAATATTATTTGGGGGTCCAGCCACGGAGAAGAGTTTAGACACTAGGATAAGATAAGGAACACACCCATTATAAAGAAATCACATTAGGATTCTCTTTTTAAGCTGTTCCTTCAAACACTAGTGCTTAGGAAATCTATTGGAGGCAGAAGCAGTCAAGGGTAGCCTAGGGTTAGGGTTAGGCTTAGGGTACGGCTTAGGGTACGGGTTCGGGGAGGGGTTCGGGTACGGCGTAGGGTATGGGTTAGGGTTAGGGTTAGTGTTAGGGTTAGGGTTAGGGCTCGGTTTAGGGTACGGGTTAGGATTAGGGTACGTGTTAGGGTTAGGGTAGGTGTTAGGGTTAGGGTACGCGTTAGGGTTAGGGTAGTTATTAAACCTATCCCACTCTCTAGATACCCCTTAGCACGTAAAGGAATATTATTTGGGGGTCCAGCCATGGAGAAGAGTTTAGACACTAGGATAAGATAAGGAACACACCCATTATAAAGAAATCACATTAGGATTCTCTTTTTAAGCTGTTCCTTCAAACACTAGTGCTTAGGAAATCTATTGGAGGCAGAAGCAGTCAAGGGTAGCCTAGGGTTAGGGTTAGGCTTAGGGTTAGGCTTAGGGTACGGCTTAGGGTACGGGTTCGGGGAGGGGTTCGGGTACGGCGTAGGGTATGGGTTAGGGTTAGGGTTAGTGTTAGGGTTAGGGCTCGGTTTAGGGTACGGGTTAGGATTAGGGTACGTGTTAGGGTTAGGGTAGGGGTTAGGGTTAGGGTACGCGTTAGGGTTAGGGTAGTTATTAAACCTATCCCACTCTCTAGATACCCCTTAGCACGTAAAGGAATATTATTTGCGGGTCCAGCCATGGAGAAGAGTTTAGACACTAGGATAAAATAAGGAACACATACATTATAAAGAAATCACATTAGGATTCTCTTTTTAAGATGTTCCTTAAAACACTAGTGCTTAGGAAATCTATTGGAGGCAGAAGCAGTCAAGGGTAGCCTAGGGTTAGGGTTAGGCTTAGGGTTAGGGTTAGGGTACGGCTTTGGGTAGGGGTTCGGGGAGGTGCTCGGGTACGGCGTAGGGTATGGGTTAGGGTTAGGGTTAGTGTTCGTGTTAGGGTTAGGGCTCGGTTTAGGGTACGGGTTAGGATTAGGGTACGTGTTAGGGTTAGGGTAGGGGTTAGGGTTAGGGTACGCGTTAGGGTTAGGGTAGTTATTAAACCTATCCCACTCTCTAGATACCCCTTAGCACGTCAAGGAATATTATTTGGGGGTCCAGCCATGGAGAAGAGTTTAGACACTAGGATAAGATAAGGAACACACCCATTATAAAGAAATCACATTAGGATTCTCTTTTTAAGCTGTTCCTTCAAACACTAGTGCTTAGGAAATCTATTGGAGGCAGAAGCAGTCAAGGGTAGCCTAGGGTTAGGGTTAGGCTTAGGGTTAGGGTTAGGGTACGGCTTAGGGTACGGTTTCGGGGAGGGGTTCGGGTACGGCGTAGGGTATGGGTTAGGGTTAGGGTTAGGGCTCGGTTTAGGGTACGGGTTAGGATTAGGATACGTGTTAGGGTTAGGGTACGGTTTAGGGTTAGGGTACGCGTTAGGGTTAGGGTAGTTATTAAGCCTATCCCACTCTCTAGATACCCCTTAGCACGTAAAGGAATATTATTTGGGGGTCCAGCCATGGAGAAGAGTTTAGACACTAGGATAAGATAAGGAACACACCCATTATAAAGAAATCACATTAGGATTCTCTTTTTAAGCTGTTCCTTCAAACACTAGTGCTTAGGAAATCTATTGGAGGCAGAAGCAGTCAAGGGTAGCCTAGGGTTAGGGTTAGGCTTAGGGTTAGGCATAGGGTACGGCTTAGGGTACGGGTTCGGGGAGGGGTTCGGGTATGGCGTAGGGTATGGGTTAGGGTTAGGGTTAGGGTTAGTGTTAGGGTTAGGGCTCGGTTTAGGGTACGGGTTAGGATTAGGGTACGTGTTAGGGTTAGGGTAGGTGTTAGGGTTAGGGTACGCGTTAGGGTTAGGGTAGTTATTAAACCTATCCCACTCTCTAGATACCCCTTAGCACGTAAAGGAATATTATTTGGGGGTCCAGCCATGGAGAAGAGTTTAGACACTAGGATAAGATAAGGAACACACCCATTATAAAGAAATCACATTAGGATTCTCTTTTTAAGCTGTTCCTTCAAACACTAGTGCTTAGGAAATCTATTGGAGGCAGAAGCAGTCAAGGGTAGCCTAGGGTTAGGGTTAGGCTTAGGGTTAGGCTTAGGGTACGGCTTAGGGTACGGGTTCGGGGAGGGGTTCGGGTACGGCGTAGGGTATGGGTTAGGGTTAGGGTTAGGGTTAGTGTTAGGGTTAGGGCTCGGTTTAGAGTACGGGTTAGGATTAGGGTACGTTTTAGGGTTAGGGTAGGGGTTAGGGTTAGGGTACGCGTTAGGGTTAGGGTAGTTATTAAACCTATCCCACTCTCTAGATACCCCTTAGCACGTAAAGGAATATTATTTGGGAGTCCAGCCATGGAGAAGAGTTTAGACACTAGGATAAGATAAGGAACACACCCATTATAAAGAAATCACATTAGGATTCTCTTTTTAAGCTGTTCCTTCAAACACTAGTGCTTAGGAAATCTATTGGAGGCAGAAGCAGTCAAGGGTAGCCTAGGGTTAGGGTTAGGCTTAGGGTTAGGCATAGGGTACGGCTTAGGGTACGGGTTCGGGGAGGGGTTCGGGTACGGCGTAGGGTATGGGTTAGGGTTAGGGTTAGGGTTAGTGTTAGGGTTAGGGCTCGGTTTAGGGTACGGGTTAGGATTAGGGTACGTGTTAGGGTTAGGGTAGGGGTTAGGGTTAGGGTATGCGTTAGGGTTAGGGCAGTTATTAAACCTATCCCACTCTCTAGATACCCCTTAGCACGTAAAGGAATATTATTTGGGGGTCCAGCCATGGAGAAGAGTTTAGACACTAGGATAAGATAAGGAACACACCCATTATAAAGAAATCACATTAGGATTCTCTTTTTAAGCTGTTCCTTCAAACACTAGTGCTTAGGAAATCTATTGGAGGCAGAAGCAGTCAAGGGTAGCCTAGGGTTAGGGTTAGGCTTAGGGTACGGCTTAGGGTACGGGTTCGGGGAGGGGTTCGGGTACGGCGTAGGGTATGGGTTAGGGTTAGGGTTAGTGTTAGGGTTAGGGCTCGGTTTAGGGTACGGGTTAGGATTAGGGTACGTGTTAGGGTTAGGGTAGGGGTTAGGGTTAGGGTACGCGTTAGGGTTAGGGTAGTTATTAAACCTATCCCACTCTCTAGATACCCCTTAGCACGTAAAGGAATATTATTTGCGGGTCCAGCCATGGAGAAGAGTTTAGACACTAGGATAAAATAAGGAACACATACATTATAAAGAAATCACATTAGGATTCTCTTTTTAAGATGTTCCTTAAAACACTAGTGCTTAGGAAATCTATTGGAGGCAGAAGCAGTCAAGGGTAGCCTAGGGTTAGGGTTAGGCTTAGGGTTAGGGTTAGGGTACGGCTTAGGGTAGGGGTTCGGGGAGGTGTTCGGGTACGGCGTAGGGTATGGGTTAGGGTTAGGGTTAGGGTTCGTGTTAGGGTTAGGGCTCGGTTTAGGGTACGGGTTAGGATTAGGGTACGTGTTAGGGTTAGGGTAGGTGTTAGGGTTAGGGTACGCGTTAGGGTTAGGGTAGTTATTAAACCTATCCCACTCTCTAGATACCCCTTAGCACGTAAAGGAATATTATTTGGGGGTCCAGCCATGGAGAAGAGTTTAGACACTAGGATAAGATAAGGAACACACCCATTATAAAGAAATCACATTAGGATTCTTTTTTTAAGCTGTTCCTTCAAACACTAGTGCTTAGGAAATCTATTGGAGGCAGAAGCAGTCAAGGGTAGCCTAGGGTTAGGGTTAGGCTTAGGGTTAGGCTTAGGGTACGGCTTAGGGTACGGGTTCGGGGAGGGGTTCGGGTACGGCGTAGGGTATGCGTTAGGGTTAGGGTTAGTGTTAGGGTTAGGGCTCGGTTTAGGGTACGGGTTAGGATTAGGGTACGTGTTAGGGTTAGGGTAGGGGTTAGGGTTAGGGTACGCGTTAGGGTTAGGGTAGTTATTAAACCTATCCCACTCTCTAGATACCCCTTAGCACGTAAAGGAATATTATTTGGGGGTCCAGCCATGGAGAAGAGTTTAGACACTAGGATAAAATAAGGAACACATACATTATAAAGAAATCACATTAGGATTCTCTTTTTAAGATGTTCCTTAAAACACTAGTGCTTAGGAAATCTATTGGAGGCAGAAGCAGTCAAGGGTAGCCTAGGGTTAGGGTTAGGCTTAGGGTTAGGTTTAGGGTACGGCTTAGGGTAGGGGTTCGGGGAGGTGCTCGGGTACGGCGTAGGGTATGGGTTAGGGTTAGGGTTAGGGTTCGTGTTAGGGTTAGGGCTCGGTTTAGGGTACGGGTTAGGATTAGGGTACGTTTTAGGGTTAGGGTAGGGGTTAGGGTTAGGGTACGCCTTAGGGTTAGGGTAGTTATTAAACCTATCCCACTCTCTAGATACCCCTTAGCACGTAAAGGAATATTATTTGGGGGTCCAGCCACGGAGAAGAGTTTAGACACTAGGATAAGATAAGGAACACACCCATTATAAAGAAATCACATTAGGATTCTCTTTTTAAGCTGTTCCTTCAAACACTAGTGCTTAGGAAATCTATTGGAGGCAGAAGCAGTCAAGGGTAGCCTAGGGTTAGGGTTAGGCTTAGGGTTAGGCTTAGGGTACGGCTTAGGGTACGGGTTCGGGGAGGGGTTCGGGTACGGCGTAGGGTATGGGTTAGGGTTAGGGTTAGGGTTAGTGTTAGGGTTAGGGCTCGGTTTAGAGTACGGGTTAGGATTAGGGTACGTTTTAGGGTTAGGGTAGGGGTTAGGGTTAGGGTACGCGTTAGGGTTAGGGTAGTTATTAAACCTATCCCACTCTCTAGATACCCCTTAGCACGTAAAGGAATATTATTTGGGAGTCCAGCCATGGAGAAGAGTTTAGACACTAGGATAAGATAAGGAACACACCCATTATAAAGAAATCACATTAGGATTCTCTTTTTAAGCTGTTCCTTCAAACACTAGTGCTTAGGAAATCTATTGGAGGCAGAAGCAGTCAAGGGTAGCCTAGGGTTAGGGTTAGGCTTAGGGTTAGGGTTAGGGTACGGCTTAGGGTACGGGTTCGGGGAGGGGTTCGGGTACGGCGTAGGGTATGGGTTAGGGTTAGGGTTAGGGTTAGTGTTAGGGTTAGGGCTCGGTTTAGGGTACGGGTTAGGATTAGGGTACGTGTTAGGGTTAGGGTAGGGGTTAGGGTTAGGGTATGCGTTAGGGTTAGGGCAGTTATTAAACCTATCCCACTCTCTAGATACCCCTTAGCACGTAAAGGAATATTATTTGGGGGTCCAGCCATGGAGAAGAGTTTAGACACTAGGATAAGATAAGGAACACACCCATTATAAAGAAATCACATTAGGATTCTCTTTTTAAGCTGTTCCTTCAAACACTAGTGCTTAGGAAATCTATTGGAGGCAGAAGCAGTCAAGGGTAGCCTAGGGTTAGGGTTAGGCTTAGGGTACGGCTTAGGGTACGGGTTCGGGGAGGGGTTCGGGTACGGCGTAGGGTATGGGTTAGGGTTAGGGTTAGTGTTAGGGTTAGGGCTCGGTTTAGGGTACGGGTTAGGATTAGGGTACGTGTTAGGGTTAGGGTAGGGGTTAGGGTTAGGGTACGCGTTAGGGTTAGGGTAGTTATTAAACCTATCCCACTCTCTAGATACCCCTTAGCACGTAAAGGAATATTATTTGCGGGTCCAGCCATGGAGAAGAGTTTAGACACTAGGATAAAATAAGGAACACATACATTATAAAGAAATCACATTAGGATTCTCTTTTTAAGATGTTCCTTAAAACACTAGTGCTTAGGAAATCTATTGGAGGCAGAAGCAGTCAAGGGTAGCCTAGGGTTAGGGTTAGGCTTAGGGTTAGGGTTAGGGTACGGCTTAGGGTAGGGGTTCGGGGAGGTGTTCGGGTACGGCGTAGGGTATGGGTTAGGGTTAGGGTTAGGGTTCGTGTTAGGGTTAGGGCTCGGTTTAGGGTACGGGTTAGGATTAGGGTACGTGTTAGGGTTAGGGTAGGTGTTAGGGTTAGGGTACGCGTTAGGGTTAGGGTAGTTATTAAACCTATCCCACTCTCTAGATACCCCTTAGCACGTAAAGGAATATTATTTGGGGGTCCAGCCATGGAGAAGAGTTTAGACACTAGGATAAGATAAGGAACACACCCATTATAAAGAAATCACATTAGGATTCTTTTTTTAAGCTGTTCCTTCAAACACTAGTGCTTAGGAAATCTATTGGAGGCAGAAGCAGTCAAGGGTAGCCTAGGGTTAGGGTTAGGCTTAGGGTTAGGCTTAGGGTACGGCTTAGGGTACGGGTTCGGGGAGGGGTTCGGGTACGGCGTAGGGTATGCGTTAGGGTTAGGGTTAGTGTTAGGGTTAGGGCTCGGTTTAGGGTACGGGTTAGGATTAGGGTACGTGTTAGGGTTAGGGTAGGGGTTAGGGTTAGGGTACGCGTTAGGGTTAGGGTAGTTATTAAACCTATCCCACTCTCTAGATACCCCTTAGCACGTAAAGGAATATTATTTGGGGGTCCAGCCATGGAGAAGAGTTTAGACACTAGGATAAAATAAGGAACACATACATTATAAAGAAATCACATTAGGATTCTCTTTTTAAGATGTTCCTTAAAACACTAGTGCTTAGGAAATCTATTGGAGGCAGAAGCAGTCAAGGGTAGCCTAGGGTTAGGGTTAGGCTTAGGGTTAGGTTTAGGGTACGGCTTAGGGTAGGGGTTCGGGGAGGTGCTCGGGTACGGCGTAGGGTATGGGTTAGGGTTAGGGTTAGGGTTCGTGTTAGGGTTAGGGCTCGGTTTAGGGTACGGGTTAGGATTAGGGTACGTTTTAGGGTTAGGGTAGGGGTTAGGGTTAGGGTACGCCTTAGGGTTAGGGTAGTTATTAAACCTATCCCACTCTCTAGATACCCCTTAGCACGTAAAGGAATATTATTTGGGGGTCCAGCCACGGAGAAGAGTTTAGACACTAGGATAAGATAAGGAACACACCCATTATAAAGAAATCACATTAGGATTCTCTTTTTAAGCTGTTCCTTCAAACACTAGTGCTTAGGAAATCTATTGGAGGCAGAAGCAGTCAAGGGTAGCCTAGGGTTAGGGTTAGGCTTAGGGTTACGCTTAGGGTACGGCTTAGGGTACGGGTTCGGGGAGGGGTTCGGGTACGGCGTAGGGTATGCGTTAGGGTTAGGGTTAGTGTTAGGGTTAGGGCTCGGTTTAGGGTACGGGTTAGGATTAGGGTACGTGTTAGGGTTAGGGTAGGGCTTAGGGTTAGGGTACGCGTTAGGGTTAGGGTAGTTATTAAACCTATCCCACTCTCTAGATACCCCTTAGCACGTAAAGGAATATTATTTGCGGGTCCAGCCATGGAGAAGAGTTTAGACACTAGGATAAAATAAGGAACACATACATTATAAAGAAATCACATTAGGATTCTCTTTTTAAGATGTTCCTTAAAACACTAGTGCTTAGGAAATCTATTGGAGGCAGAAGCAGTCAAGGGTAGCCTAGGGTTAGGGTTAGGCTTAGGGTTAGGGTTAGGGTACGGCTTAGGGTAGGGGTTCGGGGAGGTGCTCGGGTACGGCGTAGGGTATGGGTTAGGGTTAGGGTTAGGGTTAGTGTTAGGGTTAGGGCTCGGTTTAGGGTACGGGTTAGGATTAGGGTACGTTTTAGGGTTAGGGTAGGGGTTAGGGTTAGGGTACGCGTTAGGGTTAGGGTAGTTATTAAACCTATCCCACTCTCTAGATACCCCTTAGCACGTAAAGGAATATTATTTGGGGGTCCAGCCACGGAGAAGAGTTTAGACACTAGGATAAGATAAGGAACACACCCATTATAAAGAAATCACATTAGGATTCTCTTTTTAAGCTGTTCCTTCAAACACTAGTGCTTAGGAAATCTATTGGAGGCAGAAGCAGTCAAGGGTAGCCTAGGGTTAGGGTTAGGCTTAGGGTTAGGGTTAGGGTACGGCTTAGGGTACGGTTCGGGGAGGGGTTCGGGTACGGCGTAGGGTATGGGTTAGGGTTAGGGTTAGGGTTAGTGTTAGGGTTAGGGCTCGGTTTAGGGTACGGGTTAGGATTAGGGTACGTGTTAGGGTTAGGGTAGGGGTTAGGGTTAGGGTACGCGTTAGGGTTAGGGTAGTTATTAAACCTATCCCACTCTCTAGATACCCCTTAGCACGTAAAGGAATATTATTTGGGGGTCCAGCCATGGAGAAGAGTTTAGACACTAGGATAAGATAAGGAACACACCCATTATAAAGAAATCACATTAGGATTCTCTTTTTAAGATGTTCCTTAAAACACTAGTGCTTAGGAAATCTATTGGAGGCAGAAGCAGTCAAGGGTAGCCTAGGGTTAGGGTTAGGCTTAGGGTACGGCTTAGGGTACGGGTTCGGGGAGGGGTTCGGGTACGGCGTAGGGTATGGGTTAGGGTTAGGGTTAGTGTTAGGGTTAGGGCTCGGTTTAGGGTACGGGTTAGGATTAGGGTACGTGTTAGGGTTAGGGTAGGGGTTAGGGTTAGGGTACGCGTTAGGGTTAGGGTAGTTATTAAACCTATCCCACTCTCTAGATACCCCTTAGCACGTAAAGGAATATTATTTGCGGGTCCAGCCATGGAGAAGAGTTTAGACACTAGGATAAAATAAGGAACACATACATTATAAAGAAATCACATTAGGATTCTCTTTTTAAGATGTTCCTTAAAACACTAGTGCTTAGGAAATCTATTGGAGGCAGAAGCAGTCAAGGGTAGCCTAGGGTTAGGGTTAGGCTTAGGGTTAGGGTTAGGGTACGGCTTAGGGTAGGGGTTCGGGGAGGTGTTCGAGTACGGCGTAGGGTATGGGTTAGGGTTAGGGTTAGGGTTCGTGTTAGGGTTAGGGCTCGGTTTAGGGTACGGGTTAGGATTAGGGTACGTGTTAGGGTTAGGGTAGGTGTTAGGGTTAGGGTACGCGTTAGGGTTAGGGTAGTTATTAAACCTATCCCACTCTCTAGATACCCCTTAGCACGTAAAGGAATATTATTTGGGGGTCCAGCCATGGAGAAGAGTTTAGACACTAGGATAAGATAAGGAACACACCCATTATAAAGAAATCACATTAGGATTCTCTTTTTAAGCTGTTCCTTCAAACACTAGTGCTTAGGAAATCTATTGGAGGCAGAAGCAGTCAAGGGAAGCCTAGGGTTAGGGTTAGGCTTAGGGTTAGGCTTAGGGTACGGCTTAGGGTACGGGTTCGGGGAGGGGTTCGGGTACGGCGTAGGGTATGGGTTAGGGTTAGGGTTAGTGTTAGGGTTAGGGCTCGGTTTAGGGTACGGGTTAGGATTAGGGTACGTGTTAGGGTTAGGGTAGGGGTTAGGGTTAGGGTACGCGTTAGGGTTAGGGTAGTTATTAAACCTATCCCACTCTCTAGATACCCCTTAGCACGTAAAGGAATATTATTTGGGGGTCCAGCCACGGAGAAGAGTTTAGACACTAGGATAAGATAAGGAACACACCCATTATAAAGAAATCACATTAGGATTCTCTTTTTAAGCTGTTCCTTCAAACACTAGTGCTTAGGAAATCTATTGGAGGCAGAAGCAGTCAAGGGTAGCCTAGGGTTAGGGTTAGGCTTAGGGTTACGCTTAGGGTACGGCTTAGGGTACGGGTTCGGGGAGGGGTTCGGGTACGGGGTAGGGTATGCGTTAGGGTTAGGGTTAGTGTTAGGGTTAGGGCTCGGTTTAGGGTACGGGTTAGGATTAGGGTACGTGTTAGGGTTAGGGTAGGGCTTAGGGTTAGGGTACGCGTTAGGGTTAGGGTAGTTATTAAACCTATCCCACTCTCTAGATACCCCTTAGCACGTAAAGGAATATTATTTGCGGGTCCAGCCATGGAGAAGAGTTTAGACACTAGGATAAAATAAGGAACACATACATTATAAAGAAATCACATTAGGATTCTCTTTTTAAGATGTTCCTTAAAACACTAGTGCTTAGGAAATCTATTGGAGGCAGAAGCAGTCAAGGGTAGCCTAGGGTTAGGGTTAGGCTTAGGGTTAGGGTTAGGGTACGGCTTAGGGTAGGGGTTCGGGGAGGTGCTCGGGTACGGCGTAGGGTATGGGTTAGGGTTAGGGTTAGGGTTAGTGTTAGGGTTAGGGCTCGGTTTAGGGTACGGGTTAGGATTAGGGTACGTTTTAGGGTTAGGGTAGGGGTTAGGGTTAGGGTACGCGTTAGGGTTAGGGTAGTTATTAAACCTATCCCACTCTCTAGATACCCCTTAGCACGTAAAGGAATATTATTTGGGGGTCCAGCCACGGAGAAGAGTTTAGACACTAGGATAAGATAAGGAACACACCCATTATAAAGAAATCACATTAGGATTCTCTTTTTAAGCTGTTCCTTCAAACACTAGTGCTTAGGAAATCTATTGGAGGCAGAAGCAGTCAAGGGTAGCCTAGGGTTAGGGTTAGGCTTAGGGTTAGGGTTAGGGTACGGCTTAGGGTACGGTTCGGGGAGGGGTTCGGGTACGGCGTAGGGTATGGGTTAGGGTTAGGGTTAGGGTTAGTGTTAGGGTTAGGGCTCGGTTTAGGGTACGGGTTAGGATTAGGGTACGTGTTAGGGTTAGGGTAGGGGTTAGGGTTAGGGTACGCATTAGGGTTAGGGTAGTTATTAAACCTATCCCACTCTCTAGATACCCCTTAGCACGTAAAGGAATATTATTTGGGGGTCCAGCCATGGAGAAGAGTTTAGACACTAGGATAAGATAAGGAACACACCCATTATAAAGAAATCACATTAGGATTCTCTTTTTAAGATGTTCCTTAAAACACTAGTGCTTAGGAAATCTATTGGAGGCAGAAGCAGTCAAGGGTAGCCTAGGGTTAGGGTTAGGCTTAGGGTACGGCTTAGGGTACGGGTTCGGGGAGGGGTTCGGGTACGGCGTAGGGTATGGGTTAGGGTTAGGGTTAGTGTTAGGGTTAGGGCTCGGTTTAGGGTACGGGTTAGGATTAGGGTACGTGTTAGGGTTAGGGTAGGGGTTAGGGTTAGGGTACGCGTTAGGGTTAGGGTAGTTATTAAACCTATCCCACTCTCTAGATACCCCTTAGCACGTAAAGGAATATTATTTGCGGGTCCAGCCATGGAGAAGAGTTTAGACACTAGGATAAAATAAGGAACACATACATTATAAAGAAATCACATTAGGATTCTCTTTTTAAGATGTTCCTTAAAACACTAGTGCTTAGGAAATCTATTGGAGGCAGAAGCAGTCAAGGGTAGCCTAGGGTTAGGGTTAGGCTTAGGGTTAGGGTTAGGGTACGGCTTAGGGTAGGGGTTCGGGGAGGTGTTCGAGTACGGCGTAGGGTATGGGTTAGGGTTAGGGTTAGGGTTCGTGTTAGGGTTAGGGCTCGGTTTAGGGTACGGGTTAGGATTAGGGTACGTGTTAGGGTTAGGGTAGGTGTTAGGGTTAGGGTACGCGTTAGGGTTAGGGTAGTTATTAAACCTATCCCACTCTCTAGATACCCCTTAGCACGTAAAGGAATATTATTTGGGGGTCCAGCCATGGAGAAGAGTTTAGACACTAGGATAAGATAAGGAACACACCCATTATAAAGAAATCACATTAGGATTCTCTTTTTAAGCTGTTCCTTCAAACACTAGTGCTTAGGAAATCTATTGGAGGCAGAAGCAGTCAAGGGTAGCCTAGGGTTAGGGTTAGGCTTAGGGTACGGCTTAGGGTACGGGTTCGGGGAGGGGTTCGGGTACGGCGTAGGGTATGGGTTAGGGTTAGGGTTAGTGTTAGGGTTAGGGCTCGGTTTAGGGTACGGGTTAGGATTAGGGTACGTGTTAGGGTTAGGGTAGGGCTTAGGGTTAGGGTACGCGTTAGGGTTAGGGTAGTTATTAAACCTATCCCACTCTCTAGATACCCCTTAGCACGTAAAGGAATATTATTTGCGGGTCCAGCCATGGAGAAGAGTTTAGACACTAGGATAAAATAAGGAACACATACATTATAAAGAAATCACATTAGGATTCTCTTTTTAAGATGTTCCTTAAAACACTAGTGCTTAGGAAATCTATTGGAGGCAGAAGCAGTCAAGGGTAGCCTAGGGTTAGGGTTAGGATTAGGGTTAGGTTTAGGGTACGGCTTAGGGTAGGGGTTCGGGGAGGTGCTCGGGTACGGCGTAGGGTATGGGTTAGGGTTAGGGTTAGGGTTCGTGTTAGGGTTAGGGCTCGGTTTAGGGTACGGGTTAGGATTAGGGTACGTTTTAGGGTTAGGGTAGGGGTTAGGGTTAGGGTACGCCTTAGGGTTAGGGTAGTTATTAAACCTATCCCACTCTCTAGATACCCCTTAGCACGTAAAGGAATATTATTTGGGGGTCCAGCCACGGAGAAGAGTTTAGACACTAGGATAAGATAAGGAACACACCCATTATAAAGAAATCACATTAGGATTCTCTTTTTAAGCTGTTCCTTCAAACACTAGTGCTTAGGAAATCTATTGGAGGCAGAAGCAGTCAAGGGTAGCCTAGGGTTAGGGTTAGGCTTAGGGTTACGCTTAGGGTACGGCTTAGGGTACGGGTTCGGGGAGGGGTTCGGGTACGGCGTAGGGTATGCGTTAGGGTTAGGGTTAGTGTTAGGGTTAGGGCTCGGTTTAGGGTACGGGTTAGGATTAGGGTACGTGTTAGGGTTAGGGTAGGGCTTAGGGTTAGGGTACGCGTTAGGGTTAGGGTAGTTATTAAACCTATCCCACTCTCTAGATACCCCTTAGCACGTAAAGGAATATTATTTGCGGGTCCAGCCATGGAGAAGAGTTTAGACACTAGGATAAAATAAGGAACACATACATTATAAAGAAATCACATTAGGATTCTCTTTTTAAGATGTTCCTTAAAACACTAGTGCTTAGGAAATCTATTGGAGGCAGAAGCAGTCAAGGGTAGCCTAGGGTTAGGGTTAGGCTTAGGGTTAGGGTTAGGGTATGGCTTAGGGTAGGGGTTCGGGGAGGTGCTCGGGTACGGCGTAGGGTATGGGTTAGGGTTAGGGTTAGGGTTAGTGTTAGGGTTAGGGCTCGGTTTAGGGTACGGGTTAGGATTAGGGTACGTTTTAGGGTTAGGATAGGGGTTAGGGTTAGGGTACGCGTTAGGGTTAGGGTAGTTATTAAACCTATCCCACTCTCTAGATACCCCTTAGCACGTAAAGGAATATTATTTGGGGGTCCAGCCACGGAGAAGAGTTTAGACACTAGGATAAGATAAGGAACACACCCATTATAAAGAAATCACATTAGGATTCTCTTTTTAAGCTGTTCCTTCAAACACTAGTGCTTAGGAAATCTATTGGAGGCAGAAGCAGTCAAGGGTAGCCTAGGGTTAGGGTTAGGCTTAGGGTTAGGGTTAGGGTACGGCTTAGGGTACGGTTCGGGGAGGGGTTCGGGTACGGCGTAGGGTATGGGTTAGGGTTAGGGTTAGGGTTAGTGTTAGGGTTAGGGCTCGGTTTAGGGTACGGGTTAGGATTAGGGTACGTGTTAGGGTTAGGGTAGGGGTTAGGGTTAGGGTACGCGTTAGGGTTAGGGTAGTTATTAAACCTATCCCACTCTCTAGATACCCCTTAGCACGTAAAGGAATATTATTTGGGGGTCCAGCCATGGAGAAGAGTTTAGACACTAGGATAAGATAAGGAACACACCCATTATAAAGAAATCACATTAGGATTCTCTTTTTAAGCTGTTCCTTCAAACACTAGTGCTTAGGAAATCTATTGGAGGCAGAAGCAGTCAAGGGTAGCCTAGGGTTAGGGTTAGGCTTAGGGTACGGCTTAGGGTACGGGTTCGGGGAGGGGTTCGGGTACGGCGTAGGGTATGGGTTAGGGTTAGGGTTAGTGTTAGGGTTAGGGCTCGGTTTAGGGTATGGGTTAGGATTAGGGTACGTGTTAGGGTTAGGGTAGGGGTTAGGGTTAGGGTACGCGTTAGGGTTAGGGTAGTTATTAAACCTATCCCACTCTCTAGATACCCCTTAGCACGTAAAGGAATATTATTTGGGAGTCCAGCCATGGAGAAGAGTTTAGACACTAGGATAAGATAAGGAACACACCCATTATAAAGAAATCACATTAGGATTCTCTTTTTAAGCTGTTCCTTCAAACACTAGTGCTTAGGAAATCTATTGGAGGCAGAAGCAGTCAAGGGTAGCCTAGGGTTAGGGTTAGGCTTAGGGTTAGGGTTAGGGTACGGCTTAGGGTACGGTTCGGGGAGGGGTTCGGGTACGGCGTAGGGTATGGGTTAGGGTTAGGGTTAGGGTTAGTGTTAGGGTTAGGGCTCGGTTTAGGGTACGGGTTAGGATTAGGGTACGTGTTAGGGTTAGGGTAGGGGTTAGGGTTAGGGTACGCGTTAGGGTTAGGGTAGTTATTAAACCTATCCCACTCTCTAGATACCCCTTAGCACGTAAAGGAATATTATTTGGGGGTCCAGCCATGGAGAAGAGTTTAGACACTAGGATAAGATAAGGAACACACCCATTATAAAGAAATCACATTAGGATTCTCTTTTTAAGCTGTTCCTTCAAACACTAGTGCTTAGGAAATCTATTGGAGGCAGAAGCAGTCAAGGGTAGCCTAGGGTTAGGGTTAGGCTTAGGGTTACGCTTAGGGTACGGCTTAGGGTACGGGTTCGGGGAGGGGTTCGGGTACGGCGTAGGGTATGCGTTAGGGTTAGGGTTAGTGTTAGGGTTAGGGCTCGGTTTAGGGTACGGGTTAGGATTAGGGTACGTGTTAGGGTTAGGGTAGGGCTTAGGGTTAGGGTACGTGTTAGGGTTAGGGTAGTTATTAAACCTATCCCACTCTCTAGATACCCCTTAGCACGTAAAGGAATATTATTTGCGGGTCCAGCCATGGAGAAGAGTTTAGACACTAGGATAAAATAAGGAACACATACATTATAAAGAAATCACATTAGGATTCTCTTTTTAAGATGTTCCTTAAAACACTAGTGCTTAGGAAATCTATTGGAGGCAGAAGCAGTCAAGGGTAGCCTAGGGTTAGGGTTAGGCTTAGGGTTAGGGTTAGGGTACGGCTTAGGGTAGGGGTTCGGGGAGGTGCTCGGGTACGGCGTAGGGTATGGGTTAGGGTTAGGGTTAGGGTTCGTGTTAGGGTTAGGGCTCGGTTTAGGGTACGGGTTAGGATTAGGGTACGTTTTAGGGTTAGGGTAGGGGTTAGGGTTAGGGTACGCGTTAGGGTTAGGGTAGTTATTAAACCTATCCCACTCTCTAGATACCCCTTAGCACGTAAAGGAATATTATTTGGGGGTCCAGCCACGGAGAAGAGTTTAGACACTAGGATAAGATAAGGAACACACCCATTATAAAGAAATCACATTAGGATTCTCTTTTTAAGCTGTTCCTTCAAACACTAGTGCTTAGGAAATCTATTGGAGGCAGAAGCAGTCAAGGGTAGCCTAGGGTTAGGGTTAGGCTTAGGGTTAGGGTTAGGGTACGGCTTAGGGTACGGTTCGGGGAGGGGTTCGGGTACGGCGTAGGGTATGGGTTAGGGTTAGGGTTAGGGCTCGGTTTAGGGTACGGGTTAGGATTAGGATACGTGTTAGGGTTAGGGTACGGTTTAGGGTTAGGGTACGCGTTAGGGTTAGGGTAGTTATTAAACCTATCCCACTCTCTAGATACCCCTTAGCACGTAAAGGAATATTATTTGGGAGTCCAGCCATGGAGAAGAGTTTAGACACTAGGATAAGATAAGGAACACACCCATTATAAAGAAATCACATTAGGATTCTCTTTTTAAGCTGTTCCTTCAAACACTAGTGCTTAGGAAATCTATTGGAGGCAGAAGCAGTCAAGGGTAGCCTAGGGTTAGTGTTAGGCTTAGGGTTAGGGTTAGGGTACGGATTAGGGTACGGTTCGGGGAGGGGTTCGGGTACGGCGTAGGGTATGGGTTAGGGTTAGGGTTAGTGTTAGGGTTAGGGCTCGGTTTAGGGTACGGGTTAGGATTAGGGTACGTGTTAGGGTTAGGGTAGGTGTTAGGGTTAGGGTACGCATTAGGGTTAGGGTAGTTATTAAACCTATCCCACTCTCTAGATACCCCTTAGCACGTAAAGGAATATTATTTGGGGGTCCAGCCATGGAGAAGAGTTTAGACACTAGGATAAGATAAGGAACACACCCATTATAAAGAAATCACATTAGGATTCTCTTTTTAAGCTGTTCCTTCAAACACTAGTGCTTAGGAAATCTATTGGAGGCAGAAGCAGTCAAGGGTAGCCTAGGGTTAGGGTTAGGCTTAGGGTACGGCTTAGGGTACGGGTTCGGGGAGGGGTTCGGGTACGGCGTAGGGTATGGGTTAGGGTTAGGGTTAGTGTTAGGGTTAGGGCTCGGTTTAGGGTACGGGTTAGGATTAGGGTACGTGTTAGGGTTAGGGTAGGGGTTAGGGTTAGGGTACGCGTTAGGGTTAGGGTAGTTATTAAACCTATCCCACTCTCTAGATACCCCTTAGCACGTAAAGGAATATTATTTGCGGGTCCAGCCATGGAGAAGAGTTTAGACACTAGGATAAAATGAGGAACACATACATTATAAAGAAATCACATTAGGATTCTCTTTTTAAGATGTTCCTTAAAACACTAGTGCTTAGGAAATCTATTGGAGGCAGAAGCAGTCAAGGGTAGCCTAGGGTTAGGGTTACGCTTAGGGTTAGGGTTAGGGTACGGCTTAGGGTACGGTTTCGGGGAGGGGTTCGGGTACGGCGTAGGGTATGGGTTAGGGTTAGGGTTAGGGCTCGGTTTAGGGTACGGGTTAGGATTAGGATACGTGTTAGGGTTAGGGTACGGTTTAGGGTTAGGGTACGCGTTAGGGTTAGGGTAGTTATTAAACCTATCCCACTCTCTAGATACCCCTTAGCACGTAAAGGAATATTATTTGGGGGTCCAGCCATGGAGAAGAGTTTAGACACTAGGATAAGATAAGGAACACACCCATTATAAAGAAATCACATTAGGATTCTCTTTTTAAGCTGTTCCTTCAAACACTAGTGCTTAGGAAATCTATTGGAGGCAGAAGCAGTCAAGGGTAGCCTAGGGTTAGGGTTAGGCTTAGGGTTAGGCATAGGGTACGGCTTAGGGTACGGGTTCGGGGAGGGGTTCGGGTACGGCGTAGGGTATGGGTTAGGGTTAGGGTTAGGGTTAGTGTTAGGGTTAGGGCTCGGTTTAGGGTACGGGTTAGGATTAGGGTACGTGTTAGGGTTAGGGTAGGTGTTAGGGTTAGGGTACGCGTTAGGGTTAGGGTAGTTATTAAACCTATCCCACTCTCTAGATACCCCTTAGCACGTAAAGGAATATTATTTGGGGGTCCAGCCATGGAGAAGCGTTTAGACACTAGGATAAGATAAGGAACACACCCATTATAAAGAAATCACATTAGGATTCTCTTTTTAAGCTGTTCCTTCAAACACTAGTGCTTAGGAAATCTATTGGAGGCAGAAGCAGTCAAGGGTAGCCTAGGGTTAGGGTTAGGCTTAGGGTTAGGCTTAGGGTACGGCTTAGGGTACGGGTTCGGGGAGGGGTTCGGGTACGGCGTAGGGTATGGGTTAGGGTTAGGGTTAGGGTTAGTGTTAGGGTTAGGGCTCGGTTTAGAGTACGGGTTAGGATTAGGGTACGTTTTAGGGTTAGGGTAGGGGTTAGGGTTAGGGTACGCGTTAGGGTTAGGGTAGTTATTAAACCTATCCCACTCTCTAGATACCCCTTAGCACGTAAAGGAATATTATTTGGGAGTCCAGCCATGGAGAAGAGTTTAGACACTAGGATAAGATAAGGAACACACCCATTATAAAGAAATCACATTAGGATTCTCTTTTTAAGCTGTTCCTTCAAACACTAGTGCTTAGGAAATCTATTGGAGGCAGAAGCAGTCAAGGGTAGCCTAGGGTTAGGGTTAGGCTTAGGGTTAGGGTTAGGGTACGGCTTAGGGTACGGTTCGGGGAGGGGTTCGGGTACGGCGTAGGGTATGGGTTAGGGTTAGGGTTAGGGTTAGTGTTAGGGTTAGGGCTCGGTTTAGGGTACGGGTTAGGATTAGGGTACGTGTTAGGGTTAGGGTAGGGGTTAGGGTTAGGGTACGCGTTAGGGTTAGGGTAGTTATTAAACCTATCCCACTCTCTAGATACCCCTTAGCACGTAAAGGAATATTATTTGGGGGTCCAGCCATGGAGAAGAGTTTAGACACTAGGATAAGATAAGGAACACACCCATTATAAAGAAATCACATTAGGATTCTCTTTTTAAGCTGTTCCTTCAAACACTAGTGCTTAGGAAATCTATTGGAGGCAGAAGCAGTCAAGGGTAGCCTAGGGTTAGGGTTAGGCTTAGGGTACGGCTTAGGGTACGGGTTCGGGGAGGGGTTCGGGTACAGCGTAGGGTATGGGTTAGGGTTAGGGTTAGTGTTAGGGTTAGGGCTCTGTTTAGGGTACGGGTTAGGATTAGGGTACGTGTTAGGGTTAGGGTAGGGGTTAGGGTTAGGTTACGCGTTAGGGTTAGGGTAGTTATTAAACCTATCCCACTCTCTAGATACCCCTTAGCACGTAAAGGAATATTATTTGCGGGTCCAGCCATGGAGAAGAGTTTAGACACTAGGATAAAATAAGGAACACATACATTATAAAGAAATCACATTAGGATTCTCTTTTTAAGATGTTCCTTAAAACACTAGTGCTTAGGAAATCTATTGGAGGCAGAAGCAGTCAAGGGTAGCCTAGGGTTAGGGTTACGCTTAGGGTTAGGGTTAGGGTACGGCTTAGGGTACGGTTTCGGGGAGGGGTTCGGGTACGGCGTAGGGTATGGGTTAGGGTTAGGGTTAGGGCTCGGTTTAGGGTACGGGTTAGGATTAGGATACGTGTTAGGGTTAGGGTACGGTTTAGGGTTAGGGTACGCGTTAGGGTTAGGGTAGTTATTAAACCTATCCCACTCTCTAGATACCCCTTAGCACGTAAAGGAATATTATTTGGGGGTCCAGCCATGGAGAAGAGTTTAGACACTAGGATAAGATAAGGAACACACCCATTATAAAGAAATCACATTAGGATTCTCTTTTTAAGCTGTTCCTTCAAACACTAGTGCTTAGGAAATCTATTGGAGGCAGAAGCAGTCAAGGGTAGCCTAGGGTTAGGGTTAGGCTTAGGGTTAGGCATAGGGTACGGCTTAGGGTACGGGTTCGGGGAGGGGTTCGGGTACGGCGTAGGGTATGGGTTAGGGTTAGGGTTAGGGTTAGTGTTAGGGTTAGGGCTCGGTTTAGGGTACGGGTTAGGATTAGGGTACGTGTTAGGGTTAGGGTAGGTGTTAGGGTTAGGGTACGCGTTAGGGTTAGGGTAGTTATTAAAACTATCCCACTCTCTAGATACCCCTTAGCACGTAAAGGAATATTATTTGGGGGTCCAGCCATGGAGAAGAGTTTAGACACTAGGATAAGATAAGGAACACACCCATTATAAAGAAATCACATTAGGATTCTCTTTTTAAGCTGTTCCTTCAAACACTAGTGCTTAGGAAATCTATTGGAGGCAGAAGCAGTCAAGGGTAGCCTAGGGTTAGGGTTAGGCTTAGGGTTAGGCTTAGGGTACGGCTTAGGGTACGGGTTTGGGGAGGGGTTCGGGTACGGCGTAGGGTATGGGTTAGGGTTAGGGTTAGGGTTAGTGTTAGGGTTAGGGCTCGGTTTAGAGTACGGGTTAGGATTAGGGTACGTTTTAGGGTTAGGGTAGGGGTTAGGGTTAGGGTACGCGTTAGGGTTAGGGTAGTTATTAAACCTATCCCACTCTCTAGATACCCCTTAGCACGTAAAGGAATATTATTTGGGAGTCCAGCCATGGAGAAGAGTTTAGACACTAGGATAAGATAAGGAACACACCCATTATAAAGAAATCACATTAGGATTCTCTTTTTAAGCTGTTCCTTCAAACACTAGTGCTTAGGAAATCTATTGGAGGCAGAAGCAGTCAAGGGTAGCCTAGGGTTAGGGTTAGGCTTAGGGTTAGGGTTAGGGTACGGCTTAGGGTACTGTTCGGGGAGGGGTTCGGGTACGGCGTAGGGTATGGGTTAGGGTTAGGGTTAGGGTTAGTGTTAGGGTTAGGGCTCGGTTTAGGGTACGGGTTAGGATTAGGGTACGTGTTAGGGTTAGGGTAGGGGTTAGGGTTAGGGTACGCGTTAGGGTTAGGGTAGTTATTAAACCTATCCCACTCTCTAGATACCCCTTAGCACGTAAAGGAATATTATTTGGGGTCCAGCCATGGAGAAGAGTTTAGACACTAGGATAAGATAAGGAACACACCCATTATAAAGAAATCGCATTAGGATTCTCTTTTTAAGCTGTTCCTTCAAACACTAGTGCTTAGGAAATCTATTGGAGGCAGAAGCAGTCAAGGGTAGCCTAGGGTTAGGGTTAGGCTTAGGGTACGGCTTAGGGTACGGGTTCGGGGAGGGGTTCGGGTATGGCGTAGGGTATGGGTTAGGGTTAGGGTTAGTGTTAGGGTTAGGGCTCGGTTTAGGGTACGGGTTAGGATTAGGGTACGTGTTAGGGTTAGGGTAGGGGTTAGGGTTAGGGTACGCGTTAGGGTTAGGGTAGTTATTAAACCTATCCCACTCTCTAGATACCCCTTAGCACGTAAAGGAATATTATTTGGGGGTCCAGCCATGGAGAAGAGTTTAGACACTAGGATAAGATAAAGAACACACCCATTATAAAGAAATCACATTAGGATTCTCTTTTTAAGCTGTTCCTTCAAACACTAGTGCTTAGGAAATCTATTGGAGGCAGAAGCAGTCAAGGGTAGCCTAGGGTTAGGGTTAGGCTTAGGGTTAGGGTTAGGGTACGGCTTAGGGTACGGTTCGGGGAGGGGTTCGGGTACGGCGTAGGGTATGGGTTAGGGTTAGGGTTAGGGTTAGTGTTAGGGTTAGGGCTCGGTTTAGGGTACGGGTTAGGATTAGGGTACGTGTTAGGGTTAGGGTAGGGGTTAGGGTTAGGGTACGCGTTAGGGTTAGGGTAGTTATTAAACCTATCCCACTCTCTAGATACCCCTTAGCACGTAAAGGAATATTATTTGGGGGTCCAGCCATGGAGAAGAGTTTAGACACTAGGATAAGATAAGGAACACACCCATTATAAAGAAATCACATTAGGATTCTCTTTTTAAGCTGTTCCTTCAAACACTAGTGCTTAGGAAATCTATTGGAGGCAGAAGCAGTCAAGGGTAGCCTAGGGTTAGGGTTAGGCTTAGGGTTAGGGTTAGGGTACGGCTTAGGGTACGGTTCGGGGAGGGGTTCGGGTACGGCGTAGGGTATGGGTTAGGGTTAGGGTTAGGGTTAGTGTTAGGGTTAGGGCTCGGTTTAAGGTACGGGTTAGGATTAGGGTACGTGTTAGGGTTAGGGTAGGGGTTAGGGTTAGGGTACGCGTTAGGGTTAGGGTAGTTATTAAACCTATCCCACTCTCTAGATACCCCTTAGCACGTAAAGGAATATTATTTGGGGTCCAGCCATGGAGAAGAGTTTAGACACTAGGATAAAATAAGGAACACACCCATTATAAAGAAATCACATTAGGATTCTCTTTTTAAGCTGTTCCTTCAAACACTAGTGCTTAGGAAATCTATTGGAGGCAGAAGCAGTCAAGGGTAGCCTAGGGTTAGTGTTAGGGTTAGGGCTCGGTTTAGGGTACGGGTTAGGATTAGGGTACGTGTTAGGGTTAGGGTAGGGGTTAGGGTTAGGGTACGCGTTAGGGTTAGGGTAGTTATTAAACCTATCCCACTCTCTAGATACCCCTTAGCACGTAAAGGAATATTATTTGGGGGTCCAGCCATGGAGAAGTGTTTAGACACTAGGATAAGATAAAGAACACACCCATTATAAAGAAATCACATTAGGATTCTCTTTTTAAGCTGTTCCTTCAAACACTAGTGCTTAGGAAATCTATTGGAGGCAGAAGCAGTCAAGGGTAGCCTAGGGTTAGGGTTAGGCTTAGGGTTAGGCATAGGGTACGGCTTAGGGTACGGGTTCGGGGAGGGGTTCGGGTACGGCGTAGGGTATGGGTTAGGGTTAGGGTTAGGGTTAGTGTTAGGGTTAGGGCTCGGTTTAGGGTACGGGTTAGGATTAGGGTACGTGTTAGGGTTAGGGTAGGTGTTAGGGTTAGGGTACGCGTTAGGGTTAGGGTAGTTATTAAACCTATCCCACTCTCTAGATACCCCTTAGCACGTAAAGGAATATTATTTGGGGGTCCAGCCATGGAGAAGAGTTTAGACACTAGGATAAGATAAGGAACACACCCATTATAAAGAAATCACATTAGGATTCTCTTTTTAAGCTGTTCCTTCAAACACTAGTGCTTAGGAAATCTATTGGAGGCAGAAGCAGTCAAGGGTAGCCTAGGGTTAGGGTTAGGCTTAGGGTTAGGCTTAGGGTACGGGTTCGGGGAGGGGTTCGGGTACGGCGTAGGGTATGGGTTAGGGTTAGGGTTAGGGTTAGTGTTAGGGTTAGGGCTCGGTTTAGAGTACGGGTTAGGATTAGGGTACGTTTTAGGGTTAGGGTAGGGGTTAGGGTTAGGGTACGCGTTAGGGTTAGGGTAGTTATTAAACCTATCCCACTCTCTAGATACCCCTTAGCACGTAAAGGAATATTATTTGGGAGTCCAGCCATGGAGAAGAGTTTAGACACTAGGATAAGATAAGGAACACACCCATTATAAAGAAATCACATTAGGATTCTCTTTTTAAGCTGTTCCTTCAAACACTAGTGCTTAGGAAATCTATTGGAGGCAGAAGCAGTCAAGGGTAGCCTACGGTTAGGGTTAGGCTTAGGGTTAGGGTTAGGGTACGGCTTAGGGTACGGTTCGGGGAGGGGTTCGGGTACGGCGTAGGGTATGGGTTAGGGTTAGGGTTAGGGTTAGTGTTAGGGTTAGGGCTCGGTTTAGGGTACGGGTTAGGATTAGGGTACGTGTTAGGGTTAGGGTAGGGGTTAGGGTTAGGGTACGCGTTAGGGTTAGGGTAGTTATTAAACCTATCCCACTCTCTAGATACCCCTTAGCACGTAAAGGAATATTATTTGGGGGTCCAGCCATGGAGAAGAGTTTAGACACTAGGATAAGATAAGGAACACACCCATTATAAAGAAATCACATTAGGATTCTCTTTTTAAGCTGTTCCTTCAAACATTAGTGCTTAGGAAATCTATTGGAGGCAGAAGCAGTCAAGGGTAGCCTAGGGTTAGGGTTAGGCTTAGGGTTAGGCATAGGGTACGGCTTAGGGTACGGGTTCGGGGAGGGGTTCGGGTACGGCGTAGGGTATGGGTTAGGGTTAGGGTTAGGGTTAGTGTTAGGGTTAGGGCTCGGTTTAGGGTACGGTTTAGGATTAGGGTACGTGTTAGGGTTAGGGTAGGTGTTAGGGTTAGGGTACGCGTTAGGGTTAGGGTAGTTATTAAACCTATCCCACTCTCTAGATACCCCTTAGCACGTAAAGGAATATTATTTGGGGGTCCAGCCATGGAGAAGAGTTTAGACACTAGGATAAGATAAGGAACACACCCATTATAAAGAAATCACATTAGGATTCTCTTTTTAAGCTGTTCCTTCAAACACTAGTGCTTAGGAAATCTATTGGAGGCAGAAGCAGTCAAGGGTAGCCTAGGGTTAGGGTTAGGCTTAGGGTACGGCTTAGGGTACGGCTTAGGGTACGGGTTCGGGGAGGGGTTCGGGTACGGCGTAGGGTATGGGTTAGGGTTAGGGTTAGGGTTAGTGTTAGGGTTAGGGCTCGGTTTAGAGTACGGGTTAGGATTAGGGTACGTTTTAGGGTTAGGGTAGGGGTTAGGGTTAGGGTACGCGTTAGGGTTAGGGTAGTTATTAAACCTATCCCACTCTCTAGATACCCCTTAGCACGTAAAGGAATATTATTTGGGAGTCCAGCCATGGAGAAGAGTTTAGACACTAGGATAAGATAAGGAACACACCCATTATAAAGAAATCACATTAGGATTCTCTTTTTAAGCTGTTCCTTCAAACACTAGTGCTTAGGAAATCTATTGGAGGCAAAGGAGTCAAGGGTAGCCTAGGGTTAGGGTTAGGCTTAGGGTTAGGGTTAGGGTACGGCTTAGGGTACGGTTCGGGGAGGGGTTCGGGTACGGCGTAGGGTATGGGTTAGGGTTAGGGTTAGGGTTAGTGTTAGGGTTAGGGCTCGGTTTAGGGTACGGGTTAGGATTAGGGTACGTGTTAGGGTTAGGGTAGGGGTTAGGGTTAGGGTACGCGTTAGGGTTAGGGTAGTTATTAAACCTATCCCACTCTCTAGATACCCCTTAGCACGTAAAGGAATATTATTTGGGGGTCCAGCCATGGAGAAGAGTTTAGACACTAGGATAAGATAAGGAACACACCCATTATAAAGAAATCACATTAGGATTCTCTTTTTAAGCTGTTCCTTCAAACACTAGTGCTTAGGAAATCTATTGGAGGCAGAAGCAGTCAAGGGTAGCCTAGGGTTAGGGTTAGGCTTAGGGTACGGCTTAGGGTACGGGTTCGGGGAGGGGTTCGGGTACGGCGTAGGGTATGTGTTAGGGTTAGGGTTAGTGTTAGGGTTAGGGCTCGGTTTAGGGTACGGGTTAGGATTAGGGTACGTGTTAGGGTTAGGGTAGGGGTTAGGGTTAGGGTACGCGTTAGGGTTAGGGTAGTTATTAAACCTATCCCACTCTCTAGATACCCCTTAGCACGTAAAGGAATATTATTTGCGGCTGCAGCCATGGAGAAGAGTTTAGACACTAGGATAAAATAAGGAACACATACATTATAAAGAAATCACATTAGGATTCTCTTTTTAAGCTGTTCCTTAAAACACTAGTGCTTAGGAAATCTATTGGAGGCAGAAGCAGTCAAGGGTAGCCTAGGGTTAGGGTTAGGCTTAGGGTTAGGGTTAGGGTACGGCTTAGGGTAGGGGTTCGGGGAGGTGTTCGGGTACGGCGTAGGGTATGGGTTAGGGTTAGGGTTAGGGTTCGTGTTAGGGTTAGGGCTCGGTTTAGGGTACGGGTTAGGATTAGGGTACGTGTTAGGGTTAGGGTAGGGGTTAGGGTTAGGGTACGCATTAGGGTTAGGGTAGTTATTAAACCTATCCCACTCTCTAGATACCCCTTAGCACGTAAAGGAATATTATTTGGGGGTCCAGCCATGGAGAAGAGTTTAGACACTAGGATAAGATAAGGAACACACCCATTATAAAGAAATCACATTAGGATTCTCTTTTTAAGCTGTTCCTTCAAACACTAGTGCTTAGGAAATCTATTGGAGGCAGAAGCAGTCAAGGGTAGCCTAGGGTTAGGGTTAGGCTTAGGGTTAGGCTTAGGGTACGGCTTAGGGTACGGGTTCGGGGAGGGGTTCGGGTACGGCGTAGGGTATGGGTTAGGGTTAGGGTTAGTGTTAGGGTTAGGGCTCGGTTTAGGGTACGGGTTAGGATTAGGGTACGTGTTAGGGTTAGGGTAGGGGTTAGGGTTAGGGTACGCGTTAGGGTTAGGGTAGTTATTAAACCTATCCCACTCTCTAGATACCCCTTAGCACGTAAAGGAATATTATTTGCGGGTCCAGCCATGGAGAAGAGTTTAGACACTAGGATAAAATAAGGAACACATACATTATAAAGAAATCACATTAGGATTCTCTTTTTAAGATGTTCCTTAAAACACTAGTGCTTAGGAAATCTATTGGAGGCAGAAGCAGTCAAGGGTAGCCTAGGGTTAGGGTTAGGCTTAGGGTTAGGGTTAGGGTACGGCTTAGGGTAGGGGTTCGGGGAGGTGCTCGGGTACGGCGTAGGGTATGGGTTAGGGTTAGGGTTAGGGTTCGTGTTAGGGTTAGGGCTCGGTTTAGGGTACGGGTTAGGATTAGGGTACGTGTTAGGGTTAGGGTAGGGGTTAGGGTTAGGGTACGCGTTAGGGTTAGGGTAGTTATTAAACCTATCCCACTCTCTAGATACCCCTTAGCACGTAAAGGAATATTATTTGGGGGTCCAGCCACGGAGAAGAGTTTAGACACTAGGATAAGATAAGGAACACACCCATTATAAAGAAATCACATTAGGATTCTCTTTTTAAGCTGTTCCTTCAAACACTAGTGCTTAGGAAATCTATTGGAGGCAGAAGCAGTCAAGGGTAGCCTAGGGTTAGGGTTAAGGTTAGGGTACTGCTTAGGGTACGGTTCGGGGAGGGGTTCGGGTACGGCGTAGGGTATGGTTAGGGTTAGGGTTAGGGTTAGTGTTAGGGTTAGGGCTCGGTTTAGGGTACGGGTTAGGATTAGGGTACGTGTTAGGGTTAGGGTAGGGGTTAGGGTTAGGGTACGCGTTAGGGTTAGGGTAGTTATTAAACCTATCCCACTCTCTAGATACCCCTTAGCACGTAAAGGAATATTATTTGGGGGTCCAGCCATGGAGAAGAGTTTAGACACTAGGATAAGATAAGGAACACACCCATTATAAAGAAATCACATTAGGATTCTCTTTTTAAGCTGTTCCTTCAAACACTAGTGCTTAGGAAATCTATTGGAGGCAGAAGCAGTCAAGGGTAGCCTAGGGTTAGGGTTAGGCTTAGGGTTAGGCTTAGGGTACGGCTTAGGGTACGGGTTCGGGGAGGGGTTCGGGTACGGCGTAGGGTATGGGTTAGGGTTAGGGTTAGGGTTAGTGTTAGGGTTAGGGCTCGGTTTAGGGTACGGGTTAGGATTAGGGTACGTTTTAGGGTTAGGGTAGGGGTTAGGGTTAGGGTACGCGTTAGGGTTAGGGTAGTTATTAAACCTATCCCACTCTCTAGATACCCCTTAGCACGTAAAGGAATATTATTTGGGGGTCCAGCCACGGAGAAGAGTTTAGACACTAGGATAAGATAAGGAACACACCCATTATAAAGAAATCACATTAGGATTCTCTTTTTAAGCTGTTCCTTCAAACACTAGTGCTTAGGAAATCTATTGGAGGCAGAAGCAGTCAAGGGTAGCCTAGGGTTAGGGTTAGGCTTAGGGTTAGGGTTAGGGTACGGCTTAGGGTACGGTTCGGGGAGGGGTTCGGGTACGGCGTAGGGTATGGGTTAGGGTTAGGGTTAGGGTTAGTGTTAGGGTTAGGGCTCGGTTTAGGGTACGGGTTAGGATTAGGGTACGTGTTAGGGTTAGGGTAGGGGTTAGGGTTAGGGTACGCGTTAGGGTTAGGGTAGTTATTAAACCTATCCCACTCTCTAGATACCCCTTAGCACGTAAAGGAATATTATTTGGGGTCCAGCCATGGAGAAGAGTTTAGACACTAGGATAAAATAAGGAACACACCCATTATAAAGAAATCACATTAGGATTCTCTTTTTAAGCTGTTCCTTCAAACACTAGTGCTTAGGAAATCTATTGGAGGCAGAAGCAGTCAAGGGTAGCCTAGGGTTAGTGTTAGGGTTAGGGCTCGGTTTAGGGTACGGGTTAGGATTAGGGTACGTGTTAGGGTTAGGGTAGGGGTTAGGGTTAGGGTACGCGTTAGGGTTAGGGTAGTTATTAAACCTATCCCACTCTCTAGATACCCCTTAGCACGTAAAGGAATATTATTTGGGGGTCCAGCCATGGAGAAGTGTTTAGACACTAGGATAAGATAAAGAACACACCCATTATAAAGAAATCACATTAGGATTCTCTTTTTAAGCTGTTCCTTCAAACACTAGTGCTTAGGAAATCTATTGGAGGCAGAAGCAGTCAAGGGTAGCCTAGGGTTAGGGTTAGGCTTAGGGTTAGGCATAGGGTACGGCTTAGGGTACGGGTTCGGGGAGGGGTTCGGGTACGGCGTAGGGTATGGGTTAGGGTTAGGGTTAGGGTTAGTGTTAGGGTTAGGGCTCGGTTTAGGGTACGGGTTAGGATTAGGGTACGTGTTAGGGTTAGGGTAGGTGTTAGGGTTAGGGTACGCGTTAGGGTTAGGGTAGTTATTAAACCTATCCCACTCTCTAGATACCCCTTAGCACGTAAAGGAATATTATTTGGGGGTCCAGCCATGGAGAAGAGTTTAGACACTAGGATAAGATAAGGAACACACCCATTATAAAGAAATCACATTAGGATTCTCTTTTTAAGCTGTTCCTTCAAACACTAGTGCTTAGGAAATCTATTGGAGGCAGAAGCAGTCAAGGGTAGCCTAGGGTTAGGGTTAGGCTTAGGGTTAGGCTTAGGGTACGGCTTAGGGTACGGGTTCGGGGAGGGGTTCGGGTACGGCGTAGGGTATGGGTTAGGGTTAGGGTTAGGGTTAGTGTTAGGGTTAGGGCTCGGTTTAGAGTACGGGTTAGGATTAGGGTACGTTTTAGGGTTAGGGTAGGGGTTAGGGTTAGGGTACGCGTTAGGGTTAGGGTAGTTATTAAACCTATCCCACTCTCTAGATACCCCTTAGCACGTAAAGGAATATTATTTGGGAGTCCAGCCATGGAGAAGAGTTTAGACACTAGGATAAGATAAGGAACACACCCATTATAAAGAAATCACATTAGGATTCTCTTTTTAAGCTGTTCCTTCAAACACTAGTGCTTAGGAAATCTATTGGAGGCAGAAGCAGTCAAGGGTAGCCTAGGGTTAGGGTTAGGCTTAGGGTTAGGGTTAGGGTACGGCTTAGGGTACGGTTCGGGGAGGGGTTCGGGTACGGCGTAGGGTATGGGTTAGGGTTAGGGTTAGGGTTAGTGTTAGGGTTAGGGCTCGGTTTAGGGTACGGGTTAGGATTAGGGTACGTGTTAGGGTTAGGGTAGGGGTTAGGGTTAGGGTACGCGTTAGGGTTAGGGTAGTTATTAAACCTATCCCACTCTCTAGATACCCCTTAGCACGTAAAGGAATATTATTTGGGGGTCCAGCCATGGAGAAGAGTTTAGACACTAGGATAAGATAAGGAACACACCCATTATAAAGAAATCACATTAGGATTCTCTTTTTAAGCTGTTCCTTCAAACATTAGTGCTTAGGAAATCTATTGGAGGCAGAAGCAGTCAAGGGTAGCCTAGGGTTAGGGTTAGGCTTAGGGTTAGGCATAGGGTACGGCTTAGGGTACGGGTTCGGGGAGGGGTTCGGGTACGGCGTAGGGTATGGGTTAGGGTTAGGGTTAGGGTTAGTGTTAGGGTTAGGGCTCGGTTTAGGGTACGGTTTAGGATTAGGGTACGTGTTAGGGTTAGGGTAGGTGTTAGGGTTAGGGTACGCGTTAGGGTTAGGGTAGTTATTAAACCTATCCCACTCTCTAGATACCCCTTAGCACGTAAAGGAATATTATTTGGGGGTCCAGCCATGGAGAAGAGTTTAGACACTAGGATAAGATAAGGAACACACCCATTATAAAGAAATCACATTAGGATTCTCTTTTTAAGCTGTTCCTTCAAACACTAGTGCTTAGGAAATCTATTGGAGGCAGAAGCAGTCAAGGGTAGCCTAGGGTTAGGGTTAGGCTTAGGGTACGGCTTAGGGTACGGCTTAGGGTACGGGTTCGGGGAGGGGTTCGGGTACGGCGTAGGGTATGGGTTAGGGTTAGGGTTAGGGTTAGTGTTAGGGTTAGGGCTCGGTTTAGAGTACGGGTTAGGATTAGGGTACGTTTTAGGGTTAGGGTAGGGGTTAGGGTTAGGGTACGCGTTAGGGTTAGGGTAGTTATTAAACCTATCCCACTCTCTAGATACCCCTTAGCACGTAAAGGAATATTATTTGGGAGTCCAGCCATGGAGAAGAGTTTAGACACTAGGATAAGATAAGGAACACACCCATTATAAAGAAATCACATTAGGATTCTCTTTTTAAGCTGTTCCTTCAAACACTAGTGCTTAGGAAATCTATTGGAGGCAGAAGCAGTCAAGGGTAGCCTAGGGTTAGGGTTAGGCTTAGGGTTAGGGTTAGGGTACGGCTTAGGGTACGGTTCGGGGAGGGGTTCGGGTACGGCGTAGGGTATGGGTTAGGGTTAGGGTTAGGGTTAGTGTTAGGGTTAGGGCTCGGTTTAGGGTACGGGTTAGGATTAGGGTACGTGTTAGGGTTAGGGTAGGGGTTAGGGTTAGGGTACGCGTTAGGGTTAGGGTAGTTATTAAACCTATCCCACTCTCTAGATACCCCTTAGCACGTAAAGGAATATTATTTGGGGGTCCAGCCATGGAGAAGAGTTTAGACACTAGGATAAGATAAGGAACACACCCATTATAAAGAAATCACATTAGGATTCTCTTTTTAAGCTGTTCCTTCAAACACTAGTGCTTAGGAAATCTATTGGAGGCAGAAGCAGTCAAGGGTAGCCTAGGGTTAGGGTTAGGCTTAGGGTACGGCTTAGGGTACGGGTTCGGGGAGGGGTTCGGGTACGGCGTAGGGTATGGGTTAGGGTTAGGGTTAGTGTTAGGGTTAGGGCTCGGTTTAGGGTACGGGTTAGGATTAGGGTACGTGTTAGGGTTAGGGTAGGGGTTAGGGTTAGGGTACGCGTTAGGGTTAGGGTAGTTATTAAACCTATCCCACTCTCTAGATACCCCTTAGCACGTAAAGGAATATTATTTGCGGGTCCAGCCATGGAGAAGAGTTTAGACACTAGGATAAAATAAGGAACACATACATTATAAAGAAATCACATTAGGATTCTCTTTTTAAGCTGTTCCTTAAAACACTAGTGCTTAGGAAATCTATTGGAGGCAGAAGCAGTCAAGGGTAGCCTAGGGTTAGGGTTAGGCTTAGGGTTAGGGTTAGGGTACGGCTTAGGGTAGGGGTTCGGGGAGGTGTTCGGGTACGGCGTAGGGTATGGGTTAGGGTTAGGGTTAGGGTTCGTGTTAGGGTTAGGGCTCGGTTTAGGGTACGGGTTAGGATTAGGGTACGTGTTAGGGTTAGGGTAGGGGTTAGGGTTAGGGTACGCATTAGGGTTAGGGTAGTTAGTAAACCTATCCCACTCTCTAGATACCCCTTAGCACGTAAAGGAATATTATTTGGGGGTCCAGCCATGGAGAAGAGTTTAGACACTAGGATAAGATAAGGAACACACCCATTATAAAGAAATCACATTAGGATTCTCTTTTTAAGCTGTTCCTTCAAACACTAGTGCTTAGGAAATCTATTGGAGGCAGAAGCAGTCAAGGGTAGCCTAGGGTTAGGGTTAGGCTTAGGGTTAGGCTTAGGGTACGGCTTAGGGTACGGGTTCGGGGAGGGGTTCGGGTACGGCGTAGGGTATGGGTTAGGGTTAGGGTTAGTGTTAGGGTTAGGGCTCGGTTTAGGGTACGGGTTAGGATTAGGGTACGTGTTAGGGTTAGGGTAGGGGTTAGGGTTAGGGTACGCGTTAGGGTTAGGGTAGTTATTAAACCTATCCCACTCTCTAGATACCCCTTAGCACGTAAAGGAATATTATTTGCGGGTCCAGCCATGGAGAAGAGTTTAGACACTAGGATAAAATAAGGAACACATACATTATAAAGAAATCACATTAGGATTCTCTTTTTAAGATGTTCCTTAAAACACTAGTGCTTAGGAAATCTATTGGAGGCAGAAGCAGTCAAGGGTAGCCTAGGGTTAGGGTTAGGCTTAGGGTTAGGGTTAGGGTACGGCTTAGGGTAGGGGTTCGGGGAGGGGCTCGGGTACGGCGTAGGGTATGGGTTAGGGTTAGGGTTAGGGTTAGTGTTAGGGTTAGGGCTCGGTTTAGGGTACGGGTTAGGATTAGGGTACGTGTTAGGGTTAGGGTAGGGGTTAGGGTTAGGGTACGCGTTAGGGTTAGGGTAGTTATTAAACCTATCCCACTCTCTAGATACCCCTTAGCACGTAAAGGAATATTATTTGGGGGTCCAGCCATGGAGAAGAGTTTAGACACTAGGATAAGATAAGGAACACACCCATTATAAAGAAATCACATTAGGATTCTCTTTTTAAGCTGTTCCTTCAAACACTAGTGCTTAGGAAATCTATTGGAGGCAGAAGCAGTCAAGGGTAGCCTAGGGTTAGGGTTAGGGTTAGGGTACTGCTTAGGGTACGGTTCGGGGAGGGGTTCGGGTACGGCGTAGGGTATGGTTAGGGTTAGGGTTAGGGTTAGTGTTAGGGTTAGGGCTCGGTTTAGGGTACGGGTTAGGATTAGGGTACGTGTTAGGGTTAGGGTAGGGGTTAGGGTTAGGGTACGCGTTAGGGTTAGGGTAGTTATTAAACCTATCCCACTCTCTAGATACCCCTTAGCACGTAAAGGAATATTATTTGGGGGTCCAGCCATGGAGAAGAGTTTAGACACTAGGATAAGATAAGGAACACACCCATTATAAAGAAATCACATTAGGATTCTCTTTTTAAGCTGTTCCTTCAAACACTAGTGCTTAGGAAATCTATTGGAGGCAGAAGCAGTCAAGGGTAGCCTAGGGTTAGGGTTAGGCTTAGGGTTAGGCTTAGGGTACGGCTTAGGGTACGGGTTCGGGGAGGGGTTCGGGTACGGCGTAGGGTATGGGTTAGGGTTAGGGTTAGGGTTAGTGTTAGGGTTAGGGCTCGGTTTAGAGTACGGGTTAGGATTAGGGTACGTTTTAGGGTTAGGGTAGGGGTTAGGGTTAGGGTACGCGTTAGGGTTAGGGTAGTTATTAAACCTATCCCACTCTCTAGATACCCCTTAGCACGTAAAGGAATATTATTTGGGAGTCCAGCCATGGAGAAGAGTTTAGACACTAGGATAAGATAAGGAACACACCCATTATAAAGAAATCACATTAGGATTCTCTTTTTAAGCTGTTCCTTAAAACACTAGTGCTTAGGAAATCTATTGGAGGCAGAAGCAGTCAAGGGTAGCCTAGGGTTAGGGTTAGGCTTAGGGTTAGGGTTAGGGTACGGCTTAGGGTACGGTTCGGGGAGGGGTTCGGGTACGGCGTAGGGTATGGGTTAGGGTTAGGGTTAGGGTTAGTGTTAGGGTTAGGGCTCGGTTTAGGGTACGGGTTAGGATTAGGGTACGTGTTAGGGTTAGGGTAGGGGTTAGGGTTAGGGTACGCGTTAGGGTTAGGGTAGTTATTAAACCTATCCCACTCTCTAGATACCCCTTAGCACGTAAAGGAATATTATTTGGGGGTCCAGCCATGGAGAAGAGTTTAGACACTAGGATAAGATAAGGAACACACCCATTATAAAGAAATCACATTAGGATTCTCTTTTTAAGCTGTTCCTTCAAACACTAGTGCTTAGGAAATCTATTGGAGGCAGAAGCAGTCAAGGGTAGCCTAGGGTTAGGGTTAGGCTTAGGGTTAGGCATAGGGTACGGCTTAGGGTACGGGTTCGGGGAGGGGTTCGGGTACGGCATAGGGTATGGGTTAGGGTTAGGGTTAGGGTTAGTGTTAGGGTTAGGGCTCGGTTTAGGGTACGGTTTAGGATTAGGGTACGTGTTAGGGTTAGGGTAGGTGTTAGGGTTAGGGTACGCGTTAGGGTTAGGGTAGTTATTAAACCTATCCCACTCTCTAGATACCCCTTAGCACGTAAAGGAATATTATTTGGGGTTCCAGCCATGGAGAAGAGTTTAGACACTAGGATAAGATAAGGAACACACCCATTATAAAGAAATCACATTAGGATTCTCTTTTTAAGCTGTTCCTTCAAACACTAGTGCTTAGGAAATCTATTGGAGGCAGAAGCAGTCAAGGGTAGCCTAGGGTTAGGGTTAGGCTTAGGGTACGGCTTAGGGTACGGCTTAGGGTACGGGTTCGGGGAGGGGTTCGGGTACGGCGTAGGGTATGGGTTAGGGTTAGGGTTAGGGTTAGTGTTAGGGTTAGGGCTCGGTTTAGAGTACGGGTTAGGATTAGGGTACGTTTTAGGGTTAGGGTAGGGGTTAGGGTTAGGGTACGCGTTAGGGTTACGGTAGTTATTAAACCTATCCCACTCTCTAGATACCCCTTAGCACGTAAAGGAATATTATTTGGGAGTCCAGCCATGGAGAAGAGTTTAGACACTAGGATAAGATAAGGAACACACCCATTATAAAGAAATCACATTAGGATTCTCTTTTTAAGCTGTTCCTTCAAACACTAGTGCTTAGGAAATCTATTGGAGGCAGAAGCAGTCAAGGGTAGCCTAGGGTTAGGGTTAGGCTTAGGGTTAGGGTTAGGGTACGGCTTAGGGTACGGTTCGGGGAGGGGTTCGGGTACGGCGTAGGGTATGGGTTAGGGTTAGGGTTAGGGTTAGTGTTAGGGTTAGGGCTCGGTTTAGGGTACGGGTTAGGATTAGGGTACGTGTTAGGGTTAGGGTAGGGGTTAGGGTTAGGGTACGCGTTAGGGTTAGGGTAGTTATTAAACCTATCCCACTCTCTAGATACCCCTTAGCACGTAAAGGAATATTATTTGGGAGTCCAGCCATGGAGAAGAGTTTAGACACTAGGATAAGATAAGGAACACACCCATTATAAAGAAATCACATTAGGATTCTCTTTTTAAGCTGTTCCTTCAAACACTAGTGCTTAGGAAATCTATTGGAGGCAGAAGCAGTCAAGGGTAGCCTAGGGTTAGGGTTAGGCTTAGGGTTAGGGTTAGGGTACGGCTTAGGGTACGGTTCGGGGAGGGGTTCGGGTACGGCGTAGGGTATGGGTTAGGGTTAGGGTTAGGGTTAGTGTTAGGGTTAGGGCTCGGTTTAGGGTACGGGTTAGGATTAGGGTACGTGTTAGGGTTAGGGTAGGGGTTAGGGTTAGGGTACGCGTTAGGGTTAGGGTAGTTATTAAACCTATCCCACTCTCTAGATACCCCTTAGCACGTAAAGGAATATTATTTGGGGGTCCAGCCATGGAGAAGAGTTTAGACACTAGGATAAGATAAGGAACACACCCATTATAAAGAAATCACATTAGGATTCTCTTTTTAAGCTGTTCCTTCAAACACTAGTGCTTAGGAAATCTATTGGAGGCAGAAGCAGTCAAGGGTAGCCTAGGGTTAGGGTTAGGCTTAGGGTTAGGCATAGGGTACGGCTTAGGGTACGGGTTCGGGGAGGGGTTCGGGTACGGCGTAGGGTATGGGTTAGGGTTAGGGTTAGGGTTAGTGTTAGGGTTAGGGCTCGGTTTAGGGTACGGTTTAGGATTAGGGTACGTGTTAGGGTTAGGGTAGGTGTTAGGGTTAGGGTACGCGTTAGGGTTAGGGTAGTTATTAAACCTATCCCACTCTCTAGATACCCCTTAGCACGTAAAGGAATATTATTTGGGGGTCCAGCCATGGAGAAGAGTTTAGACACTAGGATAAGATAAGGAACACACCCATTATAAAGAAATCACATTAGGATTCTCTTTTTAAGCTGTTCCTTAAAACACTAGTGCTTAGGAAATCTATTGGAGGCAGAAGCAGTCAAGGGTAGCCTAGGGTTAGGGTTAGGCTTAGGGTTAGGGTTAGGGTACGGCTTAGGGTACGGTTCGGGGAGGGGTTCGGGTACGGCGTAGGGTATGGGTTAGGGTTAGGGTTAGGGTTAGTGTTAGGGTTAGGGCTCGGTTTAGGGTACGGGTTAGGATTAGGGTACGTGTTAGGGTTAGGGTAGGGGTTAGGGTTAGGGTACGCGTTAGGGTTAGGGTAGTTATTAAACCTATCCCACTCTCTAGATACCCCTTAGCACGTAAAGGAATATTATTTGGGGGTCCAGCCATGGAGAAGAGTTTAGACACTAGGATAAGATAAGGAACACACCCATTATAAAGAAATCACATTAGGATTCTCTTTTTAAGCTGTTCC
The DNA here is from genome assembly GCF_028023285.1 of Balaenoptera ricei. Classification (NCBI taxonomy): domain Eukaryota; kingdom Metazoa; phylum Chordata; class Mammalia; order Artiodactyla; family Balaenopteridae; genus Balaenoptera; species Balaenoptera ricei. Next base: position 243,897 of record NW_026777463.1, on the reverse strand, counting down.
TTCAAACACTAGTGCTTAGGAAATCTATTGGAGGCAGAAGCAGTGAAGGGTAGCCTAGGGTTAGGGTTAGGCTTAGGGTTAGGCATAGGGTACGGCTTAGGGTACGGGTTCGGGGAGGGGTTCGGGTACGGCGTAGGGTATGGGTTAGGGTTAGGGTTAGGGTTAGTGTTAGGGTTAGGGCTCGGTTTAGAGTACGGGTTAGGATTAGGGTACGTTTTAGGGTTAGGGTAGGGGTTAGGGTTAGGGTACGCGTTAGGGTTAGGGTAGTTATTAAACCTATCCCACTCTCTAGATACCCCTTAGCACGTAAAGGAATATTATTTGGGAGTCCAGCCATGGAGAAGAGTTTAGACACTAGGATAAGATAAGGAACACACCCATTATAAAGAAATCACATTAGGATTCTCTTTTTAAGCTGTTCCTTAAAACACTAGTGCTTAGGAAATCTATTGGAGGCAGAAGCAGTCAAGGGTAGCCTAGGGTTAGGGTTAGGCTTAGGGTTAGGGTTAGGGTACGGCTTAGGGTACGGTTCGGGGAGGGGTTCGGGTACGGCGTAGGGTATGGGTTAGGGTTAGGGTTAGGGTTAGTGTTAGGGTTAGGGCTCGGTTTAGGGTACGGGTTAGGATTAGGGTACGTGTTAGGGTTAGGCTAGGGGTTAGGGTTAGGGTACGCGTTAGGGTTAGGGTAGTTATTAAACCTATCCCACTCTCTAGATACCCCTTAGCACGTAAAGGAATATTATTTGGGGGTCCAGCCATGGAGAAGAGTTTAGACACTAGGATAAGATAAGGAACACACCCATTATAAAGAAATCACATTAGGATTCTCTTTTTAAGCTGTTCCTTCAAACACTAGTGCTTAGGAAATCTATTGGAGGCAGAAGCAGTCAAGGGTAGCCTAGGGTTAGGGTTAGGCTTAGGGTTAGGCATAGGGTACGGCTTAGGGTACGGGTTCGGGGAGGGGTTCGGGTACGGCGTAGGGTATGGGTTAGGGTTAGGGTTAGGGTTAGTGTTAGGGTTAGGGCTCGGTTTAGGGTACGGTTTAGGATTAGGGTACGTGTTAGGGTTAGGGTAGGTGTTAGGGTTAGGGTACGCATTAGGGTTAGGGTAGTTATTAAACCTATCCCACTCTCTAGATACCCCTTAGCACGTAAAGGAATATTATTTGGGGGTCCAGCCATGGAGAAGAGTTTAGACACTAGGATAAGATAAGGAACACACCCATTATAAAGAAATCACATTAGGATTCTCTTTTTAAGCTGTTCCTTCAAACACTAGTGCTTAGGAAATCTATTGGAGGCAGAAGCAGTCAAGGGTAGCCTAGGGTTAGGGTTAGGCTTAGGGTACGGCTTAGGGTACGGCTTAGGGTACGGGTTCGGGGAGGGGTTCGGGTACGGCGTAGGGTATGGGTTAGGGTTAGGGTTAGGGTTAGTGTTAGGGTTAGGGCTCGGTTTAGAGTACGGGTTAGGATTAGGGTACGTTTTAGGGTTAGGGTAGGGGTTAGGGTTAGGGTACGCGTTAGGGTTAGGGTAGTTATTAAACCTATCCCACTCTCTAGATACCCCTTAGCACGTAAAGGAATATTATTTGGGGGTCCAGCCATGGAGAAGAGTTTAGACACTAGGATAAGATAAGGAACACACCCATTATAAAGAAATCACATTAGGATTCTCTTTTTAAGCTGTTCCTTCAAACACTAGTGCTTAGGAAATCTATTGGAGGCAGAAGCAGTCAAGGGTAGCCTAGGGTTAGGGTTAGGCTTAGGGTACGGCTTAGGGTACGGCTTAGGGTACGGGTTCGGGGAGGGGTTCGGGTACGGCGTAGGGTATGGGTTAGGGTTAGGGTTAGGGTTAGTGTTAGGGTTAGGGCTCGGTTTAGAGTACGGGTTAGGATTAGGGTACGTTTTAGGGTTAGGGTAGGGGTTAGGGTTAGGGTACGCGTTAGGGTTAGGGTAGTTATTAAACCTATCCCACTCTCTAGATACCCCTTAGCACGTAAAGGAATATTATTTGGGAGTCCAGCCATGGAGAAGAGTTTAGACACTAGGATAAGATAAGGAACACACCCATTATAAAGAAATCACATTAGGATTCTCTTTTTAAGCTGTTCCTTAAAACACTAGTGCTTAGGAAATCTATTGGAGGCAGAAGCAGTCAAGGGTAGCCTAGGGTTAGGGTTAGGCTTAGGGTTAGGGTTAGGGTACGGCTTAGGGTACGGTTCGGGGAGGGGTTCGGGTACGGCGTAGGGTATGGGTTAGGGTTAGGGTTAGGGTTAGTGTTAGGGTTAGGGCTCGGTTTAGGGTACGGGTTAGGATTAGGGTACGTGTTAGGGTTAGGGTAGGGGTTAGGGTTAGGGTACGCGTTAGGGTTAGGGTAGTTATTAAACCTATCCCACTCTCTAGATACCCCTTAGCACGTAAAGGAATATTATTTGGGGGTCCAGCCATGGAGAAGAGTTTAGACACTAGGATAAGATAAGGAACACACCCATTATAAAGAAATCACATTAGGATTCTCTTTTTAAGCTGTTCCTTCAAACACTAGTGCTTAGGAAATCTATTGGAGGCAGAAGCAGTCAAGGGTAGCCTAGGGTTAGGGTTAGGCTTAGGGTTAGGCATAGGGTACGGCTTAGGGTACGGGTTCGGGGAGGGGTTCGGGTACGGCGTAGGGTATGGGTTAGGGTTAGGGTTAGGGTTAGTGTTAGGGTTAGGGCTCGGTTTAGGGTACGGTTTAGGATTAGGGTACGTGTTAGGGTTAGGGTAGGTGTTAGGGTTAGGGTACGCGTTAGGGTTAGGGTAGTTATTAAACCTATCCCACTCTCTAGATACCCCTTAGCACGTAAAGGAATATTATTTGGGGGTCCAGCCATGGAGAAGAGTTTAGACACTAGGATAAGATAAGGAACACACCCATTATAAAGAAATCACATTAGGATTCTCTTTTTAAGCTGTTCCTTCAAACACTAGTGCTTAGGAAATCTATTGGAGGCAGAAGCAGTCAAGGGTAGCCTAGGGTTAGGGTTAGGCTTAGGGTACGGCTTAGGGTACGGCTTAGGGTACGGGTTCGGGGAGGGGTTCGGGTACGGCGTAGGGTATGGGTTAGGGTTAGGGTTAGGGTTAGTGTTAGGGTTAGGGCTCGGTTTAGAGTACGGGTTAGGATTAGGGTACGTTTTAGGGTTAGGGTAGGGGTTAGGGTTAGGGTACGCGTTAGGGTTACGGTAGTTATTAAACCTATCCCACTCTCTAGATACCCCTTAGCACGTAAAGGAATATTATTTGGGAGTCCAGCCATGGAGAAGAGTTTAGACACTAGGATAAGATAAGGAACACACCCATTATAAAGAAATCACATTAGGATTCTCTTTTTAAGCTGTTCCTTCAAACACTAGTGCTTAGGAAATCTATTGGAGGCAGAAGCAGTCAAGGGTAGCCTAGGGTTAGGGTTAGGCTTAGGGTTAGGGTTAGGGTACGGCTTAGGGTACGGTTCGGGGAGGGGTTCGGGTACGGCGTAGGGTATGGGTTAGGGTTAGGGTTAGGGTTAGTGTTAGGGTTAGGGCTCGGTTTAGGGTACGGGTTAGGATTAGGGTACGTGTTAGGGTTAGGGTAGGGGTTAGGGTTAGGGTACGCGTTAGGGTTAGGGTAGTTATTAAACCTATCCCACTCTCTAGATACCCCTTAGCACGTAAAGGAATATTATTTGGGAGTCCAGCCATGGAGAAGAGTTTAGACACTAGGATAAGATAAGGAACACACCCATTATAAAGAAATCACATTAGGATTCTCTTTTTAAGCTGTTCCTTCAAACACTAGTGCTTAGGAAATCTATTGGAGGCAGAAGCAGTCAAGGGTAGCCTAGGGTTAGGGTTAGGCTTAGGGTTAGGGTTAGGGTACGGCTTAGGGTACGGTTCGGGGAGGGGTTCGGGTACGGCGTAGGGTATGGGTTAGGGTTAGGGTTAGGGTTAGTGTTAGGGTTAGGGCTCGGTTTAGGGTACGGGTTAGGATTAGGGTACGTGTTAGGGTTAGGGTAGGGGTTAGGGTTAGGGTACGCGTTAGGGTTAGGGTAGTTATTAAACCTATCCCACTCTCTAGATACCCCTTAGCACGTAAAGGAATATTATTTGGGGGTCCAGCCATGGAGAAGAGTTTAGACACTAGGATAAGATAAGGAACACACCCATTATAAAGAAATCACATTAGGATTCTCTTTTTAAGCTGTTCCTTCAAACACTAGTGCTTAGGAAATCTATTGGAGGCAGAAGCAGTCAAGGGTAGCCTAGGGTTAGGGTTAGGCTTAGGGTTAGGCATAGGGTACGGCTTAGGGTACGGGTTCGGGGAGGGGTTCGGGTACGGCGTAGGGTATGGGTTAGGGTTAGGGTTAGGGTTAGTGTTAGGGTTAGGGCTCGGTTTAGGGTACGGTTTAGGATTAGGGTACGTGTTAGGGTTAGGGTAGGTGTTAGGGTTAGGGTACGCGTTAGGGTTAGGGTAGTTATTAAACCTATCCCACTCTCTAGATACCCCTTAGCACGTAAAGGAATATTATTTGGGGGTCCAGCCATGGAGAAGAGTTTAGACACTAGGATAAGATAAGGAACACACCCATTATAAAGAAATCACATTAGGATTCTCTTTTTAAGCTGTTCCTTAAAACACTAGTGCTTAGGAAATCTATTGGAGGCAGAAGCAGTCAAGGGTAGCCTAGGGTTAGGGTTAGGCTTAGGGTTAGGGTTAGGGTACGGCTTAGGGTACGGTTCGGGGAGGGGTTCGGGTACGGCGTAGGGTATGGGTTAGGGTTAGGGTTAGGGTTAGTGTTAGGGTTAGGGCTCGGTTTAGGGTACGGGTTAGGATTAGGGTACGTGTTAGGGTTAGGGTAGGGGTTAGGGTTAGGGTACGCGTTAGGGTTAGGGTAGTTATTAAACCTATCCCACTCTCTAGATACCCCTTAGCACGTAAAGGAATATTATTTGGGGGTCCAGCCATGGAGAAGAGTTTAGACACTAGGATAAGATAAGGAACACACCCATTATAAAGAAATCACATTAGGATTCTCTTTTTAAGCTGTTCCTTCAAACACTAGTGCTTAGGAAATCTATTGGAGGCAGAAGCAGTCAAGGGTAGCCTAGGGTTAGGGTTAGGCTTAGGGTTAGGCATAGGGTACGGCTTAGGGTACGGGTTCGGGGAGGGGTTCGGGTACGGCGTAGGGTATGGGTTAGGGTTAGGGTTAGGGTTAGTGTTAGGGTTAGGGCTCGGTTTAGAGTACGGGTTAGGATTAGGGTACGTGTTAGGGTTAGGGTAGGGGTTAGGGTTAGGGTACGCGTTAGGGTTAGGGTAGTTATTAAACCTATCCCACTCTCTAGATACCCCTTAGCACGTAAAGGAATATTATTTGGGAGTCCAGCCATGGAGAAGAGTTTAGACACTAGGATAAGATAAGGAACACACCCATTATAAAGAAATCACATTAGGATTCTCTTTTTAAGCTGTTCCTTAAAACACTAGTGCTTAGGAAATCTATTGGAGGCAGAAGCAGTCAAGGGTAGCCTAGGGTTAGGGTTAGGCTTAGGGTTAGGGTTAGGGTACGGCTTAGGGTACGGTTCGGGGAGGGGTTCGGGTACGGCGTAGGGTATGGGTTAGGGTTAGGGTTAGGGTTAGTGTTAGGGTTAGGGCTCGGTTTAGGGTACGGGTTAGGATTAGGGTACGTGTTAGGGTTAGGCTAGGGGTTAGGGTTAGGGTACGCGTTAGGGTTAGGGTAGTTATTAAACCTATCCCACTCTCTAGATACCCCTTAGCACGTAAAGGAATATTATTTGGGGGTCCAGCCATGGAGAAGAGTTTAGACACTAGGATAAGATAAGGAACACACCCATTATAAAGAAATCACATTAGGATTCTCTTTTTAAGCTGTTCCTTCAAACACTAGTGCTTAGGAAATCTATTGGAGGCAGAAGCAGTCAAGGGTAGCCTAGGGTTAGGGTTAGGCTTAGGGTTAGGCATAGGGTACGGCTTAGGGTACGGGTTCGGGGAGGGGTTCGGGTACGGCGTAGGGTATGGGTTAGGGTTAGGGTTAGGGTTAGTGTTAGGGTTAGGGCTCGGTTTAGGGTACGGTTTAGGATTAGGGTACGTGTTAGGGTTAGGGTAGGGGTTAGGGTTAGGGTACGCATTAGGGTTAGGGTAGTTATTAAACCTATCCCACTCTCTAGATACCCCTTAGCACGTAAAGGAATATTATTTGGGGGTCCAGCCATGGAGAAGAGTTTAGACACTAGGATAAGATAAGGAACACACCCATTATAAAGAAATCACATTAGGATTCTCTTTTTAAGCTGTTCCTTCAAACACTAGTGCTTAGGAAATCTATTGGAGGCAGAAGCAGTCAAGGGTAGCCTAGGGTTAGGGTTAGGCTTAGGGTACGGCTTAGGGTACGGCTTAGGGTACGGGTTCGGGGAGGGGTTCGGGTACGGCGTAGGGTATGGGTTAGGGTTAGGGTTAGGGTTAGTGTTAGGGTTAGGGCTCGGTTTAGAGTACGGGTTAGGATTAGGGTACGTTTTAGGGTTAGGGTAGGGGTTAGGGTTAGGGTACGCGTTAGGGTTAGGGTAGTTATTAAACCTATCCCACTCTCTAGATACCCCTTAGCACGTAAAGGAATATTATTTGGGGGTCCAGCCATGGAGAAGAGTTTAGACACTAGGATAAGATAAGGAACACACCCATTATAAAGAAATCACATTAGGATTCTCTTTTTAAGCTGTTCCTTCAAACACTAGTGCTTAGGAAATCTATTGGAGGCAGAAGCAGTCAAGGGTAGCCTAGGGTTAGGGTTAGGCTTAGGGTACGGCTTAGGGTACGGCTTAGGGTACGGGTTCGGGGAGGGGTTCGGGTACGGCGTAGGGTATGGGTTAGGGTTAGGGTTAGGGTTAGTGTTAGGGTTAGGGCTCGGTTTAGAGTACGGGTTAGGATTAGGGTACGTTTTAGGGTTAGGGTAGGGGTTAGGGTTAGGGTACGCGTTAGGGTTAGGGTAGTTATTAAACCTATCCCACTCTCTAGATACCCCTTAGCACGTAAAGGAATATTATTTGGGAGTCCAGCCATGGAGAAGAGTTTAGACACTAGGATAAGATAAGGAACACACCCATTATAAAGAAATCACATTAGGATTCTCTTTTTAAGCTGTTCCTTCAAACACTAGTGCTTAGGAAATCTATTGGAGGCAGAAGCAGTCAAGGGTAGCCTAGGGTTAGGGTTAGGCTTAGGGTTAGGGTTAGGGTACGGCTTAGGGTACGGTTCGGGGAGGGGTTCGGGTACGGCGTAGGGTATGGGTTAGGGTTAGGGTTAGGGTTAGTGTTAGGGTTAGGGCTCGGTTTAGGGTACGGGTTAGGATTAGGGTACGTGTTAGGGTTAGGGTAGGGGTTAGGGTTAGGGTACGCGTTAGGGTTAGGGTAGTTATTAAACCTATCCCACTCTCTAGATACCCCTTAGCACGTAAAGGAATATTATTTGGGGGTCCAGCCATGGAGAAGAGTTTAGACACTAGGATAAGATAAGGAACACACCCATTATAAAGAAATCACATTAGGATTCTCTTTTTAAGCTGTTCCTTCAAACACTAGTGCTTAGGAAATCTATTGGAGGCAGAAGCAGTCAAGGGTAGCCTAGGGTTAGGGTTAGGCTTAGGGTTAGGCATAGGGTACGGCTTAGGGTACGGGTTCGGGGAGGGGTTCGGGTACGGCGTAGGGTATGGGTTAGGGTTAGGGTTAGGGTTAGTGTTAGGGTTAGGGCTCGGTTTAGGGTACGGGTTAGGATTAGGGTACGTGTTAGGGTTAGGGTAGGGGTTAGGGTTAGGGTACGCGTTAGGGTTAGGGTAGTTATTAAACCTATCCCACTCTCTAGATACCCCTTAGCACGTAAAGGAATATTATTTGGGGGTCCAGCCATGGAGAAGAGTTTAGACACTAGGATAAGATAAGGAACACACCCATTATAAAGAAATCACATTAGGATTCTCTTTTTAAGCTGTTCCTTCAAACACTAGTGCTTAGGAAATCTATTGGAGGCAGAAGCAGTCAAGGGTAGCCTAGGGTTAGGGTTAGGCTTAGGGTACGGCTTAGGGTACGGGTTCGGGGAGGGGTTCGGGTACGGCGTAGGGTATGGGTTAGGGTTAGGGTTAGTGTTAGGGTTAGGGCTCGGTTTAGGGTACGGGTTAGGATTAGGGTACGTGTTAGGGTTAGGGTAGGGGTTAGGGTTAGGGTACGCGTTAGGGTTAGGGTAGTTATTAAACCTATCCCACTCTCTAGATACCCCTTAGCACGTAAAGGAATATTATTTGCGGGTCCAGCCATGGAGAAGAGTTTAGACACTAGGATAAAATAAGGAACACATACATTATAAAGAAATCACATTAGGATTCTCTTTTTAAGCTGTTCCTTAAAACACTAGTGCTTAGGAAATCTATTGGAGGCAGAAGCAGTCAAGGGTAGCCTAGGGTTAGGGTTAGGCTTAGGGTTAGGTTTAGGGTACGGCTTAGGGTAGGGGTTCGGGGAGGTGTTCGGGTACGGCGTAGGGTATGGGTTAGGGTTAGGGTTAGGGTTCGTGTTAGGGTTAGGGCTCGGTTTAGGGTACGGGTTAGGATTAGGGTACGTGTTAGGGTTAGGGTAGGGGTTAGGGTTAGGGTACGCATTAGGGTTAGGGTAGTTAGTAAACCTATCCCACTCTCTAGATACCCCTTAGCACGTACAGGAATATTATTTGGGGGTCCAGCCATGGAGAAGAGTTTAGACACTAGGATAAGATAAGGAACACACCCATTATAAAGAAATCACATTAGGATTCTCTTTTTAAGCTGTTCCTTCAAACACTAGTGCTTAGGAAATCTATTGGAGGCAGAAGCAGTCAAGGGTAGCCTAGGGTTAGGGTTAGGCTTAGGGTTAGGCTTAGGGTACGGCTTAGGGTACGGGTTCGGGGAGGGGTTCGGGTACGGCGTAGGGTATGGGTTAGGGTTAGGGTTAGTGTTAGGGTTAGGGCTCGGTTTAGGGTACGGGTTAGGATTAGGGTACGTGTTAGGGTTAGGGTAGGGGTTAGGGTTAGGGTACGCGTTAGGGTTAGGGTAGTTATTAAACCTATCCCACTCTCTAGATACCCCTTAGCACGTAAAGGAATATTATTTGCGGGTCCAGCCATGGAGAAGAGTTTAGACACTAGGATAAAATAAGGAACACATACATTATAAAGAAATCACATTAGGATTCTCTTTTTAAGATGTTCCTTAAAACACTAGTGCTTAGGAAATCTATTGGAGGCAGAAGCAGTCAAGGGTAGCCTAGGGTTAGGGTTAGGCTTAGGGTACGGCTTAGGGTACGGCTTAGGGTACGGGTTCGGGGAGGGGTTCGGGTACGGCGTAGGGTATGGGTTAGGGTTAGGGTTAGGGTTAGTGTTAGGGTTAGGGCTCGGTTTAGAGTACGGGTTAGGATTAGGGTACGTTTTAGGGTTAGGGTAGGGGTTAGGGTTAGGGTACGCGTTAGGGTTAGGGTAGTTATTAAACCTATCCCACTCTCTAGATACCCCTTAGCACGTAAAGGAATATTATTTGGGAGTCCAGCCATGGAGAAGAGTTTAGACACTAGGATAAGATAAGGAACACACCCATTATAAAGAAATCACATTAGGATTCTCTTTTTAAGCTGTTCCTTAAAACACTAGTGCTTAGGAAATCTATTGGAGGCAGAAGCAGTCAAGGGTAGCCTAGGGTTAGGGTTAGGCTTAGGGTTAGGGTTAGGGTACGGCTTAGGGTACGGTTCGGGGAGGGGTTCGGGTACGGCGTAGGGTATGGGTTAGGGTTAGGGTTAGGGTTAGTGTTAGGGTTAGGGCTCGGTTTAGGGTACGGGTTAGGATTAGGGTACGTGTTAGGGTTAGGGTAGGGGTTAGGGTTAGGGTACGCGTTAGGGTTAGGGTAGTTATTAAACCTATCCCACTCTCTAGATACCCCTTAGCACGTAAAGGAATATTATTTGGGGGTCCAGCCATGGAGAAGAGTTTAGACACTAGGATAAGATAAGGAACACACCCATTATAAAGAAATCACATTAGGATTCTCTTTTTAAGCTGTTCCTTCAAACACTAGTGCTTAGGAAATCTATTGGAGGCAGAAGCAGTCAAGGGTAGCCTAGGGTTAGGGTTAGGCTTAGGGTTAGGCATAGGGTACGGCTTAGGGTACGGGTTCGGGGAGGGGTTCGGGTACGGCGTAGGGTATGGGTTAGGGTTAGGGTTAGGGTTAGTGTTAGGGTTAGGGCTCGGTTTAGGGTACGGGTTAGGATTAGGGTACGTGTTAGGGTTAGGGTAGGGGTTAGGGTTAGGGTACGCGTTAGGGTTAGGGTAGTTATTAAACCTATCCCACTCTCTAGATACCCCTTAGCACGTAAAGGAATATTATTTGGGGGTCCAGCCATGGAGAAGAGTTTAGACACTAGGATAAGATAAGGAACACACCCATTATAAAGAAATCACATTAGGATTCTCTTTTTAAGCTGTTCCTTCAAACACTAGTGCTTAGGAAATCTATTGGAGGCAGAAGCAGTCAAGGGTAGCCTAGGGTTAGGGTTAGGCTTAGGGTACGGCTTAGGGTACGGGTTCGGGGAGGGGTTCGGGTACGGCGTAGGGTATGGGTTAGGGTTAGGGTTAGTGTTAGGGTTAGGGCTCGGTTTAGGGTACGGGTTAGGATTAGGGTACGTGTTAGGGTTAGGGTAGGGGTTAGGGTTAGGGTACGCGTTAGGGTTAGGGTAGTTATTAAACCTATCCCACTCTCTAGATACCCCTTAGCACGTAAAGGAATATTATTTGCGGGTCCAGCCATGGAGAAGAGTTTAGACACTAGGATAAAATAAGGAACACATACATTATAAAGAAATCACATTAGGATTCTCTTTTTAAGCTGTTCCTTAAAACACTAGTGCTTAGGAAATCTATTGGAGGCAGAAGCAGTCAAGGGTAGCCTAGGGTTAGGGTTAGGCTTAGGGTTAGGTTTAGGGTACGGCTTAGGGTAGGGGTTCGGGGAGGTGTTCGGGTACGGCGTAGGGTATGGGTTAGGGTTAGGGTTAGGGTTCGTGTTAGGGTTAGGGCTCGGTTTAGGGTACGGGTTAGGATTAGGGTACGTGTTAGGGTTAGGGTAGGGGTTAGGGTTAGGGTACGCATTAGGGTTAGGGTAGTTAGTAAACCTATCCCACTCTCTAGATACCCCTTAGCACGTAAAGGAATATTATTTGGGGGTCCAGCCATGGAGAAGAGTTTAGACACTAGGATAAGATAAGGAACACACCCATTATAAAGAAATCACATTAGGATTCTCTTTTTAAGCTGTTCCTTCAAACACTAGTGCTTAGGAAATCTATTGGAGGCAGAAGCAGTCAAGGGTAGCCTAGGGTTAGGGTTAGGCTTAGGGTTAGGCTTAGGGTACGGCTTAGGGTACGGGTTCGGGGAGGGGTTCGGGTACGGCGTAGGGTATGGGTTAGGGTTAGGGTTAGTGTTAGGGTTAGGGCTCGGTTTAGGGTACGGGTTAGGATTAGGGTACGTGTTAGGGTTAGGGTAGGGGTTAGGGTTAGGGTACGCGTTAGGGTTAGGGTAGTTATTAAACCTATCCCACTCTCTAGATACCCCTTAGCACGTAAAGGAATATTATTTGCGGGTCCAGCCATGGAGAAGAGTTTAGACACTAGGATAAAATAAGGAACACATACATTATAAAGAAATCACATTAGGATTCTCTTTTTAAGATGTTCCTTAAAACACTAGTGCTTAGGAAATCTATTGGAGGCAGAAGCAGTCAAGGGTAGCCTAGGGTTAGGGTTAGGCTTAGGGTACGGCTTAGGGTACGGCTTAGGGTACGGGTTCGGGGAGGGGTTCGGGTACGGCGTAGGGTATGGGTTAGGGTTAGGGTTAGGGTTAGTGTTAGGGTTAGGGCTCGGTTTAGAGTACGGGTTAGGATTAGGGTACGTTTTAGGGTTAGGGTAGGGGTTAGGGTTAGGGTACGCGTTAGGGTTAGGGTAGTTATTAAACCTATCCCACTCTCTAGATACCCCTTAGCACGTAAAGGAATATTATTTGGGAGTCCAGCCATGGAGAAGAGTTTAGACACTAGGATAAGATAAGGAACACACCCATTATAAAGAAATCACATTAGGATTCTCTTTTTAAGCTGTTCCTTCAAACACTAGTGCTTAGGAAATCTATTGGAGGCAGAAGCAGTCAAGGGTAGCCTAGGGTTAGGGTTAGGCTTAGGGTTAGGGTTAGGGTACGGCTTAGGGTACGGTTCGGGGAGGGGTTCGGGTACGGCGTAGGGTATGGGTTAGGGTTAGGGTTAGGGTTAGTGTTAGGGTTAGGGCTCGGTTTAGGGTACGGGTTAGGATTAGGGTACGTGTTAGGGTTAGGGTAGGGGTTAGGGTTAGGGTACGCGTTAGGGTTAGGGTAGTTATTAAACCTATCCCACTCTCTAGATACCCCTTAGCACGTAAAGGAATATTATTTGGGGGTCCAGCCATGGAGAAGAGTTTAGACACTAGGATAAGATAAGGAACACACCCATTATAAAGAAATCACATTAGGATTCTCTTTTTAAGCTGTTCCTTCAAACACTAGTGCTTAGGAAATCTATTGGAGGCAGAAGCAGTCAAGGGTAGCCTAGGGTTAGGGTTAGGCTTAGGGTTAGGCATAGGGTACGGCTTAGGGTACGGGTTCGGGGAGGGGTTCGGGTATGGCGTAGGGTATGGGTTAGGGTTAGGGTTAGGGTTAGTGTTAGGGTTAGGGCTCGGTTTAGGGTACGGGTTAGGATTAGGGTACGTGTTAGGGTTAGGGTAGGGGTTAGGGTTAGGGTACGCGTTAGGGTTAGGGTAGTTATTAAACCTATCCCACTCTCTAGATACCCCTTAGCACGTAAAGGAATATTATTTGGGGGTCCAGCCATGGAGAAGAGTTTAGACACTAGGATAAGATAAGGAACACACCCATTATAAAGAAATCACATTAGGATTCTCTTTTTAAGCTGTTCCTTCAAACACTAGTGCTTAGGAAATCTATTGGAGGCAGAAGCAGTCAAGGGTAGCCTAGGGTTAGGGTTAGGCTTAGGGTTAGGGTTAGGGTACGGCTTAGGGTACGGTTCGGGGAGGGGTTCGGGTACGGCGTAGGGTATGGGTTAGGGTTAGGGTTAGGGTTAGTGTTAGGGTTAGGGCTCGGTTTAGGGTACGGGTTAGGATTAGGGTACGTGTTAGGGTTAGGGTAGGGGTTAGGGTTAGGGTACGCGTTAGGGTTAGGGTAGTTATTAAACCTATCCCACTCTCTAGATACCCCTTAGCACGTAAAGGAATATTATTTGGGGGTCCAGCCATGGAGAAGAGTTTAGACACTAGGATAAGATAAGGAACACACCCATTATAAAGAAATCACATTAGGATTCTCTTTTTAAGCTGTTCCTTCAAACACTAGTGCTTAGGAAATCTATTGGAGGCAGAAGCAGTCAAGGGTAGCCTAGGGTTAGGGTTAGGCTTAGGGTTAGGCATAGGGTACGGCTTAGGGTACGGGTTCGGGGAGGGGTTCGGGTACGGCGTAGGGTATGGGTTAGGGTTAGGGTTAGGGTTAGTGTTAGGGTTAGGGCTCGGTTTAGAGTACGGGTTAGGATTAGGGTACGTTTTAGGGTTAGGGTAGGGGTTAGGGTTAGGGTACGCGTTAGGGTTAGGGTAGTTATTAAACCTATCCCACTCTCTAGATACCCCTTAGCACGTAAAGGAATATTATTTGGGAGTCCAGCCATGGAGAAGAGTTTAGACACTAGGATAAGATAAGGAACACACCCATTATAAAGAAATCACATTAGGATTCTCTTTTTAAGCTGTTCCTTAAAACACTAGTGCTTAGGAAATCTATTGGAGGCAGAAGCAGTCAAGGGTAGCCTAGGGTTAGGGTTAGGCTTAGGGTTAGGGTTAGGGTACGGCTTAGGGTACGGTTCGGGGAGGGGTTCGGGTACGGCGTAGGGTATGGGTTAGGGTTAGGGTTAGGGTTAGTGTTAGGGTTAGGGCTCGGTTTAGGGTACGGGTTAGGATTAGGGTACGTGTTAGGGTTAGGCTAGGGGTTAGGGTTAGGGTACGCGTTAGGGTTAGGGTAGTTATTAAACCTATCCCACTCTCTAGATACCCCTTAGCACGTAAAGGAATATTATTTGGGGGTCCAGCCATGGAGAAGAGTTTAGACACTAGGATAAGATAAGGAACACACCCATTATAAAGAAATCACATTAGGATTCTCTTTTTAAGCTGTTCCTTCAAACACTAGTGCTTAGGAAATCTATTGGAGGCAGAAGCAGTCAAGGGTAGCCTAGGGTTAGGGTTAGGCTTAGGGTTAGGCATAGGGTACGGCTTAGGGTACGGGTTCGGGGAGGGGTTCGGGTACGGCGTAGGGTATGGGTTAGGGTTAGGGTTAGGGTTAGTGTTAGGGTTAGGGCTCGGTTTAGGGTACGGTTTAGGATTAGGGTACGTGTTAGGGTTAGGGTAGGGGTTAGGGTTAGGGTACGCATTAGGGTTAGGGTAGTTATTAAACCTATCCCACTCTCTAGATACCCCTTAGCACGTAAAGGAATATTATTTGGGGGTCCAGCCATGGAGAAGAGTTTAGACACTAGGATAAGATAAGGAACACACCCATTATAAAGAAATCACATTAGGATTCTCTTTTTAAGCTGTTCCTTCAAACACTAGTGCTTAGGAAATCTATTGGAGGCAGAAGCAGTCAAGGGTAGCCTAGGGTTAGGGTTAGGCTTAGGGTACGGCTTAGGGTACGGGTTCGGGGAGGGGTTCGGGTACGGCGTAGGGTATGGGTTAGGGTTAGGGTTAGTGTTAGGGTTAGGGCTCGGTTTAGGGTACGGGTTAGGATTAGGGTACGTGTTAGGGTTAGGGTAGGGGTTAGGGTTAGGGTACGCGTTAGGGTTAGGGTAGTTATTAAACCTATCCCACTCTCTAGATACCCCTTAGCACGTAAAGGAATATTATTTGCGGGTCCAGCCATGGAGAAGAGTTTAGACACTAGGATAAAATAAGGAACACATACATTATAAAGAAATCACATTAGGATTCTCTTTTTAAGCTGTTCCTTAAAACACTAGTGCTTAGGAAATCTATTGGAGGCAGAAGCAGTCAAGGGTAGCCTAGGGTTAGGGTTAGGCTTAGGGTTAGGGTTAGGGTACGGCTTAGGGTAGGGGTTCGGGGAGGTGTTCGGGTACGGCGTAGGGTATGGGTTAGGGTTAGGGTTAGGGGTCGTGTTAGGGTTAGGGCTCGGTTTAGGGTACGGGTTAGGATTAGGGTACGTGTTAGGGTTAGGGTAGGGGTTAGGGTTAGGGTACGCATTAGGGTTAGGGTAGTTAGTAAACCTATCCCACTCTCTAGATACCCCTTAGCACGTAAAGGAATATTATTTGGGGGTCCAGCCATGGAGAAGAGTTTAGACACTAGGATAAGATAAGGAACACACCCATTATAAAGAAATCACATTAGGATTCTCTTTTTAAGCTGTTCCTTCAAACACTAGTGCTTAGGAAATCTATTGGAGGCAGAAGCAGTCAAGGGTAGCCTAGGGTTAGGGTTAGGCTTAGGGTTAGGCTTAGGGTACGGCTTAGGGTACGGGTTCGGGGAGGGGTTCGGGTACGGCGTAGGGTATGGGTTAGGGTTAGGGTTAGTGTTAGGGTTAGGGCTCGGTTTAGGGTACGGGTTAGGATTAGGGTACGTGTTAGGGTTAGGGTAGGGGTTAGGGTTAGGGTACGCGTTAGGGTTAGGGTAGTTATTAAACCTATCCCACTCTCTAGATACCCCTTAGCACGTAAAGGAATATTATTTGCGGGTCCAGCCATGGAGAAGAGTTTAGACACTAGGATAAAATAAGGAACACATACATTATAAAGAAATCACATTAGGATTCTCTTTTTAAGATGTTCCTTAAAACACTAGTGCTTAGGAAATCTATTGGAGGCAGAAGCAGTCAAGGGTAGCCTAGGGTTAGGGTTAGGCTTAGGGTTAGGGTTAGGGTACGGCTTAGGGTAGGGGTTCGGGGAGGTGCTCGGGTACGGCGTAGGGTATGGGTTAGGGTTAGGGTTAGGGTTCGTGTTAGGGTTAGGGCTCGGTTTAGGGTACGGGTTAGGATTAGGGTACGTTTTAGGGTTAGGGTAGGGGTTAGGGTTAGGGTACGCGTTAGGGTTAGGGTAGTTATTAAACCTATCCCACTCTATAGATACCCCTTAGCACGTAAAGGAATATTATTTGGGGGTCCAGCCACGGAGAAGAGTTTAGACACTAGGATAAGATAAGGAACACACCCATTATAAAGAAATCACATTAGGATTCTCTTTTTAAGCTGTTCCTTCAAACACTAGTGCTTAGGAAATCTATTGGAGGCAGAAGCAGTCAAGGGTAGCCTAGGGTTAGGGTTAGGGTTAGGGTACGGCTTAGGGTACGGTTCGGGGAGGGGTTCGGGTACGGCGTAGGGTATGGTTAGGGTTAGGGTTAGGGTTAGTGTTAGGGTTAGGGCTCAGTTTAGGGTACGGGTTAGGATTAGGGTACGTGTTAGGGTTAGGGTAGGGGTTAGGGTTAGGGTACGCGTTAGGGTTAGGGTAGTTATTAAACCTATCCCACTCTCTAGATACCCCTTAGCACGTAAAGGAATATTATTTGCGGGTCCAGCCATGGAGAAGAGTTTAGACACTAGGATAAAATAAGGAACACATACATTATAAAGAAATCACATTAGGATTCTCTTTTTAAGCTGTTCCTTAAAACACTAGTGCTTAGGAAATCTATTGGAGGCAGAAGCAGTCAAGGGTAGCCTAGGGTTAGGGTTAGGCTTAGGGTTAGGTTTAGGGTACGGCTTAGGGTAGGGGTTCGGGGAGGTGTTCGGGTACGGCGTAGGGTATGGGTTAGGGTTAGGGTTAGGGTTCGTGTTAGGGTTAGGGCTCGGTTTAGGGTACGGGTTAGGATTAGGGTACGTGTTAGGGTTAGGGTAGGGGTTAGGGTTAGGGTACGCATTAGGGTTAGGGTAGTTAGTAAACCTATCCCACTCTCTAGATACCCCTTAGCACGTAAAGGAATATTATTTGGGGGTCCAGCCATGGAGAAGAGTTTAGACACTAGGATAAGATAAGGAACACACCCATTATAAAGAAATCACATTAGGATTCTCTTTTTAAGCTGTTCCTTCAAACACTAGTGCTTAGGAAATCTATTGGAGGCAGAAGCAGTCAAGGGTAGCCTAGGGTTAGGGTTAGGCTTAGGGTTAGGCTTAGGGTACGGCTTAGGGTACGGGTTCGGGGAGGGGTTCGGGTACGGCGTAGGGTATGGGTTAGGGTTAGGGTTAGTGTTAGGGTTAGGGCTCGGTTTAGGGTACGGGTTAGGATTAGGGTACGTGTTAGGGTTAGGGTAGGGGTTAGGGTTAGGGTACGCGTTAGGGTTAGGGTAGTTATTAAACCTATCCCACTCTCTAGATACCCCTTAGCACGTAAAGGAATATTATTTGCGGGTCCAGCCATGGAGAAGAGTTTAGACACTAGGATAAAATAAGGAACACATACATTATAAAGAAATCACATTAGGATTCTCTTTTTAAGATGTTCCTTAAAACACTAGTGCTTAGGAAATCTATTGGAGGCAGAAGCAGTCAAGGGTAGCCTAGGGTTAGGGTTAGGCTTAGGGTACGGCTTAGGGTACGGCTTAGGGTACGGGTTCGGGGAGGGGTTCGGGTACGGCGTAGGGTATGGGTTAGGGTTAGGGTTAGGGTTAGTGTTAGGGTTAGGGCTCGGTTTAGAGTACGGGTTAGGATTAGGGTACGTTTTAGGGTTAGGGTAGGGGTTAGGGTTAGGGTACGCGTTAGGGTTAGGGTAGTTATTAAACCTATCCCACTCTCTAGATACCCCTTAGCACGTAAAGGAATATTATTTGGGAGTCCAGCCATGGAGAAGAGTTTAGACACTAGGATAAGATAAGGAACACACCCATTATAAAGAAATCACATTAGGATTCTCTTTTTAAGCTGTTCCTTAAAACACTAGTGCTTAGGAAATCTATTGGAGGCAGAAGCAGTCAAGGGTAGCCTAGGGTTAGGGTTAGGCTTAGGGTTAGGGTTAGGGTACGGCTTAGGGTACGGTTCGGGGAGGGGTTCGGGTACGGCGTAGGGTATGGGTTAGGGTTAGGGTTAGGGTTAGTGTTAGGGTTAGGGCTCGGTTTAGGGTACGGGTTAGGATTAGGGTACGTGTTAGGGTTAGGGTAGGGGTTAGGGTTAGGGTACGCGTTAGGGTTAGGGTAGTTATTAAACCTATCCCACTCTCTAGATACCCCTTAGCACGTAAAGGAATATTATTTGGGGGTCCAGCCATGGAGAAGAGTTTAGACACTAGGATAAGATAAGGAACACACCCATTATAAAGAAATCACATTAGGATTCTCTTTTTAAGCTGTTCCTTCAAACACTAGTGCTTAGGAAATCTATTGGAGGCAGAAGCAGTCAAGGGTAGCCTAGGGTTAGGGTTAGGCTTAGGGTTAGGCATAGGGTACGGCTTAGGGTACGGGTTCGGGGAGGGGTTCGGGTACGGCGTAGGGTATGGGTTAGGGTTAGGGTTAGGGTTAGTGTTAGGGTTAGGGCTCGGTTTAGGGTACGGGTTAGGATTAGGGTACGTGTTAGGGTTAGGGTAGGGGTTAGGGTTAGGGTACGCGTTAGGGTTAGGGTAGTTATTAAACCTATCCCACTCTCTAGATACCCCTTAGCACGTAAAGGAATATTATTTGGGGGTCCAGCCATGGAGAAGAGTTTAGACACTAGGATAAGATAAGGAACACACCCATTATAAAGAAATCACATTAGGATTCTCTTTTTAAGCTGTTCCTTCAAACACTAGTGCTTAGGAAATCTATTGGAGGCAGAAGCAGTCAAGGGTAGCCTAGGGTTAGGGTTAGGCTTAGGGTACGGCTTAGGGTACGGGTTCGGGGAGGGGTTCGGGTACGGCGTAGGGTATGGGTTAGGGTTAGGGTTAGTGTTAGGGTTAGGGCTCGGTTTAGGGTACGGGTTAGGATTAGGGTACGTGTTAGGGTTAGGGTAGGGGTTAGGGTTAGGGTACGCGTTAGGGTTAGGGTAGTTATTAAACCTATCCCACTCTCTAGATACCCCTTAGCACGTAAAGGAATATTATTTGCGGGTCCAGCCATGGAGAAGAGTTTAGACACTAGGATAAAATAAGGAACACATACATTATAAAGAAATCACATTAGGATTCTCTTTTTAAGCTGTTCCTTAAAACACTAGTGCTTAGGAAATCTATTGGAGGCAGAAGCAGTCAAGGGTAGCCTAGGGTTAGGGTTAGGCTTAGGGTTAGGTTTAGGGTACGGCTTAGGGTAGGGGTTCGGGGAGGTGTTCGGGTACGGCGTAGGGTATGGGTTAGGGTTAGGGTTAGGGTTCGTGTTAGGGTTAGGGCTCGGTTTAGGGTACGGGTTAGGATTAGGGTACGTGTTAGGGTTAGGGTAGGGGTTAGGGTTAGGGTACGCATTAGGGTTAGGGTAGTTAGTAAACCTATCCCACTCTCTAGATACCCCTTAGCACGTAAAGGAATATTATTTGGGGGTCCAGCCATGGAGAAGAGTTTAGACACTAGGATAAGATAAGGAACACACCCATTATAAAGAAATCACATTAGGATTCTCTTTTTAAGCTGTTCCTTCAAACACTAGTGCTTAGGAAATCTATTGGAGGCAGAAGCAGTCAAGGGTAGCCTAGGGTTAGGGTTAGGCTTAGGGTTAGGCTTAGGGTACGGCTTAGGGTACGGGTTCGGGGAGGGGTTCGGGTACGGCGTAGGGTATGGGTTAGGGTTAGGGTTAGTGTTAGGGTTAGGGCTCGGTTTAGGGTACGGGTTAGGATTAGGGTACGTGTTAGGGTTAGGGTAGGGGTTAGGGTTAGGGTACGCGTTAGGGTTAGGGTAGTTATTAAACCTATCCCACTCTCTAGATACCCCTTAGCACGTAAAGGAATATTATTTGCGGGTCCAGCCATGGAGAAGAGTTTAGACACTAGGATAAAATAAGGAACACATACATTATAAAGAAATCACATTAGGATTCTCTTTTTAAGATGTTCCTTAAAACACTAGTGCTTAGGAAATCTATTGGAGGCAGAAGCAGTCAAGGGTAGCCTAGGGTTAGGGTTAGGCTTAGGGTACGGCTTAGGGTACGGCTTAGGGTACGGGTTCGGGGAGGGGTTCGGGTACGGCGTAGGGTATGGGTTAGGGTTAGGGTTAGGGTTAGTGTTAGGGTTAGGGCTCGGTTTAGAGTACGGGTTAGGATTAGGGTACGTTTTAGGGTTAGGGTAGGGGTTAGGGTTAGGGTACGCGTTAGGGTTAGGGTAGTTATTAAACCTATCCCACTCTCTAGATACCCCTTAGCACGTAAAGGAATATTATTTGGGAGTCCAGCCATGGAGAAGAGTTTAGACACTAGGATAAGATAAGGAACACACCCATTATAAAGAAATCACATTAGGATTCTCTTTTTAAGCTGTTCCTTCAAACACTAGTGCTTAGGAAATCTATTGGAGGCAGAAGCAGTCAAGGGTAGCCTAGGGTTAGGGTTAGGCTTAGGGTTAGGGTTAGGGTACGGCTTAGGGTACGGTTCGGGGAGGGGTTCGGGTACGGCGTAGGGTATGGGTTAGGGTTAGGGTTAGGGTTAGTGTTAGGGTTAGGGCTCGGTTTAGGGTACGGGTTAGGATTAGGGTACGTGTTAGGGTTAGGGTAGGGGTTAGGGTTAGGGTACGCGTTAGGGTTAGGGTAGTTATTAAACCTATCCCACTCTCTAGATACCCCTTAGCACGTAAAGGAATATTATTTGGGGGTCCAGCCATGGAGAAGAGTTTAGACACTAGGATAAGATAAGGAACACACCCATTATAAAGAAATCACATTAGGATTCTCTTTTTAAGCTGTTCCTTCAAACACTAGTGCTTAGGAAATCTATTGGAGGCAGAAGCAGTCAAGGGTAGCCTAGGGTTAGGGTTAGGCTTAGGGTTAGGGTTAGGGTACGGCTTAGGGTACGGTTCGGGGAGGGGTTCGGGTACGGCGTAGGGTATGGGTTAGGGTTAGGGTTAGGGTTAGTGTTAGGGTTAGGGCTCGGTTTAGGGTACGGGTTAGGATTAGGGTACGTGTTAGGGTTAGGGTAGGGGTTAGGGTTAGGGTACGCGTTAGGGTTAGGGTAGTTATTAAACCTATCCCACTCTCTAGATACCCCTTAGCACGTAAAGGAATATTATTTGGGGGTCCAGCCATGGAGAAGAGTTTAGACACTAGGATAAGATAAGGAACACACCCATTATAAAGAAATCACATTAGGATTCTCTTTTTAAGCTGTTCCTTCAAACACTAGTGCTTAGGAAATCTATTGGAGGCAGAAGCAGTCAAGGGTAGCCTAGGGTTAGGGTTAGGCTTAGGGTACGGCTTAGGGTACGGGTTCGGGGAGGGGTTCGGGTACGGCGTAGGGTATGGGTTAGGGTTAGGGTTAGTGTTAGGGTTAGGGCTCGGTTTAGGGTACGGGTTAGGATTAGGGTACGTGTTAGGGTTAGGGTAGGGGTTAGGGTTAGGTTACGCGTTAGGGTTAGGGTAGTTATTAAACCTATCCCACTCTCTAGATACCCCTTAGCACGTAAAGGAATATTATTTGCGGGTCCAGCCATGGAGAAGAGTTTAGACACTAGGATAAAATAAGGAACACATACATTATAAAGAAATCACATTAGGATTCTCTTTTTAAGCTGTTCCTTAAAACACTAGTGCTTAGGAAATCTATTGGAGGCAGAAGCAGTCAAGGGTAGCCTAGGGTTAGGGTTAGGCTTAGGGTTAGGTTTAGGGTACGGCTTAGGGTAGGGGTTCGGGGAGGTGTTCGGGTACGGCGTAGGGTATGGGTTAGGGTTAGGGTTAGGGTTCGTGTTAGGGTTAGGGCTCGGTTTAGGGTACGGGTTAGGATTAGGGTACGTGTTAGGGTTAGGGTAGGGGTTAGGGTTAGGGTACGCATTAGGGTTAGGGTAGTTAGTAAACCTATCCCACTCTCTAGATACCCCTTAGCACGTAAAGGAATATTATTTGGGGGTCCAGCCATGGAGAAGAGTTTAGACACTAGGATAAGATAAGGAACACACCCATTATAAAGAAATCACATTAGGATTCTCTTTTTAAGCTGTTCCTTCAAACACTAGTGCTTAGGAAATCTATTGGAGGCAGAAGCAGTCAAGGGTAGCCTAGGGTTAGGGTTAGGCTTAGGGTTAGGCTTAGGGTACGGCTTAGGGTACGGGTTCGGGGAGGGGTTCGGGTACGGCGTAGGGTATGGGTTAGGGTTAGGGTTAGTGTTAGGGTTAGGGCTCGGTTTAGGGTACGGGTTAGGATTAGGGTACGTGTTAGGGTTAGGGTAGGGGTTAGGGTTAGGGTACGCGTTAGGGTTAGGGTAGTTATTAAACCTATCCCACTCTCTAGATACCCCTTAGCACGTAAAGGAATATTATTTGCGGGTCCAGCCATGGAGAAGAGTTTAGACACTAGGATAAAATAAGGAACACATACATTATAAAGAAATCACATTAGGATTCTCTTTTTAAGATGTTCCTTAAAACACTAGTGCTTAGGAAATCTATTGGAGGCAGAAGCAGTCAAGGGTAGCCTAGGGTTAGGGTTAGGCTTAGGGTACGGCTTAGGGTACGGCTTAGGGTACGGGTTCGGGGAGGGGTTCGGGTACGGCGTAGGGTATGGGTTAGGGTTAGGGTTAGGGTTAGTGTTAGGGTTAGGGCTCGGTTTAGAGTACGGGTTAGGATTAGGGTACGTTTTAGGGTTAGGGTAGGGGTTAGGGTTAGGGTACGCGTTAGGGTTAGGGTAGTTATTAAACCTATCCCACTCTCTAGATACCCCTTAGCACGTAAAGGAATATTATTTGGGAGTCCAGCCATGGAGAAGAGTTTAGACACTAGGATAAGATAAGGAACACACCCATTATAAAGAAATCACATTAGGATTCTCTTTTTAAGCTGTTCCTTAAAACACTAGTGCTTAGGAAATCTATTGGAGGCAGAAGCAGTCAAGGGTAGCCTAGGGTTAGGGTTAGGCTTAGGGTTAGGGTTAGGGTACGGCTTAGGGTACGGTTCGGGGAGGGGTTCGGGTACGGCGTAGGGTATGGGTTAGGGTTAGGGTTAGGGTTAGTGTTAGGGTTAGGGCTCGGTTTAGGGTACGGGTTAGGATTAGGGTACGTGTTAGGGTTAGGGTAGGGGTTAGGGTTAGGGTACGCGTTAGGGTTAGGGTAGTTATTAAACCTATCCCACTCTCTAGATACCCCTTAGCACGTAAAGGAATATTATTTGGGGGTCCAGCCATGGAGAAGAGTTTAGACACTAGGATAAGATAAGGAACACACCCATTATAAAGAAATCACATTAGGATTCTCTTTTTAAGCTGTTCCTTCAAACACTAGTGCTTAGGAAATCTATTGGAGGCAGAAGCAGTCAAGGGTAGCCTAGGGTTAGGGTTAGGCTTAGGGTTAGGCATAGGGTACGGCTTAGGGTACGGGTTCGGGGAGGGGTTCGGGTACGGCGTAGGGTATGGGTTAGGGTTAGGGTTAGGGTTAGTGTTAGGGTTAGGGCTCGGTTTAGGGTACGGGTTAGGATTAGGGTACGTGTTAGGGTTAGGGTAGGGGTTAGGGTTAGGGTACGCGTTAGGGTTAGGGTAGTTATTAAACCTATCCCACTCTCTAGATACCCCTTAGCACGTAAAGGAATATTATTTGGGGGTCCAGCCATGGAGAAGAGTTTAGACACTAGGATAAGATAAGGAACACACCCATTATAAAGAAATCACATTAGGATTCTCTTTTTAAGCTGTTCCTTCAAACACTAGTGCTTAGGAAATCTATTGGAGGCAGAAGCAGTCAAGGGTAGCCTAGGGTTAGGGTTAGGCTTAGGGTTAGGGTTAGGGTACGGCTTAGGGTACGGTTCGGGGAGGGGTTCGGGTACGGCGTAGGGTATGGGTTAGGGTTAGGGTTAGGGTTAGTGTTAGGGTTAGGGCTCGGTTTAGGGTACGGGTTAGGATTAGGGTACGTGTTAGGGTTAGGGTAGGGGTTAGGGTTAGGGTACGCGTTAGGGTTAGGGTAGTTATTAAACCTATCCCACTCTCTAGATACCCCTTAGCACGTAAAGGAATATTATTTGGGGGTCCAGCCATGGAGAAGAGTTTAGACACTAGGATAAGATAAGGAACACACCCATTATAAAGAAATCACATTAGGATTCTCTTTTTAAGCTGTTCCTTCAAACACTAGTGCTTAGGAAATCTATTGGAGGCAGAAGCAGTCAAGGGTAGCCTAGGGTTAGGGTTAGGCTTAGGGTACGGCTTAGGGTACGGGTTCGGGGAGGGGTTCGGGTACGGCGTAGGGTATGGGTTAGGGTTAGGGTTAGTGTTAGGGTTAGGGCTCGGTTTAGGGTACGGGTTAGGATTAGGGTACGTGTTAGGGTTAGGGTAGGGGTTAGGGTTAGGTTACGCGTTAGGGTTAGGGTAGTTATTAAACCTATCCCACTCTCTAGATACCCCTTAGCACGTAAAGGAATATTATTTGCGGGTCCAGCCATGGAGAAGAGTTTAGACACTAGGATAAAATAAGGAACACATACATTATAAAGAAATCACATTAGGATTCTCTTTTTAAGCTGTTCCTTAAAACACTAGTGCTTAGGAAATCTATTGGAGGCAGAAGCAGTCAAGGGTAGCCTAGGGTTAGGGTTAGGCTTAGGGTTAGGTTTAGGGTACGGCTTAGGGTAGGGGTTCGGGGAGGTGTTCGGGTACGGCGTAGGGTATGGGTTAGGGTTAGGGTTAGGGTTCGTGTTAGGGTTAGGGCTCGGTTTAGGGTACGGGTTAGGATTAGGGTACGTGTTAGGGTTAGGGTAGGGGTTAGGGTTAGGGTACGCATTAGGGTTAGGGTAGTTAGTAAACCTATCCCACTCTCTAGATACCCCTTAGCACGTAAAGGAATATTATTTGGGGGTCCAGCCATGGAGAAGAGTTTAGACACTAGGATAAGATAAGGAACACACCCATTATAAAGAAATCACATTAGGATTCTCTTTTTAAGCTGTTCCTTCAAACACTAGTGCTTAGGAAATCTATTGGAGGCAGAAGCAGTCAAGGGTAGCCTAGGGTTAGGGTTAGGCTTAGGGTTAGGCTTAGGGTACGGCTTAGGGTACGGGTTCGGGGAGGGGTTCGGGTACGGCGTAGGGTATGGGTTAGGGTTAGGGTTAGTGTTAGGGTTAGGGCTCGGTTTAGGGTACGGGTTAGGATTAGGGTACGTGTTAGGGTTAGGGTAGGGGTTAGGGTTAGGGTACGCGTTAGGGTTAGGGTAGTTATTAAACCTATCCCACTCTCTAGATACCCCTTAGCACGTAAAGGAATATTATTTGCGGGTCCAGCCATGGAGAAGAGTTTAGACACTAGGATAAAATAAGGAACACATACATTATAAAGAAATCACATTAGGATTCTCTTTTTAAGATGTTCCTTAAAACACTAGTGCTTAGGAAATCTATTGGAGGCAGAAGCAGTCAAGGGTAGCCTAGGGTTAGGGTTAGGCTTAGGGTACGGCTTAGGGTACGGCTTAGGGTACGGGTTCGGGGAGGGGTTCGGGTACGGCGTAGGGTATGGGTTAGGGTTAGGGTTAGGGTTAGTGTTAGGGTTAGGGCTCGGTTTAGAGTACGGGTTAGGATTAGGGTACGTTTTAGGGTTAGGGTAGGGGTTAGGGTTAGGGTACGCGTTAGGGTTAGGGTAGTTATTAAACCTATCCCACTCTCTAGATACCCCTTAGCACGTAAAGGAATATTATTTGGGAGTCCAGGCATGGAGAAGAGTTTAGACACTAGGATAAGATAAGGAACACACCCATTATAAAGAAATCACATTAGGATTCTCTTTTTAAGCTGTTCCTTCAAACACTAGTGCTTAGGAAATCTATTGGAGGCAGAAGCAGTCAAGGGTAGCCTAGGGTTAGGGTTAGGCTTAGGGTTAGGGTTAGGGTACGGCTTAGGGTACGGTTCGGGGAGGGGTTCGGGTACGGCGTAGGGTATGGGTTAGGGTTAGGGTTAGGGTTAGTGTTAGGGTTAGGGCTCGGTTTAGGGTACGGGTTAGGATTAGGGTACGTGTTAGGGTTAGGGTAGGGGTTAGGGTTAGGGTACGCGTTAGGGTTAGGGTAGTTATTAAACCTATCCCACTCTCTAGATACCCCTTAGCACGTAAAGGAATATTATTTGGGGGTCCAGCCATGGAGAAGAGTTTAGACACTAGGATAAGATAAGGAACACACCCATTATAAAGAAATCACATTAGGATTCTCTTTTTAAGCTGTTCCTTCAAACACTAGTGCTTAGGAAATCTATTGGAGGCAGAAGCAGTCAAGGGTAGCCTAGGGTTAGGGTTAGGCTTAGGGTTAGGCATAGGGTACGGCTTAGGGTACGGGTTCGGGGAGGGGTTCGGGTACGGCGTAGGGTATGGGTTAGGGTTAGGGTTAGGGTTAGTGTTAGGGTTAGGGCTCGGTTTAGGGTACGGGTTAGGATTAGGGTACGTGTTAGGGTTAGGGTAGGGGTTAGGGTTAGGGTACGCGTTAGGGTTAGGGTAGTTATTAAACCTATCCCACTCTCTAGATACCCCTTAGCACGTAAAGGAATATTATTTGGGGGTCCAGCCATGGAGAAGAGTTTAGACACTAGGATAAGATAAGGAACACACCCATTATAAAGAAATCACATTAGGATTCTCTTTTTAAGCTGTTCCTTCAAACACTAGTGCTTAGGAAATCTATTGGAGGCAGAAGCAGTCAAGGGTAGCCTCGGGTTAGGGTTAGGCTTAGGGTTAGGGTTAGGGTACGGCTTAGGGTACGGTTCGGGGAGGGGTTCGGGTACGGCGTAGGGTATGGGTTAGGGTTAGGGTTAGGGTTAGTGTTAGGGTTAGGGCTCGGTTTAGGGTACGGGTTAGGATTAGGGTACGTGTTAGGGTTAGGGTAGGGGTTAGGGTTAGGGTACGCGTTAGGGTTAGGGTAGTTATTAAACCTATCCCACTCTCTAGATACCCCTTAGCACGTAAAGGAATATTATTTGGGGGTCCAGCCATGGAGAAGAGTTTAGACACTAGGATAAGATAAGGAACACACCCATTATAAAGAAATCACATTAGGATTCTCTTTTTAAGCTGTTCCTTCAAACACTAGTGCTTAGGAAATCTATTGGAGGCAGAAGCAGTCAAGGGTAGCCTAGGGTTAGGGTTAGGCTTAGGGTACGGCTTAGGGTACGGGTTCGGGGAGGGGTTCGGGTACGGCGTAGGGTATGGGTTAGGGTTAGGGTTAGTGTTAGGGTTAGGGCTCGGTTTAGGGTACGGGTTAGGATTAGGGTACGTGTTAGGGTTAGGGTAGGGGTTAGGGTTAGGGTACGCGTTAGGGTTAGGGTAGTTATTAAACCTATCCCACTCTCTAGATACCCCTTAGCACGTAAAGGAATATTATTTGCGGGTCCAGCCATGGAGAA
This sequence comes from Balaenoptera ricei, assembly GCF_028023285.1. Taxonomy (NCBI): domain Eukaryota; kingdom Metazoa; phylum Chordata; class Mammalia; order Artiodactyla; family Balaenopteridae; genus Balaenoptera; species Balaenoptera ricei. The sequence continues at coordinate 216,324 of NW_026777463.1, read as the reverse complement.
GAGTTTAGACACTAGGATAAAATAAGGAACACATACATTATAAAGAAATCACATTAGGATTCTCTTTTTAAGCTGTTCCTTAAAACACTAGTGCTTAGGAAATCTATTGGAGGCAGAAGCAGTCAAGGGTAGCCTAGGGTTAGGGTTAGGCTTAGGGTTAGGTTTAGGGTACGGCTTAGGGTAGGGGTTCGCGGAGGTGTTCGGGTACGGCGTAGGGTATGGGTTAGGGTTAGGGTTAGGGTTCGTGTTAGGGTTAGGGCTCGGTTTAGGGTACGGGTTAGGATTAGGGTACGTGTTAGGGTTAGGGTAGGGGTTAGGGTTAGGGTACGCGTTAGGGTTAGGGTAGTTATTAAACCTATCCCACTCTCTAGATACCCCTTAGCACGTAAAGGAATATTATTTGGGGGTCCAGCCACGGAGAAGAGTTTAGACACTAGGATAAGATAAGGAACACACCCATTATAAAGAAATCACATTAGGATTCTCTTTTTAAGCTGTTCCTTCAAACACTAGTGCTTAGGAAATCTATTGGAGGCAGAAGCAGTCAAGGGTAGCCTAGGGTTAGGGTTAGGGTTAGGGTACGGCTTAGGGTACGGTTCGGGGAGGGGTTCGGGTACGGCGTAGGGTATGGTTAGGGTTAGGGTTAGGGTTAGTGTTAGGGTTAGGGCTCGGTTTAGGGTACGGGTTAGGATTAGGGTACGTGTTAGGGTTAGGGTAGGGGTTAGGGTTAGGGTACGCGTTAGGGTTAGGGTAGTTATTAAACCTATCCAACTCTCTAGATACCCCTTAGCACGTAAAGGAATATTATTTGGGGGTCCAGCCATGGAGAAGAGTTTAGACACTAGGATAAGATAAGGAACACACCCATTATAAAGAAATCACATTAGGATTCTCTTTTTAAGCTGTTCCTTCAAACACTAGTGCTTAGGAAATCTATTGGAGGCAGAAGCAGTCAAGGGTAGCCTAGGGTTAGGGTTAGGCTTAGGGTTAGGCTTAGGGTACGGCTTAGGGTACGGGTTCGGGGAGGGGTTCGGGTACGGCGTAGGGTATGGGTTAGGGTTAGGGTTAGTGTTAGGGTTAGGGCTCGGTTTAGGGTACGGGTTAGGATTAGGGTACGTGTTAGGGTTAGGGTAGGGGTTAGGGTTAGGGTACGCGTTAGGGTTAGGGTAGTTATTAAACCTATCCCACTCTCTAGATACCCCTTAGCACGTAAAGGAATATTATTTGCGGGTCCAGCCATGGAGAAGAGTTTAGACACTAGGATAAAATAAGGAACACATACATTATAAAGAAATCACATTAGGATTCTCTTTTTAAGATGTTCCTTAAAACAATAGTGCTTAGGAAATCTATTGGAGGCAGAAGCAGTCAAGGGTAGCCTAGGGTTAGGCTTAGGCTTAGGGTTAGGGTTAGGGTACGGCTTAGGGTAGGGGTTCGGGGAGGTGCTCGGGTACGGCGTAGGGTATGGGTTAGGGTTAGGGTTAGGGTTCGTGTTAGGGTTAGGGCTCGGTTTAGGGTACGGGTTAGGATTAGGGTACGTTTTAGGGTTAGGGTAGGGGTTAGGGTTAGGGTACGCGTTAGGGTTAGGGTAGTTATTAAACCTATCCCACTCTCTAGATACCCCTTAGCACGTAAAGGAATATTATTTGGGGGTCCAGCCACGGAGAAGAGTTTAGACACTAGGATAAGATAAGGAACACACCCATTATAAAGAAATCACATTAGGATTCTCTTTTTAAGCTGTTCCTTCAAACACTAGTGCTTAGGAAATCTATTGGAGGCAGAAGCAGTCAAGGGTAGCCTAGGGTTAGGGTTAGGGTTAGGGTACTGCTTAGGGTACGGTTCGGGGAGGGGTTCGGGTACGGCGTAGGGTATGGTTAGGGTTAGGGTTAGGGTTAGTGTTAGGGTTAGGGCTCGGTTTAGGGTACGGGTTAGGATTAGGGTACGTGTTAGGGTTAGGGTAGGGGTTAGGGTTAGGGTACGCGTTAGGGTTAGGGTAGTTATTAAACCTATCCCACTCTCTAGATACCCCTTAGCACGTAAAGGAATATTATTTGGGGGTCCAGCCATGGAGAAGAGTTTAGACACTAGGATAAGATAAGGAACACACCCATTATAAAGAAATCACATTAGGATTCTCTTTTTAAGCTGTTCCTTCAAACACTAGTGCTTAGGAAATCTATTGGAGGCAGAAGCAGTCAAGGGTAGCCTAGGGTTAGGGTTAGGCTTAGGGTACGGCTTAGGGTACGGCTTAGGGTACGGGTTCGGGGAGGGGTTCGGGTACGGCGTAGGGTATGGGTTAGGGTTAGGGTTAGTGTTAGGGTTAGGGCTCGGTTTAGAGTACGGGTTAGGATTAGGGTACGTTTTAGGGTTAGGGTAGGGGTTAGGGTTAGGGTACGCGTTAGGGTTACGGTAGTTATTAAACCTATCCCACTCTCTAGATACCCCTTAGCACGTAAAGGAATATTATTTGGGAGTCCAGCCATGGAGAAGAGTTTAGACACTAGGATAAGATAAGGAATACACCCATTATAAAGAAATCACATTAGGATTCTCTTTTTAAGCTGTTCCTTCAAACACTAGTGCTTAGGAAATCTATTGGAGGCAGAAGCAGTCAAGGGTAGCCTAGGGTTAGGGTTAGGCTTAGGGTTAGGGTTAGGGTACGGCTTAGGGTACGGTTCGGGGAGGGGTTCGGGTACGGCGTAGGGTATGGGTTAGGGTTAGGGTTAGGGTTAGTGTTAGGGTTAGGGCTCGGTTTAGGGTACGGGTTAGGATTAGGGTACGTGTTAGGGTTAGGGTAGGGGTTAGGGTTAGGGTACGCGTTAGGGTTAGGGTAGTTATTAAACCTATCCCACTCTCTAGATACCCCTTAGCACGTAAAGGAATATTATTTGGGGGCCAGCCATGGAGAAGAGTTTAGACACTAGGATAAGATAAGGAACACACTCATTATAAAGAAATCACATTAGGATTCTCTTTTTAAGCTGTTCCTTCAAACACTAGTGCTTAGGAAATCTATTGGAGGCAGAAGCAGTCAAGGGTAGCCTAGGGTTAGGGTTAGGCTTAGGGTTAGGCATAGGGTACGGCTTAGGGTACGGGTTCGGGGAGGGGTTCGGGTACGGCGTAGGGTATGGGTTAGGGTTAGGGTTAGGGTTAGTGTTAGGGTTAGGGCTCGGTTTAGGGTACGGTTTAGGATTAGGGTACGTGTTAGGGTTAGGGTAGGTGTTAGGGTTAGGGTACGCGTTAGGGTTAGGGTAGTTATTAAACCTATCCCACTCTCTAGATACCCCTTAGCACGTAAAGGAATATTATTTGGGGGTCCAGCCATGGAGAAGAGTTTAGACACTAGGATAAGATAAGGAACACACCCATTATAAAGAAATCACATTAGGATTCTCTTTTTAAGCTGTTCCTTCAAACACTAGTGCTTAGGAAATCTATTGGAGGCAGAAGCAGTCAAGGGTAGCCTAGGGTTAGGGTTAGGCTTAGGGTACGGCTTAGGGTACGGGTTCGGGGAGGGGTTCGGGTACGGCGTAGGGTATGGGTTAGGGTTAGGGTTAGTGTTAGGGTTAGGGCTCGGTTTAGGGTACGGGTTAGGATTAGGGTACGTGTTAGGGTTAGGGTAGGGGTTAGGGTTAGGGTACGCGTTAGGGTTAGGGTAGTTATTAAACCTATCCCACTCTCTAGATACCCCTTAGCACGTAAAGGAATATTATTTGCGGGTCCAGCCATGGAGAAGAGTTTAGACACTAGGATAAAATAAGGAACACATACATTATAAAGAAATCACATTAGGATTCCCTTTTTAAGCTGTTCCTTAAAACACTAGTGCTTAGGAAATCTATTGGAGGCAGAAGCAGTCAAGGGTAGCCTAGGGTTAGGGTTAGGCTTAGGGTTAGGGTTAGGGTACGGCTTAGGGTAGGGGTTCGGGGAGGTGTTCGGGTACGGCGTAGGGTATGGGTTAGGGTTAGGGTTAGGGGTCGTGTTAGGGTTAGGGCTCGGTTTAGGGTACGGGTTAGGATTAGGGTACGTGTTAGGGTTAGGGTAGGGGTTAGGGTTAGGGTACGCATTAGGGTTAGGGTAGTTAGTAAACCTATCCCACTCTCTAGATACCCCTTAGCACGTAAAGGAATATTATTTGGGGGTCCAGCCATGGAGAAGAGTTTAGACACTAGGATAAGATAAGGAACACACCCATTATAAAGAAATCACATTAGGATTCTCTTTTTAAGCTGTTCCTTCAAACACTAGTGCTTAGGAAATCTATTGGAGGCAGAAGCAGTCAAGGGTAGCCTAGGGTTAGGGTTAGGCTTAGGGTTAGGCTTAGGGTACGGCTTAGGGTACGGGTTCGGGGAGGGGTTCGGGTACGGCGTAGGGTATGGGTTAGGGTTAGGGTTAGTGTTAGGGTTAGGGCTCGGTTTAGGGTACGGGTTAGGATTAGGGTACGTGTTAGGGTTAGGGTAGGGGTTAGGGTTAGGGTACGCGTTAGGGTTAGGGTAGTTATTAAACCTATCCCACTCTCTAGATACCCCTTAGCACGTAAAGGAATATTATTTGCGGGTCCAGCCATGGAGAAGAGTTTAGACACTAGGATAAAATAAGGAACACATACATTATAAAGAAATCACATTAGGATTCTCTTTTTAAGATGTTCCTTAAAACACTAGTGCTTAGGAAATCTATTGGAGGCAGAAGCAGTCAAGGGTAGCCTAGGGTTAGGGTTAGGCTTAGGGTTAGGGTTAGGGTACGGCTTAGGGTAGGGGTTCGGGGAGGTGCTCGGGTACGGCGTAGGGTATGGGTTAGGGTTAGGGTTAGGGTTCGTGTTAGGGTTAGGGCTCGGTTTAGGGTACGGGTTAGGATTAGGGTACGTTTTAGGGTTAGGGTAGGGGTTAGGGTTAGGGTACGCGTTAGGGTTAGGGTAGTTATTAAACCTATCCCACTCTATAGATACCCCTTAGCACGTAAAGGAATATTATTTGGGGGTCCAGCCACGGAGAAGAGTTTAGACACTAGGATAAGATAAGGAACACACCCATTATAAAGAAATCACATTAGGATTCTCTTTTTAAGCTGTTCCTTCAAACACTAGTGCTTAGGAAATCTATTGGAGGCAGAAGCAGTCAAGGGTAGCCTAGGGTTAGGGTTAGGCTTAGGGTTAGGCTTAGGGTACGGCTTAGGGTACGGGTTCGGGGAGGGGTTCGGGTACGGCGTAGGGTATGGGTTAGGGTTAGGGTTAGGGTTAGTGTTAGGGTTAGGGCTCGGTTTAGAGTACGGGTTAGGATTAGGGTACGTTTTAGGGTTAGGGTAGGGGTTAGGGTTAGGGTACGCGTTAGGTTTAGGGTAGTTATTAAACCTATCCCACTCTCTAGATACCCCTTAGCACGTAAAGGAATATTATTTGGGAGTCCAGCCATGGAGAAGAGTTTAGACACTAGGATAAGATAAGGAACACACCCATTATAAAGAAATCACATTAGGATTCTCTTTTTAAGCTGTTCCTTCAAACACTAGTGCTTAGGAAATCTATTGGAGGCAGAAGCAGTCAAGGGTAGCCTAGGGTTAGGGTTAGGCTTAGGGTTAGGGTTAGGGTACGGCTTAGGGTACGGTTCGGGGAGGGGTTCGGGTACGGCGTAGGGTATGGGTTAGGGTTAGGGTTAGGGTTAGTGTTAGGGTTAGGGCTCGGTTTAGGGTACGGGTTAGGATTAGGGTACGTGTTAGGGTTAGGGTAGGGGTTAGGGTTAGGGTACGCGTTAGGGTTAGGGTAGTTATTAAACCTATCCCACTCTCTAGATACCCCTTAGCACGTAAAGGAACATTATTTGGGGGTCCAGCCATGGAGAAGAGTTTAGACACTAGGATAAGATAAGGAACACACCCATTATAAAGAAATCACATTAGGATTCTCTTTTTAAGCTGTTCCTTCAAACACTAGTGCTTAGGAAATCTATTGGAGGCAGAAGCAGTCAAGGGTAGCCTAGGGTTAGGGTTAGGCTTAGGGTTAGGCATAGGGTACGGCTTAGGGTACGGGTTCGGGGAGGGGTTCGGGTACGGCGTAGGGTATGGGTTAGGGTTAGGGTTAGGGTTAGTGTTAGGGTTAGGGCTCGGTTTAGGGTACGGTTTAGGATTAGGGTACGTGTTAGGGTTAGGGTAGGTGTTAGGGTTAGGGTACGCGTTAGGGTTAGGGTAGTTATTAAACCTATCCCACTCTCTAGATACCCCTTAGCACGTAAAGGAATATTATTTGGGGGTCCAGCCATGGAGAAGAGTTTAGACACTAGGATAAGATAAGGAACACACCCATTATAAAGAAATCACATTAGGATTCTCTTTTTAAGCTGTTCCTTCAAACACTAGTGCTTAGGAAATCTATTGGAGGCAGAAGCAGTCAAGGGTAGCCTAGGGTTAGGGTTAGGCTTAGGGTACGGCTTAGGGTACGGCTTAGGGTACGGGTTCGGGGAGGGGTTCGGGTACGGCGTAGGGTATGGGTTAGGGTTAGGGTTAGTGTTAGGGTTAGGGCTCGGTTTAGAGTACGGGTTAGGATTAGGGTACGTTTTAGGGTTAGGGTAGGGGTTAGGGTTAGGGTACGCGTTAGGGTTACGGTAGTTATTAAACCTATCCCACTCTCTAGATACCCCTTAGCACGTAAAGGAATATTATTTGGGAGTCCAGCCATGGAGAAGAGTTTAGACACTAGGATAAGATAAGGAACACACCCATTATAAAGAAATCACATTAGGATTCTCTTTTTAAGCTGTTCCTTCAAACACTAGTGCTTAGGAAATCTATTGGAGGCAGAAGCAGTCAAGGGTAGCCTAGGGTTAGGGTTAGGCTTAGGGTTAGGGTTAGGGTACGGCTTAGGGTACGGTTCGGGGAGGGGTTCGGGTACGGCGTAGGGTATGGGTTAGGGTTAGGGTTAGGGTTAGTGTTAGGGTAAGGGCTCGGTTTAGGGTACGGGTTAGGATTAGGGTACGTGTTAGGGTTAGGGTAGGGGTTAGGGTTAGGGTACGCGTTAGGGTTAGGGTAGTTATTAAACCTATCCCACTCTCTAGATACCCCTTAGCACGTAAAGGAATATTATTTGGGGGTCCAGCCATGGAGAAGAGTTTAGACACTAGGATAAGATAAGGAACACACTCATTATAAAGAAATCACATTAGGATTCTCTTTTTAAGCTGTTCCTTCAAACACTAGTGCTTAGGAAATCTATTGGAGGCAGAAGCAGTCAAGGGTAGCCTAGGGTTAGGGTTAGGCTTAGGGTTAGGCATAGGGTACGGCTTAGGGTACGGGTTCGGGGAGGGGTTCGGGTACGGCGTAGGGTATGGGTTAGGGTTAGGGTTAGGGTTAGTGTTAGGGTTAGGGCTCGGTTTAGGGTACGGTTTAGGATTAGGGTACGTGTTAGGGTTAGGGTAGGTGTTAGGGTTAGGGTACGCGTCAGGGTTAGGGTAGTTACTAAACCTATCCCACTCTCTAGATACCCCTTAGCACGTAAAGGAATATTATTTGGGGGTCCAGCCATGGAGAAGAGTTTAGACACTAGGATAAGATAAGGAACACACCCATTATAAAGAAATCACATTAGGATTCTCTTTTTAAGCTGTTCCTTCAAACACTAGTGCTTAGGAAATCTATTGGAGGCAGAAGCAGTCAAGGGTAGCCTAGGGTTAGGGTTAGGCTTAGGGTACGGCTTAGGGTACGGGTTCGGGGAGGGGTTCGGGTACGGCGTAGGGTATGGGTTAGGGTTAGGGTTAGTGTTAGGGTTAGGGCTCGGTTTAGGGTACGGGTTAGGATTAGGGTACGTGTTAGGGTTAGGGTAGGGGTTAGGGTTAGGGTACGCGTTAGGGTTAGGGTAGTTATTAAACCTATCCCACTCTCTAGATACCCCTTAGCACGTAAAGGAATATTATTTGCGGGTCCAGCCATGGAGAAGAGTTTAGACACTAGGATAAAATAAGGAACACATACATTATAAAGAAATCACATTAGGATTCTCTTTTTAAGCTGTTCCTTAAAACACTAGTGCTTAGGAAATCTATTGGAGGCAGAAGCAGTCAAGGGTAGCCTAGGGTTAGGGTTAGGCTTAGGGTTAGGGTTAGGGTACGGCTTAGGGTAGGGGTTCGGGGAGGTGTTCGGGTACGGCGTAGGGTATGGGTTAGGGTTAGGGTTCGTGTTAGGGTTAGGGCTCGGTTTAGGGTACGGGTTAGGATTAGGGTACGTGTTAGGGTTAGGGTAGGGGTTAGGGTTAGGGTACGCATTAGGGTTAGGGTAGTTAGTAAACCTATCCCACTCTCTAGATACCCCTTAGCACGTAAAGGAATATTATTTGGGGGTCCAGCCATGGAGAAGAGTTTAGACACTAGGATAAGATAAGGAACACACCCATTATAAAGAAATCACATTAGGATTCTCTTTTTAAGCTGTTCCTTCAAACACTAGTGCTTAGGAAATCTATTGGAGGCAGAAGCAGTCAAGGGTAGCCTAGGGTTAGGGTTAGGCTTAGGGTTAGGCTTAGGGTACGGCTTAGGGTACGGGTTCGGGGAGGGGTTCGGGTACGGCGTAGGGTATGGGTTAGGGTTAGGGTTAGTGTTAGGGTTAGGGCTCGGTTTAGGGTACGGGTTAGGATTAGGGTACGTGTTAGGGTTAGGGTAGGGGTTAGGGTTAGGGTACGCGTTAGGGTTAGGGTAGTTATTAAACCTATCCCACTCTCTAGATACCCCTTAGCACGTAAAGGAATATTATTTGCGGGTCCAGCCATGGAGAAGAGTTTAGACACTAGGATAAAATAAGGAACACATACATTATAAAGAAATCACATTAGGATTCTCTTTTTAAGATGTTCCTTAAAACACTAGTGCTTAGGAAATCTATTGGAGGCAGAAGCAGTCAAGGGTAGCCTAGGGTTAGGGTTAGGCTTAGGGTTAGGGTTAGGGTACGGCTTAGGGTAGGGGTTCGGGGAGGTGCTCGGGTACGGCGTAGGGTATGGGTTAGGGTTAGGGTTAGGGTTCGTGTTAGGGTTAGGGCTCGGTTTAGGGTACGGGTTAGGATTAGGGTACGTTTTAGGGTTAGGGTAGGGGTTAGGGTTAGGGTACGCGTTAGGGTTAGGGTAGTTATTAAACCTATCCCACTCTCTAGATACCCCTTAGCACGTAAAGGAATATTATTTGGGGGTCCAGCCACGGAGAAGAGTTTAGACACTAGGATAAGATAAGGAACACACCCATTATAAAGAAATCACATTAGGATTCTCTTTTTAAGCTGTTCCTTCAAACACTAGTGCTTAGGAAATCTATTGGAGGCAGAAGCAGTCAAGGGTAGCCTAGGGTTAGGGTTAGGGTTAGGGTACGGCTTAGGGTACGGTTCGGGGAGGGGTTCGGGTACGGCGTAGGGTATGGTTAGGGTTAGGGTTAGGGTTAGTGTTAGGGTTAGGGCTCAGTTTAGGGTACGGGTTAGGATTAGGGTACGTGTTAGGGTTAGGGTAGGGGTTAGGGTTAGGGTACGCGTTAGGGTTAGGGTAGTTATTAAACCTATCCCACTCTCTAGATACCCCTTAGCACGTAAAGGAATATTATTTGGGGGTCCAGCCATGGAGAAGAGTTTAGACACTAGGATAAGATAAGGAACACACCCATTATAAAGAAATCACATTAGGATTCTCTTTTTAAGCTGTTCCTTCAAACACTAGTGCTTAGGAAATCTATTGGAGGCAGAAGCAGTCAAGGGTAGCCTAGGGTTAGGGTTAGGCTTAGGGTTAGGCTTAGGGTACGGCTTAGGGTACGGGTTCAGGGAGGGGTTCGGGTACGGCGTAGGGTATGGGTTAGGGTTAGGGTTAGGGTTAGTGTTAGGGTTAGGGCTCGGTTTAGAGTACGGGTTAGGATTAGGGTACGTTTTAGGGTTAGGGTAGGGGTTAGGGTTAGGGTACGCGTTAGGGTTAGGGTAGTTATTAAACCTATCCCACTCTCTAGATACCCCTTAGCACGTAAAGGAATATTATTTGGGGGCCAGCCATGGAGAAGAGTTTAGACACTAGGATAAGATAAGGAACACACTCATTATAAAGAAATCACATTAGGATTCTCTTTTTAAGCTGTTCCTTCAAACACTAGTGCTTAGGAAATCTATTGGAGGCAGAAGCAGTCAAGGGTAGCCTAGGGTTAGGGTTAGGCTTAGGGTTAGGCATAGGGTACGGCTTAGGGTACGGGTTCGGGGAGGGGTTCGGGTACGGCGTAGGTTATGGGTTAGGGTTAGGGTTAGGGTTAGTGTTAGGGTTAGGGCTCGGTTTAGGGTACGGTTTAGGATTAGGGTACGTGTTAGGGTTAGGGTAGGTGTTAGGGTTAGGGTACGCGTTAGGGTTAGGGTAGTTATTAAACCTATCCCACTCTCTAGATACCCCTTAGCACGTAAAGGAATATTATTTGGGGGTCCAGCCATGGAGAAGAGTTTAGACACTAGGATAAGATAAGGAACACACCCATTATAAAGAAATCACATTAGGATTCTCTTTTTAAGCTGTTCCTTCAAACACTAGTGCTTAGGAAATCTATTGGAGGCAGAAGCAGTCAAGGGTAGCCTAGGGTTAGGGTTAGGCTTAGGGTACGGCTTAGGGTACGGGTTCGGGGAGGGGTTCGGGTACGGCGTAGGGTATGGGTTAGGGTTAGGGTTAGTGTTAGGGTTAGGGCTCGGTTTAGGGTACGGGTTAGGATTAGGGTACGTGTTAGGGTTAGGGTAGGGGTTAGGGTTAGGGTACGCGTTAGGGTTAGGGTAGTTATTAAACCTATCCCACTCTCTAGATACCCCTTAGCACGTAAAGGAATATTATTTGCGGGTCCAGCCATGGAGAAGAGTTTAGACACTAGGATAAAATAAGGAACACATACATTATAAAGAAATCACATTAGGATTCTCTTTTTAAGCTGTTCCTTAAAACACTAGTGCTTAGGAAATCTATTGGAGGCAGAAGCAGTCAAGGGTAGCCTAGGGTTAGGGTTAGGCTTAGGGTTAGGGTTAGGGTACGGCTTAGGGTAGGGGTTCGGGGAGGTGTTCGGGTACGGCGTAGGGTATGGGTTAGGGTTAGGGTTAGGGGTCGTGTTAGGGTTAGGGCTCGGTTTAGGGTACGGGTTAGGATTAGGGTACGTGTTAGGGTTAGGGTAGGGGTTAGGGTTAGGGTACGCATTAGGGTTAGGGTAGTTAGTAAACCTATCCCACTCTCTAGATACCCCTTAGCACGTAAAGGAATATTATTTGGGGGTCCAGCCATGGAGAAGAGTTTAGACACTAGGATAAGATAAGGAACACACCCATTATAAAGAAATCACATTAGGATTCTCTTTTTAAGCTGTTCCTTCAAACACTAGTGCTTAGGAAATCTATTGGAGGCAGAAGCAGTCAAGGGTAGCCTAGGGTTAGGGTTAGGCTTAGGGTTAGGCTTAGGGTACGGCTTAGGGTACGGGTTCGGGGAGGGGTTCGGGTACGGCGTAGGGTATGGGTTAGGGTTAGGGTTAGTGTTAGGGTTAGGGCTCGGTTTAGGGTACGGGTTAGGATTAGGGTACGTGTTAGGGTTAGGGTAGGGGTTAGGGTTAGGGTACGCGTTAGGGTTAGGGTAGTTATTAAACCTATCCCACTCTCTAGATACCCCTTAGCACGTAAAGGAATATTATTTGCGGGTCCAGCCATGGAGAAGAGTTTAGACACTAGGATAAAATAAGGAACACATACATTATAAAGAAATCACATTAGGATTCTCTTTTTAAGATGTTCCTTAAAACACTAGTGCTTAGGAAATCTATTGGAGGCAGAAGCAGTCAAGGGTAGCCTAGGGTTAGGGTTAGGCTTAGGGTTAGGGTTAGGGTACGGCTTAGGGTAGGGGTTCGGGGAGGTGCTCGGGTACGGCGTAGGGTATGGGTTAGGGTTAGGGTTAGGGTTCGTGTTAGGGTTAGGGCTCGGTTTAGGGTACGGGTTAGGATTAGGGTACGTTTTAGGGTTAGGGTAGGGGTTAGGGTTAGGGTACGCGTTAGGGTTAGGGTAGTTATTAAACCTATCCCACTCTATAGATACCCCTTAGCACGTAAAGGAATATTATTTGGGGGTCCAGCCACGGAGAAGAGTTTAGACACTAGGATAAGATAAGGAACACACCCATTATAAAGAAATCACATTAGGATTCTCTTTTTAAGCTGTTCCTTCAAACACTAGTGCTTAGGAAATCTATTGGAGGCAGAAGCAGTCAAGGGTAGCCTAGGGTTAGGGTTAGGCTTAGGGTACGGCTTAGGGTACGGTTCGGGGAGGGGTTCGGGTACGGCGTAGGGTATGGTTAGGGTTAGGGTTAGGGTTAGTGTTAGGGTTAGGGCTCAGTTTAGGGTACGGGTTAGGATTAGGGTACGTGTTAGGGTTAGGGTAGGGGTTAGGGTTAGGGTACGCGTTAGGGTTAGGGTAGTTATTAAACCTATCCCACTCTCTAGATACCCCTTAGCACGTAAAGGAATATTATTTGCGGGTCCAGCCATGGAGAAGAGTTTAGACACTAGGATAAAATAAGGAACACATACATTATAAAGAAATCACATTAGGATTCTCTTTTTAAGCTGTTCCTTAAAACACTAGTGCTTAGGAAATCTATTGGAGGCAGAAGCAGTCAAGGGTAGCCTAGGGTTAGGGTTAGGCTTAGGGTTAGGGTTAGGGTACGGCTTAGGGTACGGTTCGGGGAGGGGTTCGGGTACGGCGTAGGGTATGGGTTAGGGTTAGGGTTAGGGTTAGTGTTAGGGTTAGGGCTCGGTTTAGGGTACGGGTTAGGATTAGGGTACGTGTTAGGGTTAGGGTAGGGGTTAGGGTTAGGGTACGCGTTAGGGTTAGGGTAGTTATTAAACCTATCCCACTCTCTAGATACCCCTTAGCACGTAAAGGAATATTATTTGGGGGTCCAGCCATGGAGAAGAGTTTAGACACTAGGATAAGATAAGGAACACACCCATTATAAAGAAATCACATTAGGATTCTCTTTTTAAGCTGTTCCTTCAAACACTAGTGCTTAGGAAATCTATTGGAGGCAGAAGCAGTCAAGGGTAGCCTAGGGTTAGGGTTAGGCTTAGGGTTAGGCATAGGGTACGGCTTAGGGTACGGGTTCGGGGAGGGGTTCGGGTACGGCGTAGGGTATGGGTTAGGGTTAGGGTTAGGGTTAGTGTTAGGGTTAGGGCTCGGTTTAGGGTACGGGTTAGGATTAGGGTACGTGTTAGGGTTAGGGTAGGGGTTAGGGTTAGGGTACGCGTTAGGGTTAGGGTAGTTATTAAACCTATCCCACTCTCTAGATACCCCTTAGCACGTAAAGGAATATTATTTGGGGGTCCAGCCATGGAGAAGAGTTTAGACACTAGGATAAGATAAGGAACACACCCATTATAAAGAAATCACATTAGGATTCTCTTTTTAAGCTGTTCCTTCAAACACTAGTGCTTAGGAAATCTATTGGAGGCAGAAGCAGTCAAGGGTAGCCTAGGGTTAGGGTTAGGCTTAGGGTACGGCTTAGGGTACGGGTTCGGGGAGGGGTTCGGGTACGGCGTAGGGTATGGGTTAGGGTTAGGGTTAGTGTTAGGGTTAGGGCTCGGTTTAGGGTACGGGTTAGGATGAGGGTACGTGTTAGGGTTAGGGTAGGGGTTAGGGTTAGGGTACGCGTTAGGGTTAGGGTAGTTATTAAACCTATCCCACTCTCTAGATACCCCTTAGCACGTAAAGGAATATTATTTGCGGGTCCAGCCATGGAGAAGAGTTTAGACACTAGGATAAAATAAGGAACACATACATTATAAAGAAATCACATTAGGATTCTCTTTTTAAGCTGTTCCTTAAAACACTAGTGCTTAGGAAATCTATTGGAGGCAGAAGCAGTCAAGGGTAGCCTAGGGTTAGGGTTAGGCTTAGGGTTAGGTTTAGGGTACGGCTTAGGGTAGGGGTTCGGGGAGGTGTTCGGGTACGGCGTAGGGTATGGGTTAGGGTTAGGGTTAGGGTTCGTGTTAGGGTTAGGGCTCGGTTTAGGGTACGGGTTAGGATTAGGGTACGTGTTAGGGTTAGGGTAGGGGTTAGGGTTAGGGTACGCATTAGGGTTAGGGTAGTTAGTAAACCTATCCCACTCTCTAGATACCCCTTAGCACGTAAAGGAATATTATTTGGGGGTCCAGCCATGGAGAAGAGTTTAGACACTAGGATAAGATAAGGAACACACCCATTATAAAGAAATCACATTAGGATTCTCTTTTTAAGCTGTTCCTTCAAACACTAGTGCTTAGGAAATCTATTGGAGGCAGAAGCAGTCAAGGGTAGCCTAGGGTTAGGGTTAGGCTTAGGGTTAGGCTTAGGGTACGGCTTAGGGTACGGGTTCGGGGAGGGGTTCGGGTACGGCGTAGGGTATGGGTTAGGGTTAGGGTTAGTGTTAGGGTTAGGGCTCGGTTTAGGGTACGGGTTAGGATTAGGGTACGTGTTAGGGTTAGGGTAGGGGTTAGGGTTAGGGTACGCGTTAGGGTTAGGGTAGTTATTAAACCTATCCCACTCTCTAGATACCCCTTAGCACGTAAAGGAATATTATTTGCGGGTCCAGCCATGGAGAAGAGTTTAGACACTAGGATAAAATAAGGAACACATACATTATAAAGAAATCACATTAGGATTCTCTTTTTAAGATGTTCCTTAAAACACTAGTGCTTAGGAAATCTATTGGAGGCAGAAGCAGTCAAGGGTAGCCTAGGGTTAGGGTTAGGCTTAGGGTACGGCTTAGGGTACGGCTTAGGGTACGGGTTCGGGGAGGGGTTCGGGTACGGCGTAGGGTATGGGTTAGGGTTAGGGTTAGGGTTAGTGTTAGGGTTAGGGCTCGGTTTAGAGTACGGGTTAGGATTAGGGTACGTTTTAGGGTTAGGGTAGGGGTTAGGGTTAGGGTACGCGTTAGGGTTAGGGTAGTTATTAAACCTATCCCACTCTCTAGATACCCCTTAGCACGTAAAGGAATATTATTTGGGAGTCCAGCCATGGAGAAGAGTTTAGACACTAGGATAAGATAAGGAACACACCCATTATAAAGAAATCACATTAGGATTCTCTTTTTAAGCTGTTCCTTAAAACACTAGTGCTTAGGAAATCTATTGGAGGCAGAAGCAGTCAAGGGTAGCCTAGGGTTAGGGTTAGGCTTAGGGTTAGGGTTAGGGTACGGCTTAGGGTACGGTTCGGGGAGGGGTTCGGGTACGGCGTAGGGTATGGGTTAGGGTTAGGGTTAGGGTTAGTGTTAGGGTTAGGGCTCGGTTTAGGGTACGGGTTAGGATTAGGGTACGTGTTAGGGTTAGGGTAGGGGTTAGGGTTAGGGTACGCGTTAGGGTTAGGGTAGTTATTAAACCTATCCCACTCTCTAGATACCCCTTAGCACGTAAAGGAATATTATTTGGGGGTCCAGCCATGGAGAAGAGTTTAGACACTAGGATAAGATAAGGAACACACCCATTATAAAGAAATCACATTAGGATTCTCTTTTTAAGCTGTTCCTTCAAACACTAGTGCTTAGGAAATCTATTGGAGGCAGAAGCAGTCAAGGGTAGCCTAGGGTTAGGGTTAGGCTTAGGGTTAGGCATAGGGTACGGCTTAGGGTACGGGTTCGGGGAGGGGTTCGGGTACGGCGTAGGGTATGGGTTAGGGTTAGGGTTAGGGTTAGTGTTAGGGTTAGGGCTCGGTTTAGGGTACGGGTTAGGATTAGGGTACGTGTTAGGGTTAGGGTAGGGGTTAGGGTTAGGGTACGCGTTAGGGTTAGGGTAGTTATTAAACCTATCCCACTCTCTAGATACCCCTTAGCACGTAAAGGAATATTATTTGGGGGTCCAGCCATGGAGAAGAGTTTAGACACTAGGATAAGATAAGGAACACACCCATTATAAAGAAATCACATTAGGATTCTCTTTTTAAGCTGTTCCTTCAAACACTAGTGCTTAGGAAATCTATTGGAGGCAGAAGCAGTCAAGGGTAGCCTAGGGTTAGGGTTAGGCTTAGGGTTAGGGTTAGGGTACGGCTTAGGGTACGGTTCGGGGAGGGGTTCGGGTACGGCGTAGGGTATGGGTTAGGGTTAGGGTTAGGGTTAGTGTTAGGGTTAGGGCTCGGTTTAGGGTACGGGTTAGGATTAGGGTACGTGTTAGGGTTAGGGTAGGGGTTAGGGTTAGGGTACGCGTTAGGGTTAGGGTAGTTATTAAACCTATCCCACTCTCTAGATACCCCTTAGCACGTAAAGGAATATTATTTGGGGGTCCAGCCATGGAGAAGAGTTTAGACACTAGGATAAGATAAGGAACACACCCAGTATAAAGAAATCACATTAGGATTCTCTTTTTAAGCTGTTCCTTCAAACACTAGTGCTTAGGAAATCTATTGGAGGCAGAAGCAGTCAAGGGTAGCCTAGGGTTAGGGTTAGGCTTAGGGTACGGCTTAGGGTACGGGTTCGGGGAGGGGTTCGGGTACGGCGTAGGGTATGGGTTAGGGTTAGGGTTAGTGTTAGGGTTAGGGCTCGGTTTAGGGTACGGGTTAGGATTAGGGTACGTGTTAGGGTTAGGGTAGGGGTTAGGGTTAGGTTACGCGTTAGGGTTAGGGTAGTTATTAAACCTATCCCACTCTCTAGATACCCCTTAGCACGTAAAGGAATATTATTTGCGGGTCCAGCCATGGAGAAGAGTTTAGACACTAGGATAAAATAAGGAACACATACATTATAAAGAAATCACATTAGGATTCTCTTTTTAAGCTGTTCCTTAAAACACTAGTGCTTAGGAAATCTATTGGAGGCAGAAGCAGTCAAGGGTAGCCTAGGGTTAGGGTTAGGCTTAGGGTTAGGTTTAGGGTACGGCTTAGGGTAGGGGTTCGGGGAGGTGTTCGGGTACGGCGTAGGGTATGGGTTAGGGTTAGGGTTAGGGTTCGTGTTAGGGTTAGGGCTCGGTTTAGGGTACGGGTTAGGATTAGGGTACGTGTTAGGGTTAGGGTAGGGGTTAGGGTTAGGGTACGCATTAGGGTTAGGGTAGTTAGTAAACCTATCCCACTCTCTAGATACCCCTTAGCACGTAAAGGAATATTATTTGGGGGTCCAGCCATGGAGAAGAGTTTAGACACTAGGATAAGATAAGGAACACACCCATTATAAAGAAATCACATTAGGATTCTCTTTTTAAGCTGTTCCTTCAAACACTAGTGCTTAGGAAATCTATTGGAGGCAGAAGCAGTCAAGGGTAGCCTAGGGTTAGGGTTAGGCTTAGGGTTAGGCTTAGGGTACGGCTTAGGGTACGGGTTCGGGGAGGGGTTCGGGTACGGCGTAGGGTATGGGTTAGGGTTAGGGTTAGTGTTAGGGTTAGGGCTCGGTTTAGGGTACGGGTTAGGATTAGGGTACGTGTTAGGGTTAGGGTAGGGGTTAGGGTTAGGGTACGCGTTAGGGTTAGGGTAGTTATTAAACCTATCCCACTCTCTAGATACCCCTTAGCACGTAAAGGAATATTATTTGCGGGTCCAGCCATGGAGAAGAGTTTAGACACTAGGATAAAATAAGGAACACATACATTATAAAGAAATCACATTAGGATTCTCTTTTTAAGATGTTCCTTAAAACACTAGTGCTTAGGAAATCTATTGGAGGCAGAAGCAGTCAAGGGTAGCCTAGGGTTAGGGTTAGGCTTAGGGTACGGCTTAGGGTACGGCTTAGGGTACGGGTTCGGGGAGGGGTTCGGGTACGGCGTAGGGTATGGGTTAGGGTTAGGGTTAGGGTTAGTGTTAGGGTTAGGGCTCGGTTTAGAGTACGGGTTAGGATTAGGGTACGTTTTAGGGTTAGGGTAGGGGTTAGGGTTAGGGTACGCGTTAGGGTTAGGGTAGTTATTAAACCTATCCCACTCTCTAGATACCCCTTAGCACGTAAAGGAATATTATTTGGGAGTCCAGCCATGGAGAAGAGTTTAGACACTAGGATAAGATAAGGAACACACCCATTATAAAGAAATCACATTAGGATTCTCTTTTTAAGCTGTTCCTTAAAACACTAGTGCTTAGGAAATCTATTGGAGGCAGAAGCAGTCAAGGGTAGCCTAGGGTTAGGGTTAGGCTTAGGGTTAGGGTTAGGGTACGGCTTAGGGTACGGTTCGGGGAGGGGTTCGGGTACGGCGTAGGGTATGGGTTAGGGTTAGGGTTAGGGTTAGTGTTAGGGTTAGGGCTCGGTTTAGGGTACGGGTTAGGATTAGGGTACGTGTTAGGGTTAGGGTAGGGGTTAGGGTTAGGGTACGCGTTAGGGTTAGGGTAGTTATTAAACCTATCCCACTCTCTAGATACCCCTTAGCACGTAAAGGAATATTATTTGGGGGTCCAGCCATGGAGAAGAGTTTAGACACTAGGATAAGATAAGGAACACACCCATTATAAAGAAATCACATTAGGATTCTCTTTTTAAGCTGTTCCTTCAAACACTAGTGCTTAGGAAATCTATTGGAGGCAGAAGCAGTCAAGGGTAGCCTAGGGTTAGGGTTAGGCTTAGGGTTAGGCATAGGGTACGGCTTAGGGTACGGGTTCGGGGAGGGGTTCGGGTACGGCGTAGGGTATGGGTTAGGGTTAGGGTTAGGGTTAGTGTTAGGGTTAGGGCTCGGTTTAGGGTACGGGTTAGGATTAGGGTACGTGTTAGGGTTAGGGTAGGGGTTAGGGTTAGGGTACGCGTTAGGGTTAGGGTAGTTATTAAACCTATCCCACTCTCTAGATACCCCTTAGCACGTAAAGGAATATTATTTGGGGGTCCAGCCATGGAGAAGAGTTTAGACACTAGGATAAGATAAGGAACACACCCATTATAAAGAAATCACATTAGGATTCTCTTTTTAAGCTGTTCCTTCAAACACTAGTGCTTAGGAAATCTATTGGAGGCAGAAGCAGTCAAGGGTAGCCTAGGGTTAGGGTTAGGCTTAGGGTTAGGGTTAGGGTACGGCTTAGGGTACGGTTCGGGGAGGGGTTCGGGTACGGCGTAGGGTATGGGTTAGGGTTAGGGTTAGGGTTAGTGTTAGGGTTAGGGCTCGGTTTAGGGTACGGGTTAGGATTAGGGTACGTGTTAGGGTTAGGGTAGGGGTTAGGGTTAGGGTACGCGTTAGGGTTAGGGTAGTTATTAAACCTATCCCACTCTCTAGATACCCCTTAGCACGTAAAGGAATATTATTTGGGGGTCCAGCCATGGAGAAGAGTTTAGACACTAGGATAAGATAAGGAACACACCCATTATAAAGAAATCACATTAGGATTCTCTTTTTAAGCTGTTCCTTCAAACACTAGTGCTTAGGAAATCTATTGGAGGCAGAAGCAGTCAAGGGTAGCCTAGGGTTAGGGTTAGGCTTAGGGTACGGCTTAGGGTACGGGTTCGGGGAGGGGTTCGGGTACGGCGTAGGGTATGGGTTAGGGTTAGGGTTAGTGTTAGGGTTAGGGCTCGGTTTAGGGTACGGGTTAGGATTAGGGTACGTGTTAGGGTTAGGGTAGGGGTTAGGGTTAGGGTACGCGTTAGGGTTAGGGTAGTTATTAAACCTATCCCACTCTCTAGATACCCCTTAGCACGTAAAGGAATATTATTTGCGGGTCCAGCCATGGAGAAGAGTTTAGACACTAGGATAAAATAAGGAACACATACATTATAAAGAAATCACATTAGGATTCTCTTTTTAAGCTGTTCCTTAAAACACTAGTGCTTAGGAAATCTATTGGAGGCAGAAGCAGTCAAGGGTAGCCTAGGGTTAGGGTTAGGCTTAGGGTTAGGTTTAGGGTACGGCTTAGGGTAGGGGTTCGCGGAGGTGTTCGGGTACGGCGTAGGGTATGGGTTAGGGTTAGGGTTAGGGTTCGTGTTAGGGTTAGGGCTCGGTTTAGGGTACGGGTTAGGATTAGGGTACGTGTTAGGGTTAGGGTAGGGGTTAGGGTTAGGGTACGCGTTAGGGTTAGGGTAGTTATTAAACCTATCCCACTCTCTAGATACCCCTTAGCACGTAAAGGAATATTATTTGGGGGTCCAGCCACGGAGAAGAGTTTAGACACTAGGATAAGATAAGGAACACACCCATTATAAAGAAATCACATTAGGATTCTCTTTTTAAGCTGTTCCTTCAAACACTAGTGCTTAGGAAATCTATTGGAGGCAGAAGCAGTCAAGGGTAGCCTAGGGTTAGGGTTAGGGTTAGGGTACGGCTTAGGGTACGGTTCGGGGAGGGGTTCGGGTACGGCGTAGGGTATGGTTAGGGTTAGGGTTAGGGTTAGTGTTAGGGTTAGGGCTCGGTTTAGGGTACGGGTTAGGATTAGGGTACGTGTTAGGGTTAGGGTAGGGGTTAGGGTTAGGGTACGCGTTAGGGTTAGGGTAGTTATTAAACCTATCCAACTCTCTAGATACCCCTTAGCACGTAAAGGAATATTATTTGGGGGTCCAGCCATGGAGAAGAGTTTAGACACTAGGATAAGATAAGGAACACACCCATTATAAAGAAATCACATTAGGATTCTCTTTTTAAGCTGTTCCTTCAAACACTAGTGCTTAGGAAATCTATTGGAGGCAGAAGCAGTCAAGGGTAGCCTAGGGTTAGGGTTAGGCTTAGGGTTAGGCTTAGGGTACGGCTTAGGGTACGGGTTCGGGGAGGGGTTCGGGTACGGCGTAGGGTATGGGTTAGGGTTAGGGTTAGTGTTAGGGTTAGGGCTCGGTTTAGGGTACGGGTTAGGATTAGGGTACGTGTTAGGGTTAGGGTAGGGGTTAGGGTTAGGGTACGCGTTAGGGTTAGGGTAGTTATTAAACCTATCCCACTCTCTAGATACCCCTTAGCACGTAAAGGAATATTATTTGCGGGTCCAGCCATGGAGAAGAGTTTAGACACTAGGATAAAATAAGGAACACATACATTATAAAGAAATCACATTAGGATTCTCTTTTTAAGATGTTCCTTAAAACAATAGTGCTTAGGAAATCTATTGGAGGCAGAAGCAGTCAAGGGTAGCCTAGGGTTAGGCTTAGGCTTAGGGTTAGGGTTAGGGTACGGCTTAGGGTAGGGGTTCGGGGAGGTGCTCGGGTACGGCGTAGGGTATGGGTTAGGGTTAGGGTTAGGGTTCGTGTTAGGGTTAGGGCTCGGTTTAGGGTACGGGTTAGGATTAGGGTACGTTTTAGGGTTAGGGTAGGGGTTAGGGTTAGGGTACGCGTTAGGGTTAGGGTAGTTATTAAACCTATCCCACTCTCTAGATACCCCTTAGCACGTAAAGGAATATTATTTGGGGGTCCAGCCACGGAGAAGAGTTTAGACACTAGGATAAGATAAGGAACACACCCATTATACAGAAATCACATTAGGATTCTCTTTTTAAGCTGTTCCTTCAAACACTAGTGCTTAGGAAATCTATTGGAGGCAGAAGCAGTCAAGGGTAGCCTAGGGTTAGGGTTAGGGTTAGGGTACTGCTTAGGGTACGGTTCGGGGAGGGGTTCGGGTACGGCGTAGGGTATGGTTAGGGTTAGGGTTAGGGTTAGTGTTAGGGTTAGGGCTCGGTTTAGGGTACGGGTTAGGATTAGGGTACGTGTTAGGGTTAGGGTAGGGGTTAGGGTTAGGGTACGCGTTAGGGTTAGGGTAGTTATTAAACCTATCCCACTCTCTAGATACCCCTTAGCACGTAAAGGAATATTATTTGGGGGTCCAGCCATGGAGAAGAGTTTAGACACTAGGATAAGATAAGGAACACACCCATTATAAAGAAATCACATTAGGATTCTCTTTTTAAGCTGTTCCTTCAAACACTAGTGCTTAGGAAATCTATTGGAGGCAGAAGCAGTCAAGGGTAGCCTAGGGTTAGGGTTAGGCTTAGGGTACGGCTTAGGGTACGGCTTAGGGTACGGGTTCGGGGAGGGGTTCGGGTACGGCGTAGGGTATGGGTTAGGGTTAGGGTTAGTGTTAGGGTTAGGGCTCGGTTTAGAGTACGGGTTAGGATTAGGGTACGTTTTAGGGTTAGGGTAGGGGTTAGGGTTAGGGTACGCGTTAGGGTTACGGTAGTTATTAAACCTATCCCACTCTCTAGATACCCCTTAGCACGTAAAGGAATATTATTTGGGAGTCCAGCCATGGAGAAGAGTTTAGACACTAGGATAAGATAAGGAACACACCCATTATAAAGAAATCACATTAGGATTCTCTTTTTAAGCTGTTCCTTCAAACACTAGTGCTTAGGAAATCTATTGGAGGCAGAAGCAGTCAAGGGTAGCCTAGGGTTAGGGTTAGGCTTAGGGTTAGGGTTAGGGTACGGCTTAGGGTACGGTTCGGGGAGGGGTTCGGGTACGGCGTAGGGTATGGGTTAGGGTTAGGGTTAGGGTTAGTGTTAGGGTTAGGGCTCGGTTTAGGGTACGGGTTAGGATTAGGGTACGTGTTAGGGTTAGGGTAGGGGTTAGGGTTAGGGTACGCGTTAGGGTTAGGGTAGTTATTAAACCTATCCCACTCTCTAGATACCCCTTAGCACGTAAAGGAATATTATTTGGGGGCCAGCCATGGAGAAGAGTTTAGACACTAGGATAAGATAAGGAACACACTCATTATAAAGAAATCACATTAGGATTCTCTTTTTAAGCTGTTCCTTCAAACACTAGTGCTTAGGAAATCTATTGGAGGCAGAAGCAGTCAAGGGTAGCCTAGGGTTAGGGTTAGGCTTAGGGTTAGGCATAGGGTACGGCTTAGGGTACGGGTTCGGGGAGGGGTTCGGGTACGGCGTAGGGTATGGGTTAGGGTTAGGGTTAGGGTTAGTGTTAGGGTTAGGGCTCGGTTTAGGGTACGGTTTAGGATTAGGGTACGTGTTAGGGTTAGGGTAGGTGTTAGGGTTAGGGTACGCGTTAGGGTTAGGGTAGTTATTAAACCTATCCCACTCTCTAGATACCCCTTAGCACGTAAAGGAATATTATTTGGGGGTCCAGCCATGGAGAAGAGTTTAGACACTAGGATAAGATAAGGAACACACCCATTATAAAGAAATCACATTAGGATTCTCTTTTTAAGCTGTTCCTTCAAACACTAGTGCTTAGGAAATCTATTGGAGGCAGAAGCAGTCAAGGGTAGCCTAGGGTTAGGGTTAGGCTTAGGGTACGGCTTAGGGTACGGGTTCGGGGAGGGGTTCGGGTACGGCGTAGGGTATGGGTTAGGGTTAGGGTTAGTGTTAGGGTTAGGGCTCGGTTTAGGGTACGGGTTAGGATTAGGGTACGTGTTAGGGTTAGGGTAGGGGTTAGGGTTAGGGTACGCGTTAGGGTTAGGGTAGTTATTAAACCTATCCCACTCTCTAGATACCCCTTAGCACGTAAAGGAATATTATTTGCGGGTCCAGCCATGGAGAAGAGTTTAGACACTAGGATAAAATAAGGAACACATACATTATAAAGAAATCACATTAGGATTCTCTTTTTAAGCTGTTCCTTAAAACACTAGTGCTTAGGAAATCTATTGGAGGCAGAAGCAGTCAAGGGTAGCCTAGGGTTAGGGTTAGGCTTAGGGTTAGGGTTAGGGTACGGCTTAGGGTAGGGGTTCGGGGAGGTGTTCGGGTACGGCGTAGGGTATGGGTTAGGGTTAGGGTTAGGGGTCGTGTTAGGGTTAGGGCTCGGTTTAGGGTACGGGTTAGGATTAGGGTACGTGTTAGGGTTAGGGTAGGGGTTAGGGTTAGGGTACGCATTAGGGTTAGGGTAGTTAGTAAACCTATCCCACTCTCTAGATACCCCTTAGCACGTAAAGGAATATTATTTGGGGGTCCAGCCATGGAGAAGAGTTTAGACACTAGGATAAGATAAGGAACACACCCATTATAAAGAAATCACATTAGGATTCTCTTTTTAAGCTGTTCCTTCAAACACTAGTGCTTAGGAAATCTATTGGAGGCAGAAGCAGTCAAGGGTAGCCTAGGGTTAGGGTTAGGCTTAGGGTTAGGCTTAGGGTACGGCTTAGGGTACGGGTTCGGGGAGGGGTTCGGGTACGGCGTAGGGTATGGGTTAGGGTTAGGGTTAGTGTTAGGGTTAGGGCTCGGTTTAGGGTACGGGTTAGGATTAGGGTACGTGTTAGGGTTAGGGTAGGGGTTAGGGTTAGGGTACGCGTTAGGGTTAGGGTAGTTATTAAACCTATCCCACTCTCTAGATACCCCTTAGCACGTAAAGGAATATTATTTGCGGGTCCAGCCATGGAGAAGAGTTTAGACACTAGGATAAAATAAGGAACACATACATTATAAAGAAATCACATTAGGATTCTCTTTTTAAGATGTTCCTTAAAACACTAGTGCTTAGGAAATCTATTGGAGGCAGAAGCAGTCAAGGGTAGCCTAGGGTTAGGGTTAGGCTTAGGGTTAGGGTTAGGGTACGGCTTAGGGTAGGGTTTCGGGGAGGTGCTCGGGTACGGCGTAGGGTATGGGTTAGGGTTAGGGTTAGGGTTCGTGTTAGGGTTAGGGCTCGGTTTAGGGTACGGGTTAGGATTAGGGTACGTTTTAGGGTTAGGGTAGGGGTTAGGGTTAGGGTACGCGTTAGGGTTAGGGTAGTTATTAAACCTATCCCACTCTATAGATACCCCTTAGCACGTAAAGGAATATTATTTGGGGGTCCAGCCACGGAGAAGAGTTTAGACACTAGGATAAGATAAGGAACACACCCATTATAAAGAAATCACATTAGGATTCTCTTTTTAAGCTGTTCCTTCAAACACTAGTGCTTAGGAAATCTATTGGAGGCAGAAGCAGTCAAGGGTAGCCTAGGGTTAGGGTTAGGGTTAGGGTACGGCTTAGGGTACGGTTCGGGGAGGGGTTCGGGTACGGCGTAGGGTATGGTTAGGGTTAGGGTTAGGGTTAGTGTTAGGGTTAGGGCTCAGTTTAGGGTACGGGTTAGGATTAGGGTACGTGTTAGGGTTAGGGTAGGGGTTAGGGTTAGGGTACGCGTTAGGGTTAGGGTAGTTATTAAACCTATCCCACTCTCTAGATACCCCTTAGCACGTAAAGGAATATTATTTGGGGGTCCAGCCATGGAGAAGAGTTTAGACACTAGGATAAGATAAGGAACACACCCATTATAAAGAAATCACATTAGGATTCTCTTTTTAAGCTGTTCCTTCAAACACTAGTGCTTAGGAAATCTATTGGAGGCAGAAGCAGTCAAGGGTAGCCTAGGGTTAGGGTTAGGCTTAGGGTTAGGCTTAGGGTACGGCTTAGGGTACGGGTTCGGGGAGGGGTTCGGGTACGGCGTAGGGTATGGGTTAGGGTTAGGGTTAGGGTTAGTGTTAGGGTTAGGGCTCGGTTTAGAGTACGGGTTAGGATTAGGGTACGTTTTAGGGTTAGGGTAGGGGTTAGGGTTAGGGTACGCGTTAGGTTTAGGGTAGTTATTAAACCTATCCCACTCTCTAGATACCCCTTAGCACGTAAAGGAATATTATTTGGGAGTCCAGCCATGGAGAAGAGTTTAGACACTAGGATAAGATAAGGAACACACCCATTATAAAGAAATCACATTAGGATTCTCTTTTTAAGCTGTTCCTTCAAACACTAGTGCTTAGGAAATCTATTGGAGGCAGAAGCAGTCAAGGGTAGCCTAGGGTTAGGGTTAGGCTTAGGGTTAGGGTTAGGGTACGGCTTAGGGTACGGTTCGGGGAGGGGTTCGGGTACGGCGTAGGGTATGGGTTAGGGTTAGGGTTAGGGTTAGTGTTAGGGTTAGGGCTCGGTTTAGGGTACGGGTTAGGATTAGGGTACGTGTTAGGGTTAGGGTAGGGGTTAGGGTTAGGGTACGCGTTAGGGTTAGGGTAGTTATTAAACCTATCCCACTCTCTAGATACCCCTTAGCACGTAAAGGAACATTATTTGGGGGTCCAGCCATGGAGAAGAGTTTAGACACTAGGATAAGATAAGGAACACACCCATTATAAAGAAATCACATTAGGATTCTCTTTTTAAGCTGTTCCTTCAAACACTAGTGCTTAGGAAATCTATTGGAGGCAGAAGCAGTCAAGGGTAGCCTAGGGTTAGGGTTAGGCTTAGGGTTAGGCATAGGGTACGGCTTAGGGTACGGGTTCGGGGAGGGGTTCGGGTACGGCGTAGGGTATGGGTTAGGGTTAGGGTTAGGGTTAGTGTTAGGGTTAGGGCTCGGTTTAGGGTACGGTTTAGGATTAGGGTACGTGTTAGGGTTAGGGTAGGTGTTAGGGTTAGGGTACGCGTTAGGGTTAGGGTAGTTATTAAACCTATCCCACTCTCTAGATACCCCTTAGCACGTAAAGGAATATTATTTGGGGGTCCAGCCATGGAGAAGAGTTTAGACACTAGGATAAG
The DNA here is from genome assembly GCF_028023285.1 of Balaenoptera ricei. Classification (NCBI taxonomy): domain Eukaryota; kingdom Metazoa; phylum Chordata; class Mammalia; order Artiodactyla; family Balaenopteridae; genus Balaenoptera; species Balaenoptera ricei. The sequence continues at coordinate 190,026 of NW_026777463.1, read as the reverse complement.
ATAAGGAACACACCCATTATAAAGAAATCACATTAGGATTCTCTTTTTAAGCTGTTCCTTCAAACACTAGTGCTTAGGAAATCTATTGGAGGCAGAAGCAGTCAAGGGTAGCCTAGGGTTAGGGTTAGGCTTAGGGTACGGCTTAGGGTACGGCTTAGGGTACGGGTTCGGGGAGGGGTTCGGGTACGGCGTAGGGTATGGGTTAGGGTTAGGGTTAGTGTTAGGGTTAGGGCTCGGTTTAGAGTACGGGTTAGGATTAGGGTACGTTTTAGGGTTAGGGTAGGGGTTAGGGTTAGGGTACGCGTTAGGGTTACGGTAGTTATTAAACCTATCCCACTCTCTAGATACCCCTTAGCACGTAAAGGAATATTATTTGGGAGTCCAGCCATGGAGAAGAGTTTAGACACTAGGATAAGATAAGGAACACACCCATTATAAAGAAATCACATTAGGATTCTCTTTTTAAGCTGTTCCTTCAAACACTAGTGCTTAGGAAATCTATTGGAGGCAGAAGCAGTCAAGGGTAGCCTAGGGTTAGGGTTAGGCTTAGGGTTAGGGTTAGGGTACGGCTTAGGGTACGGTTCGGGGAGGGGTTCGGGTACGGCGTAGGGTATGGGTTAGGGTTAGGGTTAGGGTTAGTGTTAGGGTTAGGGCTCGGTTTAGGGTACGGGTTAGGATTAGGGTACGTGTTAGGGTTAGGGTAGGGGTTAGGGTTAGGGTACGCGTTAGGGTTAGGGTAGTTATTAAACCTATCCCACTCTCTAGATACCCCTTAGCACGTAAAGGAATATTATTTGGGGGTCCAGCCATGGAGAAGAGTTTAGACACTAGGATAAGATAAGGAACACACTCATTATAAAGAAATCACATTAGGATTCTCTTTTTAAGCTGTTCCTTCAAACACTAGTGCTTAGGAAATCTATTGGAGGCAGAAGCAGTCAAGGGTAGCCTAGGGTTAGGGTTAGGCTTAGGGTTAGGCATAGGGTACGGCTTAGGGTACGGGTTCGGGGAGGGGTTCGGGTACGGCGTAGGGTATGGGTTAGGGTTAGGGTTAGGGTTAGTGTTAGGGTTAGGGCTCGGTTTAGGGTACGGTTTAGGATTAGGGTACGTGTTAGGGTTAGGGTAGGTGTTAGGGTTAGGGTACGCGTCAGGGTTAGGGTAGTTACTAAACCTATCCCACTCTCTAGATACCCCTTAGCACGTAAAGGAATATTATTTGGGGGTCCAGCCATGGAGAAGAGTTTAGACACTAGGATAAGATAAGGAACACACCCATTATAAAGAAATCACATTAGGATTCTCTTTTTAAGCTGTTCCTTCAAACACTAGTGCTTAGGAAATCTATTGGAGGCAGAAGCAGTCAAGGGTAGCCTAGGGTTAGGGTTAGGCTTAGGGTACGGCTTAGGGTACGGGTTCGGGGAGGGGTTCGGGTACGGCGTAGGGTATGGGTTAGGGTTAGGGTTAGTGTTAGGGTTAGGGCTCGGTTTAGGGTACGGGTTAGGATTAGGGTACGTGTTAGGGTTAGGGTAGGGGTTAGGGTTAGGGTACGCGTTAGGGTTAGGGTAGTTATTAAACCTATCCCACTCTCTAGATACCCCTTAGCACGTAAAGGAATATTATTTGCGGGTCCAGCCATGGAGAAGAGTTTAGACACTAGGATAAAATAAGGAACACATACATTATAAAGAAATCACATTAGGATTCTCTTTTTAAGCTGTTCCTTAAAACACTAGTGCTTAGGAAATCTATTGGAGGCAGAAGCAGTCAAGGGTAGCCTAGGGTTAGGGTTAGGCTTAGGGTTAGGGTTAGGGTACGGCTTAGGGTAGGGGTTCGGGGAGGTGTTCGGGTACGGCGTAGGGTATGGGTTAGGGTTAGGGTTCGTGTTAGGGTTAGGGCTCGGTTTAGGGTACGGGTTAGGATTAGGGTACGTGTTAGGGTTAGGGTAGGGGTTAGGGTTAGGGTACGCATTAGGGTTAGGGTAGTTAGTAAACCTATCCCACTCTCTAGATACCCCTTAGCACGTAAAGGAATATTATTTGGGGGTCCAGCCATGGAGAAGAGTTTAGACACTAGGATAAGATAAGGAACACACCCATTATAAAGAAATCACATTAGGATTCTCTTTTTAAGCTGTTCCTTCAAACACTAGTGCTTAGGAAATCTATTGGAGGCAGAAGCAGTCAAGGGTAGCCTAGGGTTAGGGTTAGGCTTAGGGTTAGGCTTAGGGTACGGCTTAGGGTACGGGTTCGGGGAGGGGTTCGGGTACGGCGTAGGGTATGGGTTAGGGTTAGGGTTAGTGTTAGGGTTAGGGCTCGGTTTAGGGTACGGGTTAGGATTAGGGTACGTGTTAGGGTTAGGGTAGGGGTTAGGGTTAGGGTACGCGTTAGGGTTAGGGTAGTTATTAAACCTATCCCACTCTCTAGATACCCCTTAGCACGTAAAGGAATATTATTTGCGGGTCCAGCCATGGAGAAGAGTTTAGACACTAGGATAAAATAAGGAACACATACATTATAAAGAAATCACATTAGGATTCTCTTTTTAAGATGTTCCTTAAAACACTAGTGCTTAGGAAATCTATTGGAGGCAGAAGCAGTCAAGGGTAGCCTAGGGTTAGGGTTAGGCTTAGGGTTAGGGTTAGGGTACGGCTTAGGGTAGGGGTTCGGGGAGGTGCTCGGGTACGGCGTAGGGTATGGGTTAGGGTTAGGGTTAGGGTTCGTGTTAGGGTTAGGGCTCGGTTTAGGGTACGGGTTAGGATTAGGGTACGTTTTAGGGTTAGGGTAGGGGTTAGGGTTAGGGTACGCGTTAGGGTTAGGGTAGTTATTAAACCTATCCCACTCTCTAGATACCCCTTAGCACGTAAAGGAATATTATTTGGGGGTCCAGCCACGGAGAAGAGTTTAGACACTAGGATAAGATAAGGAACACACCCATTATAAAGAAATCACATTAGGATTCTCTTTTTAAGCTGTTCCTTCAAACACTAGTGCTTAGGAAATCTATTGGAGGCAGAAGCAGTCAAGGGTAGCCTAGGGTTAGGGTTAGGGTTAGGGTACGGCTTAGGGTACGGTTCGGGGAGGGGTTCGGGTACGGCGTAGGGTATGGTTAGGGTTAGGGTTAGGGTTAGTGTTAGGGTTAGGGCTCAGTTTAGGGTACGGGTTAGGATTAGGGTACGTGTTAGGGTTAGGGTAGGGGTTAGGGTTAGGGTACGCGTTAGGGTTAGGGTAGTTATTAAACCTATCCCACTCTCTAGATACCCCTTAGCACGTAAAGGAATATTATTTGGGGGTCCAGCCATGGAGAAGAGTTTAGACACTAGGATAAGATAAGGAACACACCCATTATAAAGAAATCACATTAGGATTCTCTTTTTAAGCTGTTCCTTCAAACACTAGTGCTTAGGAAATCTATTGGAGGCAGAAGCAGTCAAGGGTAGCCTAGGGTTAGGGTTAGGCTTAGGGTTAGGCTTAGGGTACGGCTTAGGGTACGGGTTCAGGGAGGGGTTCGGGTACGGCGTAGGGTATGGGTTAGGGTTAGGGTTAGGGTTAGTGTTAGGGTTAGGGCTCGGTTTAGAGTACGGGTTAGGATTAGGGTACGTTTTAGGGTTAGGGTAGGGGTTAGGGTTAGGGTACGCGTTAGGGTTAGGGTAGTTATTAAACCTATCCCACTCTCTAGATACCCCTTAGCACGTAAAGGAATATTATTTGGGGGCCAGCCATGGAGAAGAGTTTAGACACTAGGATAAGATAAGGAACACACTCATTATAAAGAAATCACATTAGGATTCTCTTTTTAAGCTGTTCCTTCAAACACTAGTGCTTAGGAAATCTATTGGAGGCAGAAGCAGTCAAGGGTAGCCTAGGGTTAGGGTTAGGCTTAGGGTTAGGCATAGGGTACGGCTTAGGGTACGGGTTCGGGGAGGGGTTCGGGTACGGCGTAGGGTATGGGTTAGGGTTAGGGTTAGGGTTAGTGTTAGGGTTAGGGCTCGGTTTAGGGTACGGTTTAGGATTAGGGTACGTGTTAGGGTTAGGGTAGGTGTTAGGGTTAGGGTACGCGTTAGGGTTAGGGTAGTTATTAAACCTATCCCACTCTCTAGATACCCCTTAGCACGTAAAGGAATATTATTTGGGGGTCCAGCCATGGAGAAGAGTTTAGACACTAGGATAAGATAAGGAACACACCCATTATAAAGAAATCACATTAGGATTCTCTTTTTAAGCTGTTCCTTCAAACACTAGTGCTTAGGAAATCTATTGGAGGCAGAAGCAGTCAAGGGTAGCCTAGGGTTAGGGTTAGGCTTAGGGTACGGCTTAGGGTACGGGTTCGGGGAGGGGTTCGGGTACGGCGTAGGGTATGGGTTAGGGTTAGGGTTAGTGTTAGGGTTAGGGCTCGGTTTAGGGTACGGGTTAGGATTAGGGTACGTGTTAGGGTTAGGGTAGGGGTTAGGGTTAGGGTACGCGTTAGGGTTAGGGTAGTTATTAAACCTATCCCACTCTCTAGATACCCCTTAGCACGTAAAGGAATATTATTTGCGGGTCCAGCCATGGAGAAGAGTTTAGACACTAGGATAAAATAAGGAACACATACATTATAAAGAAATCACATTAGGATTCTCTTTTTAAGCTGTTCCTTAAAACACTAGTGCTTAGGAAATCTATTGGAGGCAGAAGCAGTCAAGGGTAGCCTAGGGTTAGGGTTAGGCTTAGGGTTAGGGTTAGGGTACGGCTTAGGGTAGGGGTTCGGGGAGGTGTTCGGGTACGGCGTAGGGTATGGGTTAGGGTTAGGGTTAGGGGTCGTGTTAGGGTTAGGGCTCGGTTTAGGGTACGGGTTAGGATTAGGGTACGTGTTAGGGTTAGGGTAGGGGTTAGGGTTAGGGTACGCATTAGGGTTAGGGTAGTTAGTAAACCTATCCCACTCTCTAGATACCCCTTAGCACGTAAAGGAATATTATTTGGGGGTCCAGCCATGGAGAAGAGTTTAGACACTAGGATAAGATAAGGAACACACCCATTATAAAGAAATCACATTAGGATTCTCTTTTTAAGCTGTTCCTTCAAACACTAGTGCTTAGGAAATCTATTGGAGGCAGAAGCAGTCAAGGGTAGCCTAGGGTTAGGGTTAGGCTTAGGGTTAGGCTTAGGGTACGGCTTAGGGTACGGGTTCGGGGAGGGGTTCGGGTACGGCGTAGGGTATGGGTTAGGGTTAGGGTTAGTGTTAGGGTTAGGGCTCGGTTTAGGGTACGGGTTAGGATTAGGGTACGTGTTAGGGTTAGGGTAGGGGTTAGGGTTAGGGTACGCGTTAGGGTTAGGGTAGTTATTAAACCTATCCCACTCTCTAGATACCCCTTAGCACGTAAAGGAATATTATTTGCGGGTCCAGCCATGGAGAAGAGTTTAGACACTAGGATAAAATAAGGAACACATACATTATAAAGAAATCACATTAGGATTCTCTTTTTAAGATGTTCCTTAAAACACTAGTGCTTAGGAAATCTATTGGAGGCAGAAGCAGTCAAGGGTAGCCTAGGGTTAGGGTTAGGCTTAGGGTTAGGGTTAGGGTACGGCTTAGGGTAGGGGTTCGGGGAGGTGCTCGGGTACGGCGTAGGGTATGGGTTAGGGTTAGGGTTAGGGTTCGTGTTAGGGTTAGGGCTCGGTTTAGGGTACGGGTTAGGATTAGGGTACGTTTTAGGGTTAGGGTAGGGGTTAGGGTTAGGGTACGCGTTAGGGTTAGGGTAGTTATTAAACCTATCCCACTCTATAGATACCCCTTAGCACGTAAAGGAATATTATTTGGGGGTCCAGCCACGGAGAAGAGTTTAGACACTAGGATAAGATAAGGAACACACCCATTATAAAGAAATCACATTAGGATTCTCTTTTTAAGCTGTTCCTTCAAACACTAGTGCTTAGGAAATCTATTGGAGGCAGAAGCAGTCAAGGGTAGCCTAGGGTTAGGGTTAGGGTTAGGGTACGGCTTAGGGTACGGTTCGGGGAGGGGTTCGGGTACGGCGTAGGGTATGGTTAGGGTTAGGGTTAGGGTTAGTGTTAGGGTTAGGGCTCAGTTTAGGGTACGGGTTAGGATTAGGGTACGTGTTAGGGTTAGGGTAGGGGTTAGGGTTAGGGTACGCGTTAGGGTTAGGGTAGTTATTAAACCTATCCCACTCTCTAGATACCCCTTAGCACGTAAAGGAATATTATTTGGGGGTCCAGCCATGGAGAAGAGTTTAGACACTAGGATAAGATAAGGAACACACCCATTATAAAGAAATCACATTAGGATTCTCTTTTTAAGCTGTTCCTTCAAACACTAGTGCTTAGGAAATCTATTGGAGGCAGAAGCAGTCAAGGGTAGCCTAGGGTTAGGGTTAGGCTTAGGGTTAGGCTTAGGGTACGGCTTAGGGTACGGGTTCGGGGAGGGGTTCGGGTACGGCGTAGGGTATGGGTTAGGGTTAGGGTTAGGGTTAGTGTTAGGGTTAGGGCTCGGTTTAGAGTACGGGTTAGGATTAGGGTACGTTTTAGGGTTAGGGTAGGGGTTAGGGTTAGGGTACGCGTTAGGTTTAGGGTAGTTATTAAACCTATCCCACTCTCTAGATACCCCTTAGCACGTAAAGGAATATTATTTGGGAGTCCAGCCATGGAGAAGAGTTTAGACACTAGGATAAGATAAGGAACACACCCATTATAAAGAAATCACATTAGGATTCTCTTTTTAAGCTGTTCCTTCAAACACTAGTGCTTAGGAAATCTATTGGAGGCAGAAGCAGTCAAGGGTAGCCTAGGGTTAGGGTTAGGCTTAGGGTTAGGGTTAGGGTACGGCTTAGGGTACGGTTCGGGGAGGGGTTCGGGTACGGCGTAGGGTATGGGTTAGGGTTAGGGTTAGGGTTAGTGTTAGGGTTAGGGCTCGGTTTAGGGTACGGGTTAGGATTAGGGTACGTGTTAGGGTTAGGGTAGGGGTTAGGGTTAGGGTACGCGTTAGGGTTAGGGTAGTTATTAAACCTATCCCACTCTCTAGATACCCCTTAGCACGTAAAGGAACATTATTTGGGGGTCCAGCCATGGAGAAGAGTTTAGACACTAGGATAAGATAAGGAACACACCCATTATAAAGAAATCACATTAGGATTCTCTTTTTAAGCTGTTCCTTCAAACACTAGTGCTTAGGAAATCTATTGGAGGCAGAAGCAGTCAAGGGTAGCCTAGGGTTAGGGTTAGGCTTAGGGTTAGGCATAGGGTACGGCTTAGGGTACGGGTTCGGGGAGGGGTTCGGGTACGGCGTAGGGTATGGGTTAGGGTTAGGGTTAGGGTTAGTGTTAGGGTTAGGGCTCGGTTTAGGGTACGGTTTAGGATTAGGGTACGTGTTAGGGTTAGGGTAGGTGTTAGGGTTAGGGTACGCGTTAGGGTTAGGGTAGTTATTAAACCTATCCCACTCTCTAGATACCCCTTAGCACGTAAAGGAATATTATTTGGGGGTCCAGCCATGGAGAAGAGTTTAGACACTAGGATAAGATAAGGAACACACCCATTATAAAGAAATCACATTAGGATTCTCTTTTTAAGCTGTTCCTTCAAACACTAGTGCTTAGGAAATCTATTGGAGGCAGAAGCAGTCAAGGGTAGCCTAGGGTTAGGGTTAGGCTTAGGGTACGGCTTAGGGTACGGCTTAGGGTACGGGTTCGGGGAGGGGTTCGGGTACGGCGTAGGGTATGGGTTAGGGTTAGGGTTAGTGTTAGGGTTAGGGCTCGGTTTAGAGTACGGGTTAGGATTAGGGTACGTTTTAGGGTTAGGGTAGGGGTTAGGGTTAGGGTACGCGTTAGGGTTACGGTAGTTATTAAACCTATCCCACTCTCTAGATACCCCTTAGCACGTAAAGGAATATTATTTGGGAGTCCAGCCATGGAGAAGAGTTTAGACACTAGGATAAGATAAGGAACACACCCATTATAAAGAAAGCACATTAGGATTCTCTTTTTAAGCTGTTCCTTCAAACACTAGTGCTTAGGAAATCTATTGGAGGCAGAAGCAGTCAAGGGTAGCCTAGGGTTAGGGTTAGGCTTAGGGTTAGGGTTAGGGTACGGCTTAGGGTACGGTTCGGGGAGGGGTTCGGGTACGGCGTAGGGTATGGGTTAGGGTTAGGGTTAGGGTTAGTGTTAGGGTTAGGGCTCGGTTTAGGGTACGGGTTAGGATTAGGGTACGTGTTAGGGTTAGGGTAGGGGTTAGGGTTAGGGTACGCGTTAGGGTTAGGGTAGTTATTAAACCTATCCCACTCTCTAGATACCCCTTAGCACGTAAAGGAATATTATTTGGGGGTCCAGCCATGGAGAAGAGTTTAGACACTAGGATAAGATAAGGAACACACTCATTATAAAGAAATCACATTAGGATTCTCTTTTTAAGCTGTTCCTTCAAACACTAGTGCTTAGGAAATCTATTGGAGGCAGAAGCAGTCAAGGGTAGCCTAGGGTTAGGGTTAGGCTTAGGGTTAGGCATAGGGTACGGCTTAGGGTACGGGTTCGGGGAGGGGTTCGGGTACGGCGTAGGGTATGGGTTAGGGTTAGGGTTAGGGTTAGTGTTAGGGTTAGGGCTCGGTTTAGGGTACGGTTTAGGATTAGGGTACGTGTTAGGGTTAGGGTAGGTGTTAGGGTTAGGGTACGCGTCAGGGTTAGGGTAGTTACTAAACCTATCCCACTCTCTAGATACCCCTTAGCACGTAAAGGAATATTATTTGGGGGTCCAGCCATGGAGAAGAGTTTAGACACTAGGATAAGATAAGGAACACACCCATTATAAAGAAATCACATTAGGATTCTCTTTTTAAGCTGTTCCTTCAAACACTAGTGCTTAGGAAATCTATTGGAGGCAGAAGCAGTCAAGGGTAGCCTAGGGTTAGGGTTAGGCTTAGGGTACGGCTTAGGGTACGGGTTCGGGGAGGGGTTCGGGTACGGCGTAGGGTATGGGTTAGGGTTAGGGTTAGTGTTAGGGTTAGGGCTCGGTTTAGGGTACGGGTTAGGATTAGGGTACGTGTTAGGGTTAGGGTAGGGGTTAGGGTTAGGGTACGCGTTAGGGTTAGGGTAGTTATTAAACCTATCCCACTCTCTAGATACCCCTTAGCACGTAAAGGAATATTATTTGCGGGTCCAGCCATGGAGAAGAGTTTAGACACTAGGATAAAATAAGGAACACATACATTATAAAGAAATCACATTAGGATTCTCTTTTTAAGCTGTTCCTTAAAACACTAGTGCTTAGGAAATCTATTGGAGGCAGAAGCAGTCAAGGGTAGCCTAGGGTTAGGGTTAGGCTTAGGGTTAGGGTTAGGGTACGGCTTAGGGTAGGGGTTCGGGGAGGTGTTCGGGTACGGCGTAGGGTATGGGTTAGGGTTAGGGTTCGTGTTAGGGTTAGGGCTCGGTTTAGGGTACGGGTTAGGATTAGGGTACGTGTTAGGGTTAGGGTAGGGGTTAGGGTTAGGGTACGCATTAGGGTTAGGGTAGTTAGTAAACCTATCCCACTCTCTAGATACCCCTTAGCACGTAAAGGAATATTATTTGGGGGTCCAGCCATGGAGAAGAGTTTAGACACTAGGATAAGATAAGGAACACACCCATTATAAAGAAATCACATTAGGATTCTCTTTTTAAGCTGTTCCTTCAAACACTAGTGCTTAGGAAATCTATTGGAGGCAGAAGCAGTCAAGGGTAGCCTAGGGTTAGGGTTAGGCTTAGGGTTAGGCTTAGGGTACGGCTTAGGGTACGGGTTCGGGGAGGGGTTCGGGTACGGCGTAGGGTATGGGTTAGGGTTAGGGTTAGTGTTAGGGTTAGGGCTCGGTTTAGGGTACGGGTTAGGATTAGGGTACGTGTTAGGGTTAGGGTAGGGGTTAGGGTTAGGGTACGCGTTAGGGTTAGGGTAGTTATTAAACCTATCCCACTCTCTAGATACCCCTTAGCACGTAAAGGAATATTATTTGCGGGTCCAGCCATGGAGAAGAGTTTAGACACTAGGATAAAATAAGGAACACATACATTATAAAGAAATCACATTAGGATTCTCTTTTTAAGATGTTCCTTAAAACACTAGTGCTTAGGAAATCTATTGGAGGCAGAAGCAGTCAAGGGTAGCCTAGGGTTAGGGTTAGGCTTAGGGTTAGGGTTAGGGTACGGCTTAGGGTAGGGGTTCGGGGAGGTGCTCGGGTACGGCGTAGGGTATGGGTTAGGGTTAGGGTTAGGGTTCGTGTTAGGGTTAGGGCTCGGTTTAGGGTACGGGTTAGGATTAGGGTACGTTTTAGGGTTAGGGTAGGGGTTAGGGTTAGGGTACGCGTTAGGGTTAGGGTAGTTATTAAACCTATCCCACTCTCTAGATACCCCTTAGCACGTAAAGGAATATTATTTGGGGGTCCAGCCACGGAGAAGAGTTTAGACACTAGGATAAGATAAGGAACACACCCATTATAAAGAAATCACATTAGGATTCTCTTTTTAAGCTGTTCCTTCAAACACTAGTGCTTAGGAAATCTATTGGAGGCAGAAGCAGTCAAGGGTAGCCTAGGGTTAGGGTTAGGGTTAGGGTACGGCTTAGGGTACGGTTCGGGGAGGGGTTCGGGTACGGCGTAGGGTATGGTTAGGGTTAGGGTTAGGGTTAGTGTTAGGGTTAGGGCTCAGTTTAGGGTACGGGTTAGGATTAGGGTACGTGTTAGGGTTAGGGTAGGGGTTAGGGTTAGGGTACGCGTTAGGGTTAGGGTAGTTATTAAACCTATCCCACTCTCTAGATACCCCTTAGCACGTAAAGGAATATTATTTGGGGGTCCAGCCATGGAGAAGAGTTTAGACACTAGGATAAGATAAGGAACACACCCATTATAAAGAAATCACATTAGGATTCTCTTTTTAAGCTGTTCCTTCAAACACTAGTGCTTAGGAAATCTATTGGAGGCAGAAGCAGTCAAGGGTAGCCTAGGGTTAGGGTTAGGCTTAGGGTTAGGCTTAGGGTACGGCTTAGGGTACGGGTTCAGGGAGGGGTTCGGGTACGGCGTAGGGTATGGGTTAGGGTTAGGGTTAGGGTTAGTGTTAGGGTTAGGGCTCGGTTTAGAGTACGGGTTAGGATTAGGGTACGTTTTAGGGTTAGGGTAGGGGTTAGGGTTAGGGTACGCGTTAGGGTTAGGGTAGTTATTAAACCTATCCCACTCTCTAGATACCCCTTAGCACGTAAAGGAATATTATTTGGGAGTCCAGCCATGGAGAAGAGTTTAGACACTAGGATAAGATAAGGAACACACCCATTATAAAGAAATCACATTAGGATTCTCTTTTTAAGCTGTTCCTTCAAACACTAGTGCTTAGGAAATCTATTGGAGGCAGAAGCAGTCAAGGGTAGCCTAGGGTTAGGGTTAGGCTTAGGGTTAGGGTTAGGGTACGGCTTAGGGTACGGTTCGGGGAGGGGTTCGGGTACGGCGTAGGGTATGGGTTAGGGTTAGGGTTAGGGTTAGTGTTAGGGTTAGGGCTCGGTTTAGGGTACGGGTTAGGATTAGGGTACGTGTTAGGGTTAGGGTAGGGGTTAGGGTTAGGGTACGCGTTAGGGTTAGGGTAGTTATTAAACCTATCCCACTCTCTAGATACCCCTTAGCACGTAAAGGAACATTATTTGGGGGTCCAGCCATGGAGAAGAGTTTAGACACTAGGATAAGATAAGGAACACACCCATTATAAAGAAATCACATTAGGATTCTCTTTTTAAGCTGTTCCTTCAAACACTAGTGCTTAGGAAATCTATTGGAGGCAGAAGCAGTCAAGGGTAGCCTAGGGTTAGGGTTAGGCTTAGGGTTAGGCATAGGGTACGGCTTAGGGTACGGGTTCGGGGAGGGGTTCGGGTACGGCGTAGGGTATGGGTTAGGGTTAGGGTTAGGGTTAGTGTTAGGGTTAGGGCTCGGTTTAGGGTACGGTTTAGGATTAGGGTACGTGTTAGGGTTAGGGTAGGTGTTAGGGTTAGGGTACGCGTTAGGGTTAGGGTAGTTATTAAACCTATCCCACTCTCTAGATACCCCTTAGCACGTAAAGGAATATTATTTGGGGGTCCAGCCATGGAGAAGAGTTTAGACACTAGGATAAGATAAGGAACACACCCATTATAAAGAAATCACATTAGGATTCTCTTTTTAAGCTGTTCCTTCAAACACTAGTGCTTAGGAAATCTATTGGAGGCAGAAGCAGTCAAGGGTAGCCTAGGGTTAGGGTTAGGCTTAGGGTACGGCTTAGGGTACGGCTTAGGGTACGGGTTCGGGGAGCGGTTCGGGTACGGCGTAGGGTATGGGTTAGGGTTAGGGTTAGGGTTAGTGTTAGGGTTAGGGCTCGGTTTAGAGTACGGGTTAGGATTAGGGTACGTTTTAGGGTTAGGGTAGGGGTTAGGGTTAGGGTACGCGTTAGGGTTAGGGTAGTTATTAAACCTATCCCACTGTCTAGATACCCCTTAGCACGTAAAGGAATATTATTTGGGAGTCCAGCCATGGAGAAGAGTTTAGACACTAGGATAAGATAAAGAACACACCCATTATAAAGAAATCACATTAGGATTCTCTTTTTAAGCTGTTCCTTCAAACACTAGTGCTTAGGAAATCTATTGGAGGCAGAAGCAGTCAAGGGTAGCCTAGGGTTAGGGTTAGGCTTAGGGTTAGGGTTAGGGTACAGCTTAGGGTACGGTTCGGGGAGGGGTTCGGGTACGGCGTAGGGTATGGGTTAGGGTTAGGGTTAGGGTTAGTGTTAGGGTTAGGGCTCGGTTTAGGGTACGGGTTAGGATTAGGGTACGTGTTAGGGTTAGGGTAGGGGTTAGGGTTAGGGTACGCGTTAGGGTTAGGGTAGTTATTAAACCTATCCCACTCTCTAGATACCCCTTAGCACGTAAAGGAATATTATTTGGGGGTCCAGCCATGGAGAAGAGTTTAGACACTAGGATAAGATAAGGAACACACCCATTATAAAGAAATCACATTAGGATTCTCTTTTTAAGCTGTTCCTTCAAACACTAGTGCTTAGGAAATCTATTGGAGGCAGAAGCAGTCAAGGGTAGCCTAGGGTTAGGGTTAGGCTTAGGGTACGGCTTAGGGTACGGGTTCGGGGAGGGGTTCGGGTACGGCGTAGGGTATGGGTTAGGGTTAGTGTTAGGGTTAGGGCTCGGTTTAGGGTACGGGTTAGGATTAGGGTACGTGTTAGGGTTAGGGTAGGGGTTAGGGTTAGGGTACGCGTTAGGGTTAGGGTAGTTATTAAACCTATCCCACTCTCTAGATACCCCTTAGCACGTAAAGGAATATTATTTGCGGGTCCAGCCATGGAGAAGAGTTTAGACACTAGGATAAAATAAGGAACACATACATTATAAAGAAATCACATTAGGATTCTCTTTTTAAGCTGTTCCTTAAAACACTAGTGCTTAGGAAATCTATTGGAGGCAGAAGCAGTCAAGGGTAGCCTAGGGTTAGGGTTAGGCTTAGGGTTAGGGTTAGGGTACGGCTTAGGGTAGGGGTTCGGGGAGGTGTTCGGGTACGGCGTAGGGTATGGGTTAGGGTTAGGGTTAGGGTTCGTGTTAGGGTTAGGGCTCGGTTTAGGGTACGGGTTAGGATTAGGGTACGTGTTAGGGTTAGGGTAGGGGTTAGGGTTAGGGTACGCATTAGGGTTAGGGTAGTTAGTAAACCTATCCCACTCTCTAGATACCCCTTAGCACGTAAAGGAATATTATTTGGGGGTCCAGCCATGGAGAAGAGTTTAGACACTAGGATAAGATAAGGAACACACCCATTATAAAGAAATCACATTAGGATTCTCTTTTTAAGCTGTTCCTTCAAACACTAGTGCTTAGGAAATCTATTGGAGGCAGAAGCAGTCAAGGGTAGCCTAGGGTTAGGGTTAGGCTTAGGGTTAGGCTTAGGGTACGGCTTAGGGTACGGGTTCGGGGAGGGGTTTGGGTACGGCGTAGGGTATGGGTTAGGGTTAGGGTTAGTGTTAGGGTTAGGGCTCGGTTTAGGGTACGGGTTAGGATTAGGGTACGTGTTAGGGTTAGGGTAGGGGTTAGGGTTAGGGTACGCGTTAGGGTTAGGGTAGTTATTAAACCTATCCCACTCTCTAGATACCCCTTAGCACGTAAAGGAATATTATTTGCGGGTCCAGCCATGGAGAAGAGTTTAGACACTAGGATAAAATAAGGAACACATACATTATAAAGAAATCACATTAGGATTCTCTTTTTAAGATGTTCCTTAAAACACTAGTGCTTAGGAAATCTATTGGAGGCAGAAGCAGTCAAGGGTAGCCTAGGGTTAGGGTTAGGCTTAGGGTTAGGGTTAGGGTACGGCTTAGGGTAGGGGTTCGGGGAGGTGCTCGGGTACGGCGTAGGGTATGGGTTAGGGTTAGGGTTAGGGTTCGTGTTAGGGTTAGGGCTCGGTTTAGGGTACGGGTTAGGATTAGGGTACGTTTTAGGGTTAGGGTAGGGGTTAGGGTTAGGGTACGCGTTAGGGTTAGGGTAGTTATTAAACCTATCCCACTCTCTAGATACCCCTTAGCACGTAAAGGAATATTATTTGGGGGTCCAGCCACGGAGAAGAGTTTAGACACTAGGATAAGATAAGGAACACACCCATTATAAAGAAATCACATTAGGATTCTCTTTTTAAGCTGTTCCTTCAAACACTAGTGCTTAGGAAATCTATTGGAGGCAGAAGCAGTCAAGGGTAGCCTAGGGTTAGGGTTAGGGTTAGGGTACGGCTTAGGGTACGGTTCGGGGAGGGGTTCGGGTACGGCGTAGGGTATGGTTAGGGTTAGGGTTAGGGTTAGTGTTAGGGTTAGGGCTCGGTTTAGGGTACGGGTTAGGATTAGGGTACGTGTTAGGGTTAGGGTAGGGGTTAGGGTTAGGGTACGCGTTAGGGTTAGGGTAGTTATTAAACCTATCCCACTCTCTAGATACCCCTTAGCACGTAAAGGAATATTATTTGGGGGTCCAGCCATGGAGAAGAGTTTAGACACTAGGATAAGATAAGGAACACACCCATTATAAAGAAATCACATTAGGATTCTCTTTTTAAGCTGTTCCTTCAAACACTAGTGCTTAGGAAATCTATTGGAGGCAGAAGCAGTCAAGGGTAGCCTAGGGTTAGGGTTAGGCTTAGGGTTAGGCTTAGGGTACGGCTTAGGGTACGGGTTCGGGGAGGGGTTCGGGTACGGCGTAGGGTATGGGTTAGGGTTAGGGTTAGGGTTAGTGTTAGGGTTAGGGCTCGGTTTAGAGTACAGGTTAGGATTAGGGTACGTTTTAGGGTTAGGGTAGGGGTTAGGGTTAGGGTACGCGTTAGGGTTAGGGTAGTTATTAAACCTATCCCACTCTCTAGATACCCCTTAGCACGTAAAGGAATATTATTTGGGAGTCCAGCCATGGAGAAGAGTTTAGACACTAGGATAAGATAAGGAACACACCCATTATAAAGAAATCACATTAGGATTCTCTTTTTAAGCTGTTCCTTCAAACACTAGTGCTTAGGAAATCTATTGGAGGCAGAAGCAGTCAAGGGTAGCCTAGGGTTAGGGTTAGGCTTAGGGTTAGGGTTAGGGTACGGCTTAGGGTACGGTTCGGGGAGGGGTTCGGGTACGGCGTAGGGTATGGGTTAGGGTTAGGGTTAGGGTTAGTGTTAGGGTTAGGGCTCGGTTTAGGGTACGGGTTAGGATTAGGGTACGTGTTAGGGTTAGGGTAGGGGTTAGGGTTAGGGTACGCGTTAGGGTTAGGGTAGTTATTAAACCTATCCCACTCTCTAGATACCCCTTAGCACGTAAAGGAATATTATTTGGGGGTCCAGCCATGGAGAAGAGTTTAGACACTAGGATAAGATAAGGAACACACCCATTATAAAGAAATCACATTAGGATTCTCTTTTTAAGCTGTTCCTTCAAACACTAGTGCTTAGGAAATCTATTGGAGGCAGAAGCAGTCAAGGGTAGCCTAGGGTTAGGGTTAGGCTTAGGGTTAGGCATAGGGTACGGCTTAGGGTACGGGTTCGGGGAGGGGTTCGGGTACGGCGTAGGGTATGGGTTAGGGTTAGGGTTAGGGTTAGTGTTAGGGTTAGGGCTCGGTTTAGGGTACGGTTTAGGATTAGGGTACGTGTTAGGGTTAGGGTAGGTGTTAGGGTTAGGGTACGCGTTAGGGTTAGGGTAGTTATTAAACCTATCCCACTCTCTAGATACCCCTTAGCACGTAAAGGAATATTATTTGGGGGTCCAGCCATGGAGAAGAGTTTAGACACTAGGATAAGATAAGGAACACACCCATTATAAAGAAATCACATTAGGATTCTCTTTTTAAGCTGTTCCTTCAAACACTAGTGCTTAGGAAATCTATTGGAGGCAGAAGCAGTCAAGGGTAGCCTAGGGTTAGGGTTAGGCTTAGGGTACGGCTTAGGGTACGGCTTAGGGTACGGGTTCGGGGAGGGGTTCGGGTACGGCGTAGGGTATGGGTTAGGGTTAGGGTTAGGGTTAGTGTTAGGGTTAGGGCTCGGTTTAGAGTACGGGTTAGGATTAGGGTACGTTTTAGGGTTAGGGTAGGGGTTAGGGTTAGGGTACGCGTTAGGGTTAGGGTAGTTATTAAACCTATCCCACTCTCTAGATACCCCTTAGCACGTAAAGGAATATTATTTGGGGGTCCAGCCATGGAGAAGAGTTTAGACACTAGGATAAGATAAGGAACACACCCATTATAAAGAAATCACATTAGGATTCTCTTTTTAAGCTGTTCCTTCAAACACTAGTGCTTAGGAAATCTATTGGAGGCAGAAGCAGTCAAGGGTAGCCTAGGGTTAGGGTTAGGCTTAGGGTTAGGCATAGGGTACGGCTTAGGGTACGGGTTCGGGGAGGGGTTCGGGTACGGCGTAGGGTATGGGTTAGGGTTAGGGTTAGGGTTAGTGTTAGGGTTAGGGCTCGGTTTAGGGTACGGTTTAGGATTAGGGTACGTGTTAGGGTTAGGGTAGGGGTTAGGGTTAGGGTACGCGTTAGGGTTAGGGTAGTTATTAAACCTATCCCACTCTCTAGATACCCCTTAGCACGTAAAGGAATATTATTTGGGGGTCCAGCCATGGAGAAGAGTTTAGACACTAGGATAAGATAAGGAACACACTCATTATAAAGAAATCACATTAGGATTCTCTTTTTAAGCTGTTCCTTCAAACACTAGTGCTTAGGAAATCTATTGGAGGCAGAAGCAGTCAAGGGTAGCCTAGGGTTAGGGTTAGGCTTAGGGTTAGGCATAGGGTACGGCTTAGGGTACGGGTTCGGGGAGGGGTTCGGGTACGGCGTAGGGTATGGGTTAGGGTTAGGGTTAGGGTTAGTGTTAGGGTTAGGGCTCGGTTTAGGGTACGGTTTAGGATTAGGGTACGTGTTAGGGTTAGGGTAGGTGTTAGGGTTAGGGTACGCGTCAGGGTTAGGGTAGTTACTAAACCTATCCCACTCTCTAGATACCCCTTAGCACGTAAAGGAATATTATTTGGGGGTCCAGCCATGGAGAAGAGTTTAGACACTAGGATAAGATAAGGAACACACCCATTATAAAGAAATCACATTAGGATTCTCTTTTTAAGCTGTTCCTTCAAACACTAGTGCTTAGGAAATCTATTGGAGGCAGAAGCAGTCAAGGGTAGCCTAGGGTTAGGGTTAGGCTTAGGGTACGGCTTAGGGTACGGGTTCGGGGAGGGGTTCGGGTACGGCGTAGGGTATGGGTTAGGGTTAGGGTTAGTGTTAGGGTTAGGGCTCGGTTTAGGGTACGGGTTAGGATTAGGGTACGTGTTAGGGTTAGGGTAGGGGTTAGGGTTAGGGTACGCGTTAGGGTTAGGGTAGTTATTAAACCTATCCCACTCTCTAGATACCCCTTAGCACGTAAAGGAATATTATTTGCGGGTCCAGCCATGGAGAAGAGTTTAGACACTAGGATAAAATAAGGAACACATACATTATAAAGAAATCACATTAGGATTCTCTTTTTAAGCTGTTCCTTAAAACACTAGTGCTTAGGAAATCTATTGGAGGCAGAAGCAGTCAAGGGTAGCCTAGGGTTAGGGTTAGGCTTAGGGTTAGGGTTAGGGTACGGCTTAGGGTAGGGGTTCGGGGAGGTGTTCGGGTACGGCGTAGGGTATGGGTTAGGGTTAGGGTTCGTGTTAGGGTTAGGGCTCGGTTTAGGGTACGGGTTAGGATTAGGGTACGTGTTAGGGTTAGGGTAGGGGTTAGGGTTAGGGTACGCATTAGGGTTAGGGTAGTTAGTAAACCTATCCCACTCTCTAGATACCCCTTAGCACGTAAAGGAATATTATTTGGGGGTCCAGCCATGGAGAAGAGTTTAGACACTAGGATAAGATAAGGAACACACCCATTATAAAGAAATCACATTAGGATTCTCTTTTTAAGCTGTTCCTTCAAACACTAGTGCTTAGGAAATCTATTGGAGGCAGAAGCAGTCAAGGGTAGCCTAGGGTTAGGGTTAGGCTTAGGGTTAGGCTTAGGGTACGGCTTAGGGTACGGGTTCGGGGAGGGGTTCGGGTACGGCGTAGGGTATGGGTTAGGGTTAGGGTTAGTGTTAGGGTTAGGGCTCGGTTTAGGGTACGGGTTAGGATTAGGGTACGTGTTAGGGTTAGGGTAGGGGTTAGGGTTAGGGTACGCGTTAGGGTTAGGGTAGTTATTAAACCTATCCCACTCTCTAGATACCCCTTAGCACGTAAAGGAATATTATTTGCGGGTCCAGCCATGGAGAAGAGTTTAGACACTAGGATAAAATAAGGAACACATACATTATAAAGAAATCACATTAGGATTCTCTTTTTAAGATGTTCCTTAAAACACTAGTGCTTAGGAAATCTATTGGAGGCAGAAGCAGTCAAGGGTAGCCTAGGGTTAGGGTTAGGCTTAGGGTTAGGGTTAGGGTACGGCTTAGGGTAGGGGTTCGGGGAGGTGCTCGGGTACGGCGTAGGGTATGGGTTAGGGTTAGGGTTAGGGTTCGTGTTAGGGTTAGGGCTCGGTTTAGGGTACGGGTTAGGATTAGGGTACGTTTTAGGGTTAGGGTAGGGGTTAGGGTTAGGGTACGCGTTAGGGTTAGGGTAGTTATTAAACCTATCCCACTCTCTAGATACCCCTTAGCACGTAAAGGAATATTATTTGGGGGTCCAGCCACGGAGAAGAGTTTAGACACTAGGATAAGATAAGGAACACACCCATTATAAAGAAATCACATTAGGATTCTCTTTTTAAGCTGTTCCTTCAAACACTAGTGCTTAGGAAATCTATTGGAGGCAGAAGCAGTCAAGGGTAGCCTAGGGTTAGGGTTAGGGTTAGGGTACGGCTTAGGGTACGGTTCGGGGAGGGGTTCGGGTACGGCGTAGGGTATGGTTAGGGTTAGGGTTAGGGTTAGTGTTAGGGTTAGGGCTCAGTTTAGGGTACGGGTTAGGATTAGGGTACGTGTTAGGGTTAGGGTAGGGGTTAGGGTTAGGGTACGCGTTAGGGTTAGGGTAGTTATTAAACCTATCCCACTCTCTAGATACCCCTTAGCACGTAAAGGAATATTATTTGGGGGTCCAGCCATGGAGAAGAGTTTAGACACTAGGATAAGATAAGGAACACACCCATTATAAAGAAATCACATTAGGATTCTCTTTTTAAGCTGTTCCTTCAAACACTAGTGCTTAGGAAATCTATTGGAGGCAGAAGCAGTCAAGGGTAGCCTAGGGTTAGGGTTAGGCTTAGGGTTAGGCTTAGGGTACGGCTTAGGGTACGGGTTCAGGGAGGGGTTCGGGTACGGCGTAGGGTATGGGTTAGGGTTAGGGTTAGGGTTAGTGTTAGGGTTAGGGCTCGGTTTAGAGTACGGGTTAGGATTAGGGTACGTTTTAGGGTTAGGGTAGGGGTTAGGGTTAGGGTACGCGTTAGGGTTAGGGTAGTTATTAAACCTATCCCACTCTCTAGATACCCCTTAGCACGTAAAGGAATATTATTTGGGAGTCCAGCCATGGAGAAGAGTTTAGACACTAGGATAAGATAAGGAACACACCCATTATAAAGAAATCACATTAGGATTCTCTTTTTAAGCTGTTCCTTCAAACACTAGTGCTTAGGAAATCTATTGGAGGCAGAAGCAGTCAAGGGTAGCCTAGGGTTAGGGTTAGGCTTAGGGTTAGGGTTAGGGTACGGCTTAGGGTACGGTTCGGGGAGGGGTTCGGGTACGGCGTAGGGTATGGGTTAGGGTTAGGGTTAGGGTTAGTGTTAGGGTTAGGGCTCGGTTTAGGGTACGGGTTAGGATTAGGGTACGTGTTAGGGTTAGGGTAGGGGTTAGGGTTAGGGTACGCGTTAGGGTTAGGGTAGTTATTAAACCTATCCCACTCTCTAGATACCCCTTAGCACGTAAAGGAACATTATTTGGGGGTCCAGCCATGGAGAAGAGTTTAGACACTAGGATAAGATAAGGAACACACCCATTATAAAGAAATCACATTAGGATTCTCTTTTTAAGCTGTTCCTTCAAACACTAGTGCTTAGGAAATCTATTGGAGGCAGAAGCAGTCAAGGGTAGCCTAGGGTTAGGGTTAGGCTTAGGGTTAGGCATAGGGTACGGCTTAGGGTACGGGTTCGGGGAGGGGTTCGGGTACGGCGTAGGGTATGGGTTAGGGTTAGGGTTAGGGTTAGTGTTAGGGTTAGGGCTCGGTTTAGGGTACGGTTTAGGATTAGGGTACGTGTTAGGGTTAGGGTAGGTGTTAGGGTTAGGGTACGCGTTAGGGTTAGGGTAGTTATTAAACCTATCCCACTCTCTAGATACCCCTTAGCACGTAAAGGAATATTATTTGGGGGTCCAGCCATGGAGAAGAGTTTAGACACTAGGATAAGATAAGGAACACACCCATTATAAAGAAATCACATTAGGATTCTCTTTTTAAGCTGTTCCTTCAAACACTAGTGCTTAGGAAATCTATTGGAGGCAGAAGCAGTCAAGGGTAGCCTAGGGTTAGGGTTAGGCTTAGGGTACGGCTTAGGGTACGGCTTAGGGTACGGGTTCGGGGAGCGGTTCGGGTACGGCGTAGGGTATGGGTTAGGGTTAGGGTTAGGGTTAGTGTTAGGGTTAGGGCTCGGTTTAGAGTACGGGTTAGGATTAGGGTACGTTTTAGGGTTAGGGTAGGGGTTAGGGTTAGGGTACGCGTTAGGGTTAGGGTAGTTATTAAACCTATCCCACTGTCTAGATACCCCTTAGCACGTAAAGGAATATTATTTGGGAGTCCAGCCATGGAGAAGAGTTTAGACACTAGGATAAGATAAAGAACACACCCATTATAAAGAAATCACATTAGGATTCTCTTTTTAAGCTGTTCCTTCAAACACTAGTGCTTAGGAAATCTATTGGAGGCAGAAGCAGTCAAGGGTAGCCTAGGGTTAGGGTTAGGCTTAGGGTTAGGGTTAGGGTACAGCTTAGGGTACGGTTCGGGGAGGGGTTCGGGTACGGCGTAGGGTATGGGTTAGGGTTAGGGTTAGGGTTAGTGTTAGGGTTAGGGCTCGGTTTAGGGTACGGGTTAGGATTAGGGTACGTGTTAGGGTTAGGGTAGGGGTTAGGGTTAGGGTACGCGTTAGGGTTAGGGTAGTTATTAAACCTATCCCACTCTCTAGATACCCCTTAGCACGTAAAGGAATATTATTTGGGGGTCCAGCCATGGAGAAGAGTTTAGACACTAGGATAAGATAAGGAACACACCCATTATAAAGAAATCACATTAGGATTCTCTTTTTAAGCTGTTCCTTCAAACACTAGTGCTTAGGAAATCTATTGGAGGCAGAAGCAGTCAAGGGTAGCCTAGGGTTAGGGTTAGGCTTAGGGTACGGCTTAGGGTACGGGTTCGGGGAGGGGTTCGGGTACGGCGTAGGGTATGGGTTAGGGTTAGTGTTAGGGTTAGGGCTCGGTTTAGGGTACGGGTTAGGATTAGGGTACGTGTTAGGGTTAGGGTAGGGGTTAGGGTTAGGGTACGCGTTAGGGTTAGGGTAGTTATTAAACCTATCCCACTCTCTAGATACCCCTTAGCACGTAAAGGAATATTATTTGCGGGTCCAGCCATGGAGAAGAGTTTAGACACTAGGATAAAATAAGGAACACATACATTATAAAGAAATCACATTAGGATTCTCTTTTTAAGCTGTTCCTTAAAACACTAGTGCTTAGGAAATCTATTGGAGGCAGAAGCAGTCAAGGGTAGCCTAGGGTTAGGGTTAGGCTTAGGGTTAGGGTTAGGGTATGGCTTAGGGTAGGGGTTCGGGGAGGTGTTCGGGTACGGCGTAGGGTATGGGTTAGGGTTAGGGTTAGGGTTCGTGTTAGGGTTAGGGCTCGGTTTAGGGTACGGGTTAGGATTAGGGTACGTGTTAGGGTTAGGGTAGGGGTTAGGGTTAGGGTACGCATTAGGGTTAGGGTAGTTAGTAAACCTATCCCACTCTCTAGATACCCCTTAGCACGTAAAGGAATATTATTTGGGGGTCCAGCCATGGAGAAGAGTTTAGACACTAGGATAAGATAAGGAACACACCCATTATAAAGAAATCACATTAGGATTCTCTTTTTAAGCTGTTCCTTCAAACACTAGTGCTTAGGAAATCTATTGGAGGCAGAAGCAGTCAAGGGTAGCCTAGGGTTAGGGTTAGGCTTAGGGTTAGGCTTAGGGTACGGCTTAGGGTACGGGTTCGGGGAGGGGTTTGGGTACGGCGTAGGGTATGGGTTAGGGTTAGGGTTAGTGTTAGGGTTAGGGCTCGGTTTAGGGTACGGGTTAGGATTAGGGTACGTGTTAGGGTTAGGGTAGGGGTTAGGGTTAGGGTACGCGTTAGGGTTAGGGTAGTTATTAAACCTATCCCACTCTCTAGATACCCCTTAGCACGTAAAGGAATATTATTTGCGGGTCCAGCCATGGAGAAGAGTTTAGACACTAGGATAAAATAAGGAACACATACATTATAAAGAAATCACATTAGGATTCTCTTTTTAAGATGTTCCTTAAAACACTAGTGCTTAGGAAATCTATTGGAGGCAGAAGCAGTCAAGGGTAGCCTAGGGTTAGGGTTAGGCTTAGGGTTAGGGTTAGGGTACGGCTTAGGGTAGGGGTTCGGGGAGGTGCTCGGGTACGGCGTAGGGTATGGGTTAGGGTTAGGGTTAGGGTTCGTGTTAGGGTTAGGGCTCGGTTTAGGGTACGGGTTAGGATTAGGGTACGTTTTAGGGTTAGGGTAGGGGTTAGGGTTAGGGTACGCGTTAGGGTTAGGGTAGTTATTAAACCTATCCCACTCTCTAGATACCCCTTAGCACGTAAAGGAATATTATTTGGGGGTCCAGCCACGGAGAAGAGTTTAGACACTAGGATAAGATAAGGAACACACCCATTATAAAGAAATCACATTAGGATTCTCTTTTTAAGCTGTTCCTTCAAACACTAGTGCTTAGGAAATCTATTGGAGGCAGAAGCAGTCAAGGGTAGCCTAGGGTTAGGGTTAGGGTTAGGGTACGGCTTAGGGTACGGTTCGGGGAGGGGTTCGGGTACGGCGTAGGGTATGGTTAGGGTTAGGGTTAGGGTTAGTGTTAGGGTTAGGGCTCGGTTTAGGGTACGGGTTAGGATTAGGGTACGTGTTAGGGTTAGGGTAGGGGTTAGGGTTAGGGTACGCGTTAGGGTTAGGGTAGTTATTAAACCTATCCCACTCTCTAGATACCCCTTAGCACGTAAAGGAATATTATTTGGGGGTCCAGCCATGGAGAAGAGTTTAGACACTAGGATAAGATAAGGAACACACCCATTATAAAGAAATCACATTAGGATTCTCTTTTTAAGCTGTTCCTTCAAACACTAGTGCTTAGGAAATCTATTGGAGGCAGAAGCAGTCAAGGGTAGCCTAGGGTTAGGGTTAGGCTTAGGGTTAGGCTTAGGGTACGGCTTAGGGTACGGGTTCGGGGAGGGGTTCGGGTACGGCGTAGGGTATGGGTTAGGGTTAGGGTTAGGGTTAGTGTTAGGGTTAGGGCTCGGTTTAGAGTACAGGTTAGGATTAGGGTACGTTTTAGGGTTAGGGTAGGGGTTAGGGTTAGGGTACGCGTTAGGGTTAGGGTAGTTATTAAACCTATCCCACTCTCTAGATACCCCTTAGCACGTAAAGGAATATTATTTGGGAGTCCAGCCATGGAGAAGAGTTTAGACACTAGGATAAGATAAGGAACACACCCATTATAAAGAAATCACATTAGGATTCTCTTTTTAAGCTGTTCCTTCAAACACTAGTGCTTAGGAAATCTATTGGAGGCAGAAGCAGTCAAGGGTAGCCTAGGGTTAGGGTTAGGCTTAGGGTTAGGGTTAGGGTACGGCTTAGGGTACGGTTCGGGGAGGGTTTCGGGTACGGCGTAGGGTATGGGTTAGGGTTAGGGTTAGGGTTAGTGTTAGGGTTAGGGCTCGGTTTAGGGTACGGGTTAGGATTAGGGTACGTGTTAGGGTTAGGGTAGGGGTTAGGGTTAGGGTACGCGTTAGGGTTAGGGTAGTTATTAAACCTATCCCACTCTCTAGATACCCCTTAGCACGTAAAGGAATATTATTTGGGGGTCCAGCCATGGAGAAGAGTTTAGACACTAGGATAAGATAAGGAACACACCCATTATAAAGAAATCACATTAGGATTCTCTTTTTAAGCTGTTCCTTCAAACACTAGTGCTTAGGAAATCTATTGGAGGCAGAAGCAGTCAAGGGTAGCCTAGGGTTAGGGTTAGGCTTAGGGTTAGGCATAGGGTACGGCTTAGGGTACGGGTTCGGGGAGGGGTTCGGGTACGGCGTAGGGTATGGGTTAGGGTTAGGGTTAGGGTTAGTGTTAGGGTTAGGGCTCGGTTTAGGGTACGGTTTAGGATTAGGGTACGTGTTAGGGTTAGGGTAGGTGTTAGGGTTAGGGTACGCGTTAGGGTTAGGGTAGTTATTAAACCTATCCCACTCTCTAGATACCCCTTAGCACGTAAAGGAATATTATTTGGGGGTCCAGCCATGGAGAAGAGTTTAGACACTAGGATAAGATAAGGAACACACCCATTATAAAGAAATCACATTAGGATTCTCTTTTTAAGCTGTTCCTTCAAACACTAGTGCTTAGGAAATCTATTGGAGGCAGAAGCAGTCAAGGGTAGCCTAGGGTTAGGGTTAGGCTTAGGGTACGGCTTAGGGTACGGCTTAGGGTACGGGTTCGGGGAGGGGTTCGGGTACGGCGTAGGGTATGGGTTAGGGTTAGGGTTAGGGTTAGTGTTAGGGTTAGGGCTCGGTTTAGAGTACGGGTTAGGATTAGGGTACGTTTTAGGGTTAGGGTAGGGGTTAGGGTTAGGGTACGCGTTAGGGTTAGGGTAGTTATTAAACCTATCCCACTCTCTAGATACCCCTTAGCACGTAAAGGAATATTATTTGGGGGTCCAGCCATGGAGAAGAGTTTAGACACTAGGATAAGATAAGGAACACACCCATTATAAAGAAATCACATTAGGATTCTCTTTTTAAGCTGTTCCTTCAAACACTAGTGCTTAGGAAATCTATTGGAGGCAGAAGCAGTCAAGGGTAGCCTAGGGTTAGGGTTAGGCTTAGGGTTAGGCATAGGGTACGGCTTAGGGTACGGGTTCGGGGAGGGGTTCGGGTACGGCGTAGGGTATGGGTTAGGGTTAGGGTTAGGGTTAGTGTTAGGGTTAGGGCTCGGTTTAGGGTACGGTTTAGGATTAGGGTACGTGTTAGGGTTAGGGTAGGTGTTAGGGTTAGGGTACGCGTTAGGGTTAGGGTAGTTATTAAACCTATCCCACTCTCTAGATACCCCTTAGCACGTAAAGGAATATTATTTGGGGGTCCAGCCATGGAGAAGAGTTTAGACACTAGGATAAGATAAGGAACACACCCATTATAAAGAAATCACATTAGGATTCTCTTTTTAAGCTGTTCCTTCAAACACTAGTGCTTAGGAAATCTATTGGAGGCAGAAGCAGTCAAGGGTAGCCTAGGGTTAGGGTTAGGCTTAAGGTACGGCTTAGGGTACGGCTTAGGGTACGGGTTCGGGGAGGGGTTCGGGTACGGCGTAGGGTATGGGTTAGGGTTAGGGTTAGGGTTCGTGTTAGGGTTAGGGCTCGGTTTAGGGTACGGGTTAGGATTAGGGTACGTTTTAGGGTTAGGGTAGGGGTTAGGGTTAGGGTACGCGTTAGGGTTAGGGTAGTTATTAAACCTATCCCACTCTCTAGATACCCCTTAGCACGTAAAGGAATATTATTTGGGAGTCCAGCCATGGAGAAGAGTTTAGACACTAGGATAAGATAAGGAACACACCCATTATAAAGAAATCACATTAGGATTCTCTTTTTAAGCTGTTCCTTCAAACACTAGTGCTTAGGAAATCTATTGGAGGCAGAAGCAGTCAAGGGTAGCCTAGGGTTAGGGTTAGGCTTAGGGTTAGGGTTAGGGTACGGCTTAGGGTACGGTTCGGGGAGGGGTTCGGGTACGGCGTAGGGTATGGGTTAGGGTTAGGGTTAGGGTTAGTGTTAGGGTTAGGGTTCGGTTTAGGGTACGGGTTAGGATTAGGGTACGTGTTAGGGTTAGGGTAGGGGTTAGGGTTAGGGTACGCGTTAGGGTTAGGGTAGTTATTAAACCTATCCCACTCTCTAGATACCCCTTAGCACGTAAAGGAATATTATTTGGGGGTCCAGCCATGGAGAAGAGTTTAGACACTAGGATAAGATAAGGAACACACCCATTATAAAGAAATCACATTAGGATTCTCTTTTTAAGCTGTTCCTTCAAACACTAGTGCTTAGGAAATCTATTGGAGGCAGAAGCAGTCAAGGGTAGCCTAGGGTTAGGGTTAGGCTTAGGGTACGGCTTAGGGTACGGGTTCGGGGAGGGGTTCGGGTACGGCGTAGGGTATGGGTTAGGGTTAGGGTTAGTGTTAGGGTTAGGGCTCGGTTTAGGGTACGGGTTAGGATTAGGGTACGTGTTAGGGTTAGGGTAGGGGTTAGGGTTAGGGTACGCGTTAGGGTTAGGGTAGTTATTAAACCTATCCCACTCTCTAGATACCCCTTAGCACGTAAAGGAATATTATTTGCGGGTCCAGCCATGGAGAAGAGTTTAGACACTAGGATAAAATAAGGAACACATACATTATAAAGAAATCACATTAGGATTCTCTTTTTAAGCTGTTCCTTAAAACACTAGTGCTTAGGAAATCTATTGGAGGCAGAAGCAGTCAAGGGTAGCCTAGGGTTAGGGTTAGGCTTAGGGTTAGGGTTAGGGTACGGCTTAGGGTAGGGGTTCGGGGAGGTGTTCGGGTATGGCGTAGGGTATGGGTTAGGGTTAGGGTTAGGGTTCCTGTTAGGGTTAGGGCTCGGTTTAGGGTACGGGTTAGGATTAGGGTACGTGTTAGGGTTAGGGTAGGGGTTAGGGTTAGGGTACGCATTAGGGTTAGGGTAGTTAGTAAACCTATCCCACTCTCTAGATACCCCTTAGCACGTAAAGGAATATTATTTGGGGGTCCAGCCATGGAGAAGAGTTTAGACACTAGGATAAGATAAGGAACACACCCATTATAAAGAAATCACATTAGGATTCTCTTTTTAAGCTGTTCCTTCAAACACTAGTGCTTAGGAAATCTATTGGAGGCAGAAGCAGTCAAGGGTAGCCTAGGGTTAGGGTTAGGCTTAGGGTTAGGCTTAGGGTACGGCTTAGGGTACGGGTTCGGGGAGGGGTTCGGGTACGGCGTAGGGTATGGGTTAGGGTTAGGGTTAGTGTTAGGGTTAGGGCTCGGTTTAGGGTACGGGTTAGGATTAGGGTACGTGTTAGGGTTAGGGTAGGGGTTAGGGTTAGGGTACGCGTTAGGGTTAGGGTAGTTATTAAACCTATCCCACTCTCTAGATACCCCTTAGCACGTAAAGGAATATTATTTGCGGGTCCAGCCATGGAGAAGAGTTTAGACACTAGGATAAAATAAGGAACACATACATTATAAAGAAATCACATTAGGATTCTCTTTTTAAGATGTTCCTTAAAACACTAGTGCTTAGGAAATCTATTGGAGGCAGAAGCAGTCAAGGGTAGCCTAGGGTTAGGGTTAGGCTTAGGGTTAGGGTTAGGGTACGGCTTAGGGTAGGGGTTCGGGGAGGTGCTCGGGTACGGCGTAGGGTATGGGTTAGGGTTAGGGTTAGGGTTCGTGTTAGGGTTAGGGCTCGGTTTAGGGTACGGGTTAGGATTAGGGTACGTTTTAGGGTTAGGGTAGGGGTTAGGGTTAGGGTACGCGTTAGGGTTAGGGTAGTTATTAAACCTATCCCACTCTCTAGATACCCCTTAGCACGTAAAGGAATATTATTTGGGGGTCCAGCCACGGAGAAGAGTTTAGACACTAGGATAAGATAAGGAACACACCCATTATAAAGAAATCACATTAGGATTCTCTTTTTAAGCTGTTCCTTCAAACACTAGTGCTTAGGAAATCTATTGGAGGCAGAAGCAGTCAAGGGTAGCCTAGGGTTAGGGTTAGGGTTAGGGTACGGCTTAGGGTACGGTTCGGGGAGGGGTTCGGGTACGGCGTAGGGTATGGTTAGGGTTAGGGTTAGGGTTAGTGTTAGGGTTAGGGCTCAGTTTAGGGTACGGGTTAGGATTAGGGTACGTGTTAGGGTTAGGGTAGGGGTTAGGGTTAGGGTACGCGTTAGGGTTAGGGTAGTTATTAAACCTATCCCACTCTCTAGATACCCCTTAGCACGTAAAGGAATATTATTTGGGGGTCCAGCCATGGAGAAGAGTTTAGACACTAGGATAAGATAAGGAACACACCCATTATAAAGAAATCACATTAGGATTCTCTTTTTAAGCTGTTCCTTCAAACACTAGTGCTTAGGAAATCTATTGGAGGCAGAAGCAGTCAAGGGTAGCCTAGGGTTAGGGTTAGGCTTAGGGTTAGGCTTAGGGTACGGCTTAGGGTACGGGTTCAGGGAGGGGTTCGGGTACGGCGTAGGGTATGGGTTAGGGTTAGGGTTAGGGTTAGTGTTAGGGTTAGGGCTCGGTTTAGAGTACGGGTTAGGATTAGGGTACGTTTTAGGGTTAGGGTAGGGGTTAGGGTTAGGGTACGCGTTAGGGTTAGGGTAGTTATTAAACCTATCCCACTCTCTAGATACCCCTTAGCACGTAAAGGAATATTATTTGGGAGTCCAGCCATGGAGAAGAGTTTAGACACTAGGATAAGATAAGGAACACACCCATTATAAAGAAATCACATTAGGATTCTCTTTTTAAGCTGTTCCTTCAAACACTAGTGCTTAGGAAATCTATTGGAGGCAGAAGCAGTCAAGGGTAGCCTAGGGTTAGGGTTAGGCTTAGGGTTAGGGTTAGGGTACGGCTTAGGGTACGGTTCGGGGAGGGGTTCGGGTACGGCGTAGGGTATGGGTTAGGGTTAGGGTTAGGGTTAGTGTTAGGGTTAGGGCTCGGTTTAGGGTACGGGTTAGGATTAGGGTACGTGTTAGGGTTAGGGTAGGGGTTAGGGTTAGGGTACGCGTTAGGGTTAGGGTAGTTATTAAACCTATCCCACTCTCTAGATACCCCTTAGCACGTAAAGGAACATTATTTGGGGGTCCAGCCATGGAGAAGAGTTTAGACACTAGGATAAGATAAGGAACACACCCATTATAAAGAAATCACATTAGGATTCTCTTTTTAAGCTGTTCCTTCAAACACTAGTGCTTAGGAAATCTATTGGAGGCAGAAGCAGTCAAGGGTAGCCTAGGGTTAGGGTTAGGCTTAGGGTTAGGCATAGGGTACGGCTTAGGGTACGGGTTCGGGGAGGGGTTCGGGTACGGCGTAGGGTATGGGTTAGGGTTAGGGTTAGGGTTAGTGTTAGGGTTAGGGCTCGGTTTAGGGTACGGTTTAGGATTAGGGTACGTGTTAGGGTTAGGGTAGGTGTTAGGGTTAGGGTACGCGTTAGGGTTAGGGTAGTTATTAAACCTATCCCACTCTCTAGATACCCCTTAGCACGTAAAGGAATATTATTTGGGGGTCCAGCCATGGAGAAGAGTTTAGACACTAGGATAAGATAAGGAACACACCCATTATAAAGAAATCACATTAGGATTCTCTTTTTAAGCTGTTCCTTCAAACACTAGTGCTTAGGAAATCTATTGGAGGCAGAAGCAGTCAAGGGTAGCCTAGGGTTAGGGTTAGGCTTAGGGTACGGCTTAGGGTACGGCTTAGGGTACGGGTTCGGGGAGCGGTTCGGGTACGGCGTAGGGTATGGGTTAGGGTTAGGGTTAGGGTTAGTGTTAGGGTTAGGGCTCGGTTTAGAGTACGGGTTAGGATTAGGGTACGTTTTAGGGTTAGGGTAGGGGTTAGGGTTAGGGTACGCGTTAGGGTTAGGGTAGTTATTAAACCTATCCCACTGTCTAGATACCCCTTAGCACGTAAAGGAATATTATTTGGGAGTCCAGCCATGGAGAAGAGTTTAGACACTAGGATAAGATAAAGAACACACCCATTATAAAGAAATCACATTAGGATTCTCTTTTTAAGCTGTTCCTTCAAACACTAGTGCTTAGGAAATCTATTGGAGGCAGAAGCAGTCAAGGGTAGCCTAGGGTTAGGGTTAGGCTTAGGGTTAGGGTTAGGGTACGGCTTAGGGTACGGTTCGGGGAGGGGTTCGGGTACGGCGTAGGGTATGGGTTAGGGTTAGGGTTAGGGTTAGTGTTAGGGTTAGGGCTCGGTTTAGGGTACGGGTTAGGATTAGGGTACGTGTTAGGGTTAGGGTAGGGGTTAGGGTTAGGGTACGCGTTAGGGTTAGGGTAGTTATTAAACCTATCCCACTCTCTAGATACCCCTTAGCACGTAAAGGAATATTATTTGGGGGTCCAGCCATGGAGAAGAGTTTAGACACTAGGATAAGATAAGGAACACACCCATTATAAAGAAATCACATTAGGATTCTCTTTTTAAGCTGTTCCTTCAAACACTAGTGCTTAGGAAATCTATTGGAGGCAGAAGCAGTCAAGGGTAGCCTAGGGTTAGGGTTAGGCTTAGGGTACGGCTTAGGGTACGGGTTCGGGGAGGGGTTCGGGTACGGCGTAGGGTATGGGTTAGGGTTAGTGTTAGGGTTAGGGCTCGGTTTAGGGTACGGGTTAGGATTAGGGTACGTGTTAGGGTTAGGGTAGGGGTTAGGGTTAGGGTACGCGTTAGGGTTAGGGTAGTTATTAAACCTATCCCACTCTCTAGATACCCCTTAGCACGTAAAGGAATATTATTTGCGGGTCCAGCCATGGAGAAGAGTTTAGACACTAGGATAAAATAAGGAACACATACATTATAAAGAAATCACATTAGGATTCTCTTTTTAAGCTGTTCCTTAAAACACTAGTGCTTAGGAAATCTATTGGAGGCAGAAGCAGTCAAGGGTAGCCTAGGGTTAGGGTTAGGCTTAGGGTTAGGGTTAGGGTACGGCTTAGGGTAGGGGTTCGGGGAGGTGTTCGGGTACGGCGTAGGGTATGGGTTAGGGTTAGGGTTAGGGTTCGTGTTAGGGTTAGGGCTCGGTTTAGGGTACGGGTTAGGATTAGGGTACGTGTTAGGGTTAGGGTAGGGGTTAGGGTTAGGGTACGCATTAGGGTTAGGGTAGTTAGTAAACCTATCCCACTCTCTAGATACCCCTTAGCACGTAAAGGAATATTATTTGGGGGTCCAGCCATGGAGAAGAGTTTAGACACTAGGATAAGATAAGGAACACACCCATTATAAAGAAATCACATTAGGATTCTCTTTTTAAGCTGTTCCTTCAAACACTAGTGCTTAGGAAATCTATTGGAGGCAGAAGCAGTCAAGGGTAGCCTAGGGTTAGGGTTAGGCTTAGGGTTAGGCTTAGGGTACGGCTTAGGGTACGGGTTCGGGGAGGGGTTTGGGTACGGCGTAGGGTATGGGTTAGGGTTAGGGTTAGTGTTAGGGTTAGGGCTCGGTTTAGGGTACGGGTTAGGATTAGGGTACGTGTTAGGGTTAGGGTAGGGGTTAGGGTTAGGGTACGCGTTAGGGTTAGGGTAGTTATTAAACCTATCCCACTCTCTAGATACCCCTTAGCACGTAAAGGAATATTATTTGCGGGTCCAGCCATGGAGAAGAGTTTAGACACTAGGATAAAATAAGGAACACATACATTATAAAGAAATCACATTAGGATTCTCTTTTTAAGATGTTCCTTAAAACACTAGTGCTTAGGAAATCTATTGGAGGCAGAAGCAGTCAAGGGTAGCCTAGGGTTAGGGTTAGGCTTAGGGTTAGGGTTAGGGTACGGCTTAGGGTAGGGGTTCGGGGAGGTGCTCGGGTACGGCGTAGGGTATGGGTTAGGGTTAGGGTTAGGGTTCGTGTTAGGGTTAGGGCTCGGTTTAGGGTACGGGTTAGGATTAGGGTACGTTTTAGGGTTAGGGTAGGGGTTAGGGTTAGGGTACGCGTTAGGGTTAGGGTAGTTATTAAACCTATCCCACTCTCTAGATACCCCTTAGCACGTAAAGGAATATTATTTGGGGGTCCAGCCACGGAGAAGAGTTTAGACACTAGGATAAGATAAGGAACACACCCATTATAAAGAAATCACATTAGGATTCTCTTTTTAAGCTGTTCCTTCAAACACTAGTGCTTAGGAAATCTATTGGAGGCAGAAGCAGTCAAGGGTAGCCTAGGGTTAGGGTTAGGGTTAGGGTACGGCTTAGGGTACGGTTCGGGGAGGGGTTCGGGTACGGCGTAGGGTATGGTTAGGGTTAGGGTTAGGGTTAGTGTTAGGGTTAGGGCTCGGTTTAGGGTACGGGTTAGGATTAGGGTACGTGTTAGGGTTAGGGTAGGGGTTAGGGTTAGGGTACGCGTTAGGGTTAGGGTAGTTATTAAACCTATCCCACTCTCTAGATACCCCTTAGCACGTAAAGGAATATTATTTGGGGGTCCAGCCATGGAGAAGAGTTTAGACACTAGGATAAGATAAGGAACACACCCATTATAAAGAAATCACATTAGGATTCTCTTTTTAAGCTGTTCCTTCAAACACTAGTGCTTAGGAAATCTATTGGAGGCAGAAGCAGTCAAGGGTAGCCTAGGGTTAGGGTTAGGCTTAGGGTTAGGCTTAGGGTACGGCTTAGGGTACGGGTTCGGGGAGGGGTTCGGGTACGGCGTAGGGTATGGGTTAGGGTTAGGGTTAGGGTTAGTGTTAGGGTTAGGGCTCGGTTTAGAGTACAGGTTAGGATTAGGGTACGTTTTAGGGTTAGGGTAGGGGTTAGGGTTAGGGTACGCGTTAGGGTTAGGGTAGTTATTAAACCTATCCCACTCTCTAGATACCCCTTAGCACGTAAAGGAATATTATTTGGGAGTCCAGCCATGGAGAAGAGTTTAGACACTAGGATAAGATAAGGAACACACCCATTATAAAGAAATCACATTAGGATTCTCTTTTTAAGCTGTTCCTTCAAACACTAGTGCTTAGGAAATCTATTGGAGGCAGAAGCAGTCAAGGGTAGCCTAGGGTTAGGGTTAGGCTTAGGGTTAGGGTTAGGGTACGGCTTAGGGTACGGTTCGGGGAGGGGTTCGGGTACGGCGTAGGGTATGGGTTAGGGTTAGGGTTAGGGTTAGTGTTAGGGTTAGGGCTCGGTTTAGGGTACGGGTTAGGATTAGGGTACGTGTTAGGGTTAGGGTAGGGGTTAGGGTTAGGGTACGCGTTAGGGTTAGGGTAGTTATTAAACCTATCCCACTCTCTAGATACCCCTTAGCACGTAAAGGAATATTATTTGGGGGTCCAGCCATGGAGAAGAGTTTAGACACTAGGATAAGATAAGGAACACACCCATTATAAAGAAATCACATTAGGATTCTCTTTTTAAGCTGTTCCTTCAAACACTAGTGCTTAGGAAATCTATTGGAGGCAGAAGCAGTCAAGGGTAGCCTAGGGTTAGGGTTAGGCTTAGGGTTAGGCATAGGGTACGGCTTAGGGTACGGGTTCGGGGAGGGGTTCGGGTACGGCGTAGGGTATGGGTTAGGGTTAGGGTTAGGGTTAGTGTTAGGGTTAGGGCTCGGTTTAGGGTACGGTTTAGGATTAGGGTACGTGTTAGGGTTAGGGTAGGTGTTAGGGTTAGGGTACGCGTTAGGGTTAGGGTAGTTATTAAACCTATCCCACTCTCTAGATACCCCTTAGCACGTAAAGGAATATTATTTGGGGGTCCAGCCATGGAGAAGAGTTTAGACACTAGGATAAGATAAGGAACACACCCATTATAAAGAAATCACATTAGGATTCTCTTTTTAAGCTGTTCCTTCAAACACTAGTGCTTAGGAAATCTATTGGAGGCAGAAGCAGTCAAGGGTAGCCTAGGGTTAGGGTTAGGCTTAGGGTACGGCTTAGGGTACGGCTTAGGGTACGGGTTCGGGGAGGGGTTCGGGTACGGCGTAGGGTATGGGTTAGGGTTAGGGTTAGGGTTAGTGTTAGGGTTAGGGCTCGGTTTAGAGTACGGGTTAGGATTAGGGTACGTTTTAGGGTTAGGGTAGGGGTTAGGGTTAGGGTACGCGTTAGGGTTAGGGTAGTTATTAAACCTATCCCACTCTCTAGATACCCCTTAGCACGTAAAGGAATATTATTTGGGTTTCCAGCCATGGAGAAGAGTTTAGACACTAGGATAAGATAAGGAACACACCCATTATAAAGAAATCACATTAGGATTCTCTTTTTAAGCTGTTCCTTCAAACACTAGTGCTTAGGAAATCTATTGGAGGCAGAAGCAGTCAAGGGTAGCCTAGGGTTAGGGTTAGGCTTAGGGTTAGGCATAGGGTACGGCTTAGGGTACGGGTTCGGGGAGGGGTTCGGGTACGGCGTAGGGTATGGGTTAGGGTTAGGGTTAGGGTTAGTGTTAGGGTTAGGGCTCGGTTTAGGGTACGGTTTAGGATTAGGGTACGTGTTAGGGTTAGGGTAGGTGTTAGGGTTAGGGTACGCGTTAGGGTTAGGGTAGTTATTAAACCTATCCCACTCTCTAGATACCCCTTAGCACGTAAAGGAATATTATTTGGGGGTCCAGCCATGGAGAAGAGTTTAGACACTAGGATAAGATAAGGAACACACCCATTATAAAGAAATCACATTAGGATTCTCTTTTTAAGCTGTTCCTTCAAACACTAGTGCTTAGGAAATCTATTGGAGGCAGAAGCAGTCAAGGGTAGCCTAGGGTTAGGGTTAGGCTTAAGGTACGGCTTAGGGTACGGCTTAGGGTACGGGTTCGGGGAGGGGTTCGGGTACGGCGTAGGGTATGGGTTAGGGTTAGGGTTAGGGTTAGTGTTAGGGTTAGGGCTCGGTTTAGAGTACGGGTTAGGATTAGGGTACGTTTTAGGGTTAGGGTAGGGGTTAGGGTTAGGGTACGCGTTAGGGTTAGGGTAGTTATTAAACCTATCCCACTCTCTAGATACCCCTTAGCACGTAAAGGAATATTATTTGGGAGTCCAGCCATGGAGAAGAGTTTAGACACTAGGATAAGATAAGGAACACACCCATTATAAAGAAATCACATTAGGATTCTCTTTTTAAGCTGTTCCTTCAAACACTAGTGCTTAGGAAATCTATTGGAGGCAGAAGCAGTCAAGGGTAGCCTAGGGTTAGGGTTAGGCTTAGGGTTAGGGTTAGGGTACGGCTTAGGGTACGGTTCGGGGAGGGGTTCGGGTACGGCGTAGGGTATGGGTTAGGGTTAGGGTTAGGGTTAGTGTTAGGGTTAGGGTTCGGTTTAGGGTACGGGTTAGGATTAGGGTACGTGTTAGGGTTAGGGTAGGGGTTAGGGTTAGGGTACGCGTTAGGGTTAGGGTAGTTATTAAACCTATCCCACTCTCTAGATACCCCTTAGCACGTAAAGGAATATTATTTGGGGGTCCAGCCATGGAGAAGAGTTTAGACACTAGGATAAGATAAGGAACACACCCATTATAAAGAAATCACATTAGGATTCTCTTTTTAAGCTGTTCCTTCAAACACTAGTGCTTAGGAAATCTATTGGAGGCAGAAGCAGTCAAGGGTAGCCTAGGGTTAGGGTTAGGCTTAGGGTACGGCTTAGGGTACGGGTTCGGGGAGGGGTTCGGGTACGGCGTAGGGTATGGGTTAGGGTTAGGGTTAGTGTTAGGGTTAGGGCTCGGTTTAGGGTACGGGTTAGGATTAGGGTACGTGTTAGGGTTAGGGTAGGGGTTAGGGTTAGGGTACGCGTTAGGGTTAGGGTAGTTATTAAACCTATCCCACTCTCTAGATACCCCTTAGCACGTAAAGGAATATTATTTGCGGGTCCAGCCATGGAGAAGAGTTTAGACACTAGGATAAAATAAGGAACACATACATTATAAAGAAATCACATTAGGATTCTCTTTTTAAGCTGTTCCTTAAAACACTAGTGCTTAGGAAATCTATTGGAGGCAGAAGCAGTCAAGGGTAGCCTAGGGTTAGGGTTAGGCTTAGGGTTAGGGTTAGGGTACGGCTTAGGGTAGGGGTTCGGGGAGGTGTTCGGGTATGGCGTAGGGTATGGGTTAGGGTTAGGGTTAGGGTTCCTGTTAGGGTTAGGGCTCGGTTTAGGGTACGGGTTAGGATTAGGGTACGTGTTAGGGTTAGGGTAGGGGTTAGGGTTAGGGTACGCATTAGGGTTAGGGTAGTTAGTAAACCTATCCCACTCTCTAGATACCCCTTAGCACGTAAAGGAATATTATTTGGGGGTCCAGCCATGGAGAAGAGTTTAGACACTAGGATAAGATAAGGAACACACCCATTATAAAGAAATCACATTAGGATTCTCTTTTTAAGCTGTTCCTTCAAACACTAGTGCTTAGGAAATCTATTGGAGGCAGAAGCAGTCAAGGGTAGCCTAGGGTTAGGGTTAGGCTTAGGGTTAGGCTTAGGGTACGGCTTAGGGTACGGGTTCGGGGAGGGGTTCGGGTACGGCGTAGGGTATGGGTTAGGGTTAGGGTTAGTGTTAGGGTTAGGGCTCGGTTTAGGGTACGGGTTAGGATTAGGGTACGTGTTAGGGTTAAGGTAGGGGTTAGGGTTAGGGTACGCGTTAGGGTTAGGGTAGTTATTAAACCTATCCCACTCTCTAGATACCCCTTAGCACGTAAAGGAATATTATTTGCGGGTCCAGCCATGGAGAAGAGTTTAGACACTAGGATAAAATAAGGAACACATACATTATAAAGAAATCACATTAGGATTCTCTTTTTAAGATGTTCCTTAAAACACTAGTGCTTAGGAAATCTATTGGAGGCAGAAGCAGTCAAGGGTAGCCTAGGGTTAGGGTTAGGCTTAGGGTTAGGGTTAGGGTACGGCTTAGGGTAGGGGTTCGGGGAGGTGCTCGGGTACGGCGTAGGGTATGGGTTAGGGTTAGGGTTAGGGTTCGTGTTAGGGTTAGGGCTCGGTTTAGGGTACGGGTTAGGATTAGGGTACGTTTTAGGGTTAGGTTAGGGGTTAGGGTTAGGGTACGCGTTAGGGTTAGGGTAGTTATTAAACCTATCCCACTCTCTAGATACCCCTTAGCACGTAAAGGAATATTATTTGGGGGTCCAGCCACGGAGAAGAGTTTAGACACTAGGATAAGATAAGGAACACACCCATTATAAAGAAATCACATTAGGATTCTCTTTTTAAGCTGTTCCTTCAAACACTAGTGCTTAGGAAATCTATTGGAGGCAGAAGCAGTCAAGGGTAGCCTAGGGTTAGGGTTAGGGTTAGGGTACGGCTTAGGGTACGGTTCGGGGAGGGGTTCGGGTACGGCGTAGGGTATGGTTAGGGTTAGGGTTAGGGTTAGTGTTAGGGTTAGGGCTCGGTTTAGGGTACGGGTTAGGATTAGGGTACGTGTTAGGGTTAGGGTAGGGGTTAGGGTTAGGGTACGCGTTAGGGTTAGGGTAGTTATTAAACCTATCCCACTCTCTAGATACCCCTTAGCACGTAAAGGAATATTATTTGGGGGTCCAGCCATGGAGAAGAGTTTAGACACTAGGATAAGATAAGGAACACACCCATTATAAAGAAATCACATTAGGATTCTCTTTTTAAGCTGTTCCTTCAAACACTAGTGCTTAGGAAATCTATTGGAGGCAGAAGCAGTCAAGGGTAGCCTAGGGTTAGGGTTAGGCTTAGGGTTAGGCATAGGGTACGGCTTAGGGTACGGGTTCGGGGAGGGGTTCGGGTACGGCGTAGGGTATGGGTTAGGGTTAGGGTTAGGGTTAGTGTTAGGGTTAGGGCTCGGTTTAGGGTACGGTTTAGGATTAGGGTACGTGTTAGGGTTAGGGTAGGTGTTAGGGTTAGGGTACGCGTTAGGGTTAGGGTAGTTATTAAACCTATCCCACTCTCTAGATACCCCTTAGCACGTAAAGGAATATTATTTGGGGGTCCAGCCATGGAGAAGAGTTTAGACACTAGGATAAGATAAGGAACACACCCATTATAAAGAAATCACATTAGGATTCTCTTTTTAAGCTGTTCCTTCAAACACTAGTGCTTAGGAAATCTATTGGAGGCAGAAGCAGTCAAGGGTAGCCTAGGGTTAGGGTTAGGCTTAGGGTACGGCTTAGGGTACGGCTTAGGGTACGGGTTCGGGGAGGGGTTCGGGTACGGCGTAGGGTATGGGTTAGGGTTAGGGTTAGGGTTAGTGTTAGGGTTAGGGCTCGGTTTAGAGTACGGGTTAGGATTAGGGTACGTTTTAGGGTTAGGGTAGGGGTTAGGGTTAGGGTACGCGTTAGGGTTAGGGTAGTTATTAAACCTATCCCACTCTCTAGATACCCCTTAGCACGTAAAGGAATATTATTTGGGAGTCCAGCCATGGAGAAGAGTTTAGACACTAGGATAAGATAAGGAACACACCCATTATAAAGAAATCACATTAGGATTCTCTTTTTAAGCTGTTCCTTCAAACACTAGTGCTTAGGAAATCTATTGGAGGCAGAAGCAGTCAAGGGTAGCCTAGGGTTAGGGTTAGGCTTAGGGTTAGGGTTAGGGTACGGCTTAGGGTACGGTTCGGGGAGGGGTTCGGGTACGGCGTAGGGTATGGGTTAGGGTTAGGGTTAGGGTTAGTGTTAGGGTTAGGGCTCGGTTTAGGGTACGGGTTAGGATTAGGGTACGTGTTAGGGTTAGGGTAGGGGTTAGGGTTAGGGTACGCGTTAGGGTTAGGGTAGTTATTAAACCTATCCCACTCTCTAGATACCCCTTAGCACGTAAAGGAATATTATTTGGGGGTCCAGCCATGGAGAAGAGTTTAGACACTAGGATAAGATAAGGAACACACCCATTATAAAGAAATCACATTAGGATTCTCTTTTTAAGCTGTTCCTTCAAACACTAGTGCTTAGGAAATCTATTGGAGGCAGAAGCAGTCAAGGGTAGCCTAGGGTTAGGGTTAGGCTTAGGGTTAGGCATAGGGTACGGCTTAGGGTACGGGTTCGGGGAGGGGTTCGGGTACGGCGTAGGGTATGGGTTAGGGTTAGGGTTAGGGTTAGTGTTAGGGTTAGGGCTCGGTTTAGGGTACGGTTTAGGATTAGGGTACGTGTTAGGGTTAGGGTAGGTGTTAGGGTTAGGGTACGCGTTAGGGTTAGGGTAGTTATTAAACCTATCCCACTCTCTAGATACCCCTTAGCACGTAAAGGAATATTATTTGGGGGTCCAGCCATGGAGAAGAGTTTAGACACTAGGATAAGATAAGGAACACACCCATTATAAAGAAATCACATTAGGATTCTCTTTTTAAGCTGTTCCTTCAAACACTAGTGCTTAGGAAATCTATTGGAGGCAGAAGCAGTCAAGGGTAGCCTAGGGTTAGGGTTAGGCTTAGGGTACGGCTTAGGGTACGGCTTAGGGTACGGGTTCGGGGAGGGGTTCGGGTACGGCGTAGGGTATGGGTTAGGGTTAGGGTTAGGGTTAGTGTTAGGGTTAGGGCTCGGTTTAGAGTACGGGTTAGGATTAGGGTACGTTTTAGGGTTAGGGTAGGGGTTAGGGTTAGGGTACGCGTTAGGGTTAGGGTAGTTATTAAACCTATCCCACTCTCTAGATACCCCTTAGCACGTAAAGGAATATTATTTGGGAGTCCAGCCATGGAGAAGAGTTTAGACACTAGGATAAGATAAGGAACACACCCATTATAAAGAAATCACATTAGGATTCTCTTTTTAAGCTGTTCCTTCAAACACTAGTGCTTAGGAAATCTATTGGAGGCAGAAGCAGTCAAGGGTAGCCTAGGGTTAGGGTTAGGCTTAGGGTACGGCTTAGGGTACGGGTTCGGGGAGGGGTTCGGGTACGGCGTAGGGTATGGGTTAGGGTTAGGGTTAGTGTTAGGGTTAGGGCTCGGTTTAGGGTACGGGTTAGGATTAGGGTACGTGTTAGGGTTAGGGTAGGGGTTAGGGTTAGGGTACGCGTTAGGGTTAGGGTAGTTATTAAACCTATCCCACTCTCTAGATACCCCTTAGCACGTAAAGGAATATTATTTGCGGGTCCAGCCATGGAGAAGAGTTTAGACACTAGGATAAAATAAGGAACACATACATTATAAAGAAATCACATTAGGATTCTCTTTTTAAGCTGTTCCTTAAAACACTAGTGCTTAGGAAATCTATTGGAGGCAGAAGCAGTCAAGGGTAGCCTAGGGTTAGGGTTAGGCTTAGGGTTAGGGTTAGGGTACGGCTTAGGGTAGGGGTTCGGGGAGGTGTTCGGGTACGGCGTAGGGTATGGGTTAGGGTTAGGGTTAGGGTTCCTGTTAGGGTTAGGGCTCGGTTTAGGGTACGGGTTAGGATTAGGGTACGTGTTAGGGTTAGGGTAGGGGTTAGGGTTAGGGTACGCATTAGGGTTAGGGTAGTTAGTAAACCTATCCCACTCTCTAGATACCCCTTAGCACGTAAAGGAATATTATTTGGGGGTCCAGCCATGGAGAAGAGTTTAGACACTAGGATAAGATAAGGAACACACCCATTATAAAGAAATCACATTAGGATTCTCTTTTTAAGCTGTTCCTTCAAACACTAGTGCTTAGGAATTCTATTGGAGGCAGAAGCAGTCAAGGGTAGCCTAGGGTTAGGGTTAGGCTTAGGGTTAGGCTTAGGGTACGGCTTAGGGTACGGGTTCGGGGAGGGGTTTGGGTACGGCGTAGGGTATGGGTTAGGGTTAGGGTTAGTGTTAGGGTTAGGGCTCGGTTTAGGGTACGGGTTAGGATTAGGGTACGTGTTAGGGTTAGGGTAGGGGTTAGGGTTAGGGTACGCGTTAGGGTTAGGGTAGTTATTAAACCTATCCCACTCTCTAGATACCCCTTAGCACGTAAAGGAATATTATTTGCGGGTCCAGCCATGGAGAAGAGTTTAGACACTAGGATAAAATAAGGAACACATACATTATAAAGAAATCACATTAGGATTCTCTTTTTAAGATGTTCCTTAAAACACTAGTGCTTAGGAAATCTATTGGAGGCAGAAGCAGTCAAGGGTAGCCTAGGGTTAGGGTTAGGCTTAGGGTTAGGGTTAGGGTACGGCTTAGGGTAGGGGTTCGGGGAGGTGCTCGGGTACGGCGTAGGGTATGGGTTAGGGTTAGGGTTAGGGTTCGTGTTAGGGTTAGGGCTCGGTTTAGGGTACGGGTTAGGATTAGGGTACGTTTTAGGGTTAGGGTAGGGGTTAGGGTTAGGGTACGCGTTAGGGTTAGGGTAGTTATTAAACCTATCCCACTCTCTAGATACCCCTTAGCACGTAAAGGAATATTATTTGGGGGTCCAGCCACGGAGAAGAGTTTAGACACTAGGATAAGATAAGGAACACACCCATTATAAAGAAATCACATTAGGATTCTCTTTTTAAGCTGTTCCTTCAAACACTAGTGCTTAGGAAATCTATTGGAGGCAGAAGCAGTCAAGGGTAGCCTAGGGTTAGGGTTAGGGTTAGGGTACGGCTTAGGGTACGGTTCGGGGAGGGGTTCGGGTACGGCGTAGGGTATGGTTAGGGTTAGGGTTAGGGTTAGTGTTAGGGTTAGGGCTCGGTTTAGGGTACGGGTTAGGATTAGGGTACGTGTTAGGGTTAGGGTAGGGGTTAGGGTTAGGGTACGCGTTAGGGTTAGGGTAGTTATTAAACCTATCCCACTCTCTAGATACCCCTTAGCACGTAAAGGAATATTATTTGGGGGTCCAGCCATGGAGAAGAGTTTAGACACTAGGATAAGATAAGGAACACACCCATTATAAAGAAATCACATTAGGATTCTCTTTTTAAGCTGTTCCTTCAAACACTAGTGCTTAGGAAATCTATTGGAGGCAGAAGCAGTCAAGGGTAGCCTAGGGTTAGGGTTAGGCTTAGGGTTAGGCTTAGGGTACGGCTTAGGGTACGGGTTCGGGGAGGGGTTCGGGTACGGCGTAGGGTATGGGTTAGGGTTAGGGTTAGGGTTAGTGTTAGGGTTAGGGCTCGGTTTAGAGTACAGGTTAGGATTAGGGTACGTTTTAGGGTTAGGGTAGGGGTTAGGGTTAGGGTACGCGTTAGGGTTAGGGTAGTTATTAAACCTATCCCACTCTCTAGATACCCCTTAGCACGTAAAGGAATATTATTTGGGAGTCCAGCCATGGAGAAGAGTTTAGACACTAGGATAAGATAAGGAACACACCCATTATAAAGAAATCACATTAGGATTCTCTTTTTAAGCTGTTCCTTCAAACACTAGTGCTTAGGAAATCTATTGGAGGCAGAAGCAGTCAAGGGTAGCCTAGGGTTAGGGTTAGGCTTAGGGTTAGGGTTAGGGTACGGCTTAGGGTACGGTTCGGGGAGGGGTTCGGGTACGGCGTAGGGTATGGGTTAGGGTTAGGGTTAGGGTTAGTGTTAGGGTTAGGGTTCGGTTTAGGGTACGGGTTAGGATTAGGGTACGTGTTAGGGTTAGGGTAGGGGTTAGGGTTAGGGTACGCGTTAGGGTTAGGGTAGTTATTAAACCTATCCCACTCTCTAGATACCCCTTAGCACGTAAAGGAATATTATTTGGGGGTCCAGCCATGGAGAAGAGTTTAGACACTAGGATAAGATAAGGAACACACCCATTATAAAGAAATCACATTAGGATTCTCTTTTTAAGCTGTTCCTTCAAACACTAGTGCTTAGGAAATCTATTGGAGGCAGAAGCAGTCAAGGGTAGCCTAGGGTTAGGGTTAGGCTTAGGGTACGGCTTAGGGTACGGGTTCGGGGAGGGGTTCGGGTACGGCGTAGGGTATGGGTTAGGGTTAGGGTTAGTGTTAGGGTTAGGGCTCGGTTTAGGGTACGGGTTAGGATTAGGGTACGTGTTAGGGTTAGGGTAGGGGTTAGGGTTAGGGTACGCGTTAGGGTTAGGGTAGTTATTAAACCTATCCCACTCTCTAGATACCCCTTAGCACGTAAAGGAATATTATTTGCGGGTCCAGCCATGGAGAAGAGTTTAGACACTAGGATAAAATAAGGAACACATACATTATAAAGAAATCACATTAGGATTCTCTTTTTAAGCTGTTCCTTAAAACACTAGTGCTTAGGAAATCTATTGGAGGCAGAAGCAGTCAAGGGTAGCCTAGGGTTAGGGTTAGGCTTAGGGTTAGGGTTAGGGTACGGCTTAGGGTAGGGGTTCGGGGAGGTGTTCGGGTATGGCGTAGGGTATGGGTTAGGGTTAGGGTTAGGGTTCCTGTTAGGGTTAGGGCTCGGTTTAGGGTACGGGTTAGGATTAGGGTACGTGTTAGGGTTAGGGTAGGGGTTAGGGTTAGGGTACGCATTAGGGTTAGGGTAGTTAGTAAACCTATCCCACTCTCTAGATACCCCTTAGCACGTAAAGGAATATTATTTGGGGGTCCAGCCATGGAGAAGAGTTTAGACACTAGGATAAGATAAGGAACACACCCATTATAAAGAAATCACATTAGGATTCTCTTTTTAAGCTGTTCCTTCAAACACTAGTGCTTAGGAAATCTATTGGAGGCAGAAGCAGTCAAGGGTAGCCTAGGGTTAGGGTTAGGCTTAGGGTTAGGCTTAGGGTACGGCTTAGGGTACGGGTTCGGGGAGGGGTTCGGGTACGGCGTAGGGTATGGGTTAGGGTTAGGGTTAGTGTTAGGGTTAGGGCTCGGTTTAGGGTACGGGTTAGGATTAGGGTACGTGTTAGGGTTAAGGTAGGGGTTAGGGTTAGGGTACGCGTTAGGGTTAGGGTAGTTATTAAACCTATCCCACTCTCTAGATACCCCTTAGCACGTAAAGGAATATTATTTGCGGGTCCAGCCATGGAGAAGAGTTTAGACACTAGGATAAAATAAGGAACACATACATTATAAAGAAATCACATTAGGATTCTCTTTTTAAGATGTTCCTTAAAACACTAGTGCTTAGGAAATCTATTGGAGGCAGAAGCAGTCAAGGGTAGCCTAGGGTTAGGGTTAGGCTTAGGGTTAGGGTTAGGGTACGGCTTAGGGTAGGGGTTCGGGGAGGTGCTCGGGTACGGCGTAGGGTATGGGTTAGGGTTAGGGTTAGGGTTCGTGTTAGGGTTAGGGCTCGGTTTAGGGTACGGGTTAGGATTAGGGTACGTTTTAGGGTTAGGTTAGGGGTTAGGGTTAGGGTACGCGTTAGGGTTAGGGTAGTTATTAAACCTATCCCACTCTCTAGATACCCCTTAGCACGTAAAGGAATATTATTTGGGGGTCCAGCCACGGAGAAGAGTTTAGACACTAGGATAAGATAAGGAACACACCCATTATAAAGAAATCACATTAGGATTCTCTTTTTAAGCTGTTCCTTCAAACACTAGTGCTTAGGAAATCTATTGGAGGCAGAAGCAGTCAAGGGTAGCCTAGGGTTAGGGTTAGGG
Source organism: Balaenoptera ricei (assembly GCF_028023285.1). Lineage (NCBI taxonomy): Eukaryota > Metazoa > Chordata > Mammalia > Artiodactyla > Balaenopteridae > Balaenoptera > Balaenoptera ricei. Next base: position 145,211 of record NW_026777463.1, on the reverse strand, counting down.
TTAGGGTACGGCTTAGGGTACGGTTCGGGGAGGGGTTCGGGTACGGCGTAGGGTATGGTTAGGGTTAGGGTTAGGGTTAGTGTTAGGGTTAGGGCTCGGTTTAGGGTACGGGTTAGGATTAGGGTACGTGTTAGGGTTAGGGTAGGGGTTAGGGTTAGGGTACGCGTTAGGGTTAGGGTAGTTATTAAACCTATCCCACTCTCTAGATACCCCTTAGCACGTAAAGGAATATTATTTGGGGGTCCAGCCATGGAGAAGAGTTTAGACACTAGGATAAGATAAGGAACACACCCATTATAAAGAAATCACATTAGGATTCTCTTTTTAAGCTGTTCCTTCAAACACTAGTGCTTAGGAAATCTATTGGAGGCAGAAGCAGTCAAGGGTAGCCTAGGGTTAGGGTTAGGCTTAGGGTTAGGCATAGGGTACGGCTTAGGGTACGGGTTCGGGGAGGGGTTCGGGTACGGCGTAGGGTATGGGTTAGGGTTAGGGTTAGGGTTAGTGTTAGGGTTAGGGCTCGGTTTAGGGTACGGTTTAGGATTAGGGTACGTGTTAGGGTTAGGGTAGGTGTTAGGGTTAGGGTACGCGTTAGGGTTAGGGTAGTTATTAAACCTATCCCACTCTCTAGATACCCCTTAGCACGTAAAGGAATATTATTTGGGGGTCCAGCCATGGAGAAGAGTTTAGACACTAGGATAAGATAAGGAACACACCCATTATAAAGAAATCACATTAGGATTCTCTTTTTAAGCTGTTCCTTCAAACACTAGTGCTTAGGAAATCTATTGGAGGCAGAAGCAGTCAAGGGTAGCCTAGGGTTAGGGTTAGGCTTAGGGTACGGCTTAGGGTACGGCTTAGGGTACGGGTTCGGGGAGGGGTTCGGGTACGGCGTAGGGTATGGGTTAGGGTTAGGGTTAGGGTTAGTGTTAGGGTTAGGGCTCGGTTTAGAGTACGGGTTAGGATTAGGGTACGTTTTAGGGTTAGGGTAGGGGTTAGGGTTAGGGTACGCGTTAGGGTTAGGGTAGTTATTAAACCTATCCCACTCTCTAGATACCCCTTAGCACGTAAAGGAATATTATTTGGGAGTCCAGCCATGGAGAAGAGTTTAGACACTAGGATAAGATAAGGAACACACCCATTATAAAGAAATCACATTAGGATTCTCTTTTTAAGCTGTTCCTTCAAACACTAGTGCTTAGGAAATCTATTGGAGGCAGAAGCAGTCAAGGGTAGCCTAGGGTTAGGGTTAGGCTTAGGGTTAGGGTTAGGGTACGGCTTAGGGTACGGTTCGGGGAGGGGTTCGGGTACGGCGTAGGGTATGGGTTAGGGTTAGGGTTAGGGTTAGTGTTAGGGTTAGGGCTCGGTTTAGGGTACGGGTTAGGATTAGGGTACGTGTTAGGGTTAGGGTAGGGGTTAGGGTTAGGGTACGCGTTAGGGTTAGGGTAGTTATTAAACCTATCCCACTCTCTAGATACCCCTTAGCACGTAAAGGAATATTATTTGGGGGTCCAGCCATGGAGAAGAGTTTAGACACTAGGATAAGATAAGGAACACACCCATTATAAAGAAATCACATTAGGATTCTCTTTTTAAGCTGTTCCTTCAAACACTAGTGCTTAGGAAATCTATTGGAGGCAGAAGCAGTCAAGGGTAGCCTAGGGTTAGGGTTAGGCTTAGGGTTAGGCATAGGGTACGGCTTAGGGTACGGGTTCGGGGAGGGGTTCGGGTACGGCGTAGGGTATGGGTTAGGGTTAGGGTTAGGGTTAGTGTTAGGGTTAGGGCTCGGTTTAGGGTACGGTTTAGGATTAGGGTACGTGTTAGGGTTAGGGTAGGTGTTAGGGTTAGGGTACGCGTTAGGGTTAGGGTAGTTATTAAACCTATCCCACTCTCTAGATACCCCTTAGCACGTAAAGGAATATTATTTGGGGGTCCAGCCATGGAGAAGAGTTTAGACACTAGGATAAGATAAGGAACACACCCATTATAAAGAAATCACATTAGGATTCTCTTTTTAAGCTGTTCCTTCAAACACTAGTGCTTAGGAAATCTATTGGAGGCAGAAGCAGTCAAGGGTAGCCTAGGGTTAGGGTTAGGCTTAGGGTACGGCTTAGGGTACGGCTTAGGGTACGGGTTCGGGGAGGGGTTCGGGTACGGCGTAGGGTATGGGTTAGGGTTAGGGTTAGGGTTAGTGTTAGGGTTAGGGCTCGGTTTAGAGTACGGGTTAGGATTAGGGTACGTTTTAGGGTTAGGGTAGGGGTTAGGGTTAGGGTACGCGTTAGGGTTAGGGTAGTTATTAAACCTATCCCACTCTCTAGATACCCCTTAGCACGTAAAGGAATATTATTTGGGAGTCCAGCCATGGAGAAGAGTTTAGACACTAGGATAAGATAAGGAACACACCCATTATAAAGAAATCACATTAGGATTCTCTTTTTAAGCTGTTCCTTCAAACACTAGTGCTTAGGAAATCTATTGGAGGCAGAAGCAGTCAAGGGTAGCCTAGGGTTAGGGTTAGGCTTAGGGTACGGCTTAGGGTACGGGTTCGGGGAGGGGTTCGGGTACGGCGTAGGGTATGGGTTAGGGTTAGGGTTAGTGTTAGGGTTAGGGCTCGGTTTAGGGTACGGGTTAGGATTAGGGTACGTGTTAGGGTTAGGGTAGGGGTTAGGGTTAGGGTACGCGTTAGGGTTAGGGTAGTTATTAAACCTATCCCACTCTCTAGATACCCCTTAGCACGTAAAGGAATATTATTTGCGGGTCCAGCCATGGAGAAGAGTTTAGACACTAGGATAAAATAAGGAACACATACATTATAAAGAAATCACATTAGGATTCTCTTTTTAAGCTGTTCCTTAAAACACTAGTGCTTAGGAAATCTATTGGAGGCAGAAGCAGTCAAGGGTAGCCTAGGGTTAGGGTTAGGCTTAGGGTTAGGGTTAGGGTACGGCTTAGGGTAGGGGTTCGGGGAGGTGTTCGGGTACGGCGTAGGGTATGGGTTAGGGTTAGGGTTAGGGTTCCTGTTAGGGTTAGGGCTCGGTTTAGGGTACGGGTTAGGATTAGGGTACGTGTTAGGGTTAGGGTAGGGGTTAGGGTTAGGGTACGCATTAGGGTTAGGGTAGTTAGTAAACCTATCCCACTCTCTAGATACCCCTTAGCACGTAAAGGAATATTATTTGGGGGTCCAGCCATGGAGAAGAGTTTAGACACTAGGATAAGATAAGGAACACACCCATTATAAAGAAATCACATTAGGATTCTCTTTTTAAGCTGTTCCTTCAAACACTAGTGCTTAGGAAATCTATTGGAGGCAGAAGCAGTCAAGGGTAGCCTAGGGTTAGGGTTAGGCTTAGGGTTAGGCTTAGGGTACGGCTTAGGGTACGGGTTCGGGGAGGGGTTTGGGTACGGCGTAGGGTATGGGTTAGGGTTAGGGTTAGTGTTAGGGTTAGGGCTCGGTTTAGGGTACGGGTTAGGATTAGGGTACGTGTTAGGGTTAGGGTAGGGGTTAGGGTTAGGGTACGCGTTAGGGTTAGGGTAGTTATTAAACCTATCCCACTCTCTAGATACCCCTTAGCACGTAAAGGAATATTATTTGCGGGTCCAGCCATGGAGAAGAGTTTAGACACTAGGATAAAATAAGGAACACATACATTATAAAGAAATCACATTAGGATTCTCTTTTTAAGATGTTCCTTAAAACACTAGTGCTTAGGAAATCTATTGGAGGCAGAAGCAGTCAAGGGTAGCCTAGGGTTAGGGTTAGGCTTAGGGTTAGGGTTAGGGTACGGCTTAGGGTAGGGGTTCGGGGAGGTGCTCGGGTACGGCGTAGGGTATGGGTTAGGGTTAGGGTTAGGGTTCGTGTTAGGGTTAGGGCTCGGTTTAGGGTACGGGTTAGGATTAGGGTACGTTTTAGGGTTAGGGTAGGGGTTAGGGTTAGGGTACGCGTTAGGGTTAGGGTAGTTATTAAACCTATCCCACTCTCTAGATACCCCTTAGCACGTAAAGGAATATTATTTGGGGGTCCAGCCACGGAGAAGAGTTTAGACACTAGGATAAGATAAGGAACACACCCATTATAAAGAAATCACATTAGGATTCTCTTTTTAAGCTGTTCCTTCAAACACTAGTGCTTAGGAAATCTATTGGAGGCAGAAGCAGTCAAGGGTAGCCTAGGGTTAGGGTTAGGGTTAGGGTACGGCTTAGGGTACGGTTCGGGGAGGGGTTCGGGTATGGCGTAGGGTATGGTTAGGGTTAGGGTTAGGGTTAGTGTTAGGGTTAGGGCTCGGTTTAGGGTACGGGTTAGGATTAGGGTACGTGTTAGGGTTAGGGTAGGGGTTAGGGTTAGGGTACGCGTTAGGGTTAGGGTAGTTATTAAACCTATCCCACTCTCTAGATACCCCTTAGCACGTAAAGGAATATTATTTGGGGGTCCAGCCATGGAGAAGAGTTTAGACACTAGGATAAGATAAGGAACACACCCATTATAAAGAAATCACATTAGGATTCTCTTTTTAAGCTGTTCCTTCAAACACTAGTGCTTAGGAAATCTATTGGAGGCAGAAGCAGTCAAGGGTAGCCTAGGGTTAGGGTTAGGCTTAGGGTTAGGCTTAGGGTACGGCTTAGGGTACGGGTTCGGGGAGGGGTTCGGGTACGGCGTAGGGTATGGGTTAGGGTTAGGGTTAGGGTTAGTGTTAGGGTTAGGGCTCGGTTTAGAGTACAGGTTAGGATTAGGGTACGTTTTAGGGTTAGGGTAGGGGTTAGGGTTAGGGTACGCGTTAGGGTTAGGGTAGTTATTAAACCTATCCCACTCTCTAGATACCCCTTAGCACGTAAAGGAATATTATTTGGGAGTCCAGCCATGGAGAAGAGTTTAGACACTAGGATAAGATAAGGAACACACCCATTATAAAGAAATCACATTAGGATTCTCTTTTTAAGCTGTTCCTTCAAACACTAGTGCTTAGGAAATCTATTGGAGGCAGAAGCAGTCAAGGGTAGCCTAGGGTTAGGGTTAGGCTTAGGGTTAGGGTTAGGGTACGGCTTAGGGTACGGTTCGGGGAGGGGTTCGGGTACGGCGTAGGGTATGGGTTAGGGTTAGGGTTAGGGTTAGTGTTAGGGTTAGGGCTCGGTTTAGGGTACGGGTTAGGATTAGGGTACGTGTTAGGGTTAGGGTAGGGGTTAGGGTTAGGGTACGCGTTAGGGTTAGGGTAGTTATTAAACCTATCCCACTCTCTAGATACCCCTTAGCACGTAAAGGAATATTATTTGGGGGTCCAGCCATGGAGAAGAGTTTAGACACTAGGATAAGATAAGGAACACACCCATTATAAAGAAATCACATTAGGATTCTCTTTTTAAGCTGTTCCTTCAAACACTAGTGCTTAGGAAATCTATTGGAGGCAGAAGCAGTCAAGGGTAGCCTAGGGTTAGGGTTAGGCTTAGGGTTAGGCATAGGGTACGGCTTAGGGTACGGGTTCGGGGAGGGGTTCGGGTACGGCGTAGGGTATGGGTTAGGGTTAGGGTTAGGGTTAGTGTTAGGGTTAGGGCTCGGTTTAGGGTACGGTTTAGGATTAGGGTACGTGTTAGGGTTAGGGTAGGTGTTAGGGTTAGGGTACGCGTTAGGGTTAGGGTAGTTATTAAACCTATCCCACTCTCTAGATACCCCTTAGCACGTAAAGGAATATTATTTGGGGGTCCAGCCATGGAGAAGAGTTTAGACACTAGGATAAGATAAGGAACACACCCATTATAAAGAAATCACATTAGGATTCTCTTTTTAAGCTGTTCCTTCAAACACTAGTGCTTAGGAAATCTATTGGAGGCAGAAGCAGTCAAGGGTAGCCTAGGGTTAGGGTTAGGCTTAAGGTACGGCTTAGGGTACGGCTTAGGGTACGGGTTCGGGGAGGGGTTCGGGTACGGCGTAGGGTATGGGTTAGGGTTAGGGTTAGGGTTAGTGTTAGGGTTAGGGCTCGGTTTAGAGTACGGGTTAGGATTAGGGTACGTTTTAGGGTTAGGGTAGGGGTTAGGGTTAGGGTACGCGTTAGGGTTAGGGTAGTTATTAAACCTATCCCACTCTCTAGATACCCCTTAGCACGTAAAGGAATATTATTTGGGAGTCCAGCCATGGAGAAGAGTTTAGACACTAGGATAAGATAAGGAACACACCCATTATAAAGAAATCACATTAGGATTCTCTTTTTAAGCTGTTCCTTCAAACACTAGTGCTTAGGAAATCTATTGGAGGCAGAAGCAGTCAAGGGTAGCCTAGGGTTAGGGTTAGGCTTAGGGTTAGGGTTAGGGTACGGCTTAGGGTACGGTTCGGGGAGGGGTTCGGGTACGGCGTAGGGTATGGGTTAGGGTTAGGGTTAGGGTTAGTGTTAGGGTTAGGGTTCGGTTTAGGGTACGGGTTAGGATTAGGGTACGTGTTAGGGTTAGGGTAGGGGTTAGGGTTAGGGTACGCGTTAGGGTTAGGGTAGTTATTAAACCTATCCCACTCTCTAGATACCCCTTAGCACGTAAAGGAATATTATTTGGGGGTCCAGCCATGGAGAAGAGTTTAGACACTAGGATAAGATAAGGAACACACCCATTATAAAGAAATCACATTAGGATTCTCTTTTTAAGCTGTTCCTTTAAACACTAGTGCTTAGGAAATCTATTGGAGGCAGAAGCAGTCAAGGGTAGCCTAGGGTTAGGGTTAGGCTTAGGGTACGGCTTAGGGTACGGGTTCGGGGAGGGGTTCGGGTACGGCGTAGGGTATGGGTTAGGGTTAGGGTTAGTGTTAGGGTTAGGGCTCGGTTTAGGGTACGGGTTAGGATTAGGGTACGTGTTAGGGTTAGGGTAGGGGTTAGGGTTAGGGTACGCGTTAGGGTTAGGGTAGTTATTAAACCTATCCCACTCTCTAGATACCCCTTAGCACGTAAAGGAATATTATTTGCGGGTCCAGCCATGGAGAAGAGTTTAGACACTAGGATAAAATAAGGAACACATACATTATAAAGAAATCACATTAGGATTCTCTTTTTAAGCTGTTCCTTAAAACACTAGTGCTTAGGAAATCTATTGGAGGCAGAAGCAGTCAAGGGTAGCCTAGGGTTAGGGTTAGGCTTAGGGTTAGGTTTAGGGTACGGCTTAGGGTAGGGGTTCGGGGAGGTGTTCGGGTACGGCGTAGGGTATGGGTTAGGGTTAGGGTTAGGGTTCCTGTTAGGGTTAGGGCTCGGTTTAGGGTACGGGTTAGGATTAGGGTACGTGTTAGGGTTAGGGTAGGGGTTAGGGTTAGGGTACGCATTAGGGTTAGGGTAGTTAGTAAACCTATCCCACTCTCTAGATACCCCTTAGCACGTAAAGGAATATTATTTGGGGGTCCAGCCATGGAGAAGAGTTTAGACACTAGGATAAGATAAGGAACACACCCATTATAAAGAAATCACATTAGGATTCTCTTTTTAAGCTGTTCCTTCAAACACTAGTGCTTAGGAAATCTATTGGAGGCAGAAGCAGTCAAGGGTAGCCTAGGGTTAGGGTTAGGCTTAGGGTTAGGCTTAGGGTACGGCTTAGGGTACGGGTTCGGGGAGGGGTTCGGGTACGGCGTAGGGTATGGGTTAGGGTTAGGGTTAGTGTTAGGGTTAGGGCTCGGTTTAGGGTACGGGTTAGGATTAGGGTACGTGTTAGGGTTAAGGTAGGGGTTAGGGTTAGGGTACGCGTTAGGGTTAGGGTAGTTATTAAACCTATCCCACTCTCTAGATACCCCTTAGCACGTAAAGGAATATTATTTGCGGGTCCAGCCATGGAGAAGAGTTTAGACACTAGGATAAAATAAGGAACACATACATTATAAAGAAATCACATTAGGATTCTCTTTTTAAGATGTTCCTTAAAACACTAGTGCTTAGGAAATCTATTGGAGGCAGAAGCAGTCAAGGGTAGCCTAGGGTTAGGGTTAGGCTTAGGGTTAGGGTTAGGGTACGGCTTAGGGTAGGGGTTCGGGGAGGTGCTCGGGTACGGCGTAGGGTATGGGTTAGGGTTAGGGTTAGGGTTCGTGTTAGGGTTAGGGCTCGGTTTAGGGTACGGGTTAGGATTAGGGTACGTTTTAGGGTTAGGTTAGGGGTTAGGGTTAGGGTACGCGTTAGGGTTAGGGTAGTTATTAAACCTATCCCACTCTCTAGATACCCCTTAGCACGTAAAGGAATATTATTTGGGGGTCCAGCCACGGAGAAGAGTTTAGACACTAGGATAAGATAAGGAACACACCCATTATAAAGAAATCACATTAGGATTCTCTTTTTAAGCTGTTCCTTCAAACACTAGTGCTTAGGAAATCTATTGGAGGCAGAAGCAGTCAAGGGTAGCCTAGGGTTAGGGTTAGGGTTAGGGTACGGCTTAGGGTACGGTTCGGGGAGGGGTTCGGGTACGGCGTAGGGTATGGTTAGGGTTAGGGTTAGGGTTAGTGTTAGGGTTAGGGCTCGGTTTAGGGTACGGGTTAGGATTAGGGTACGTGTTAGGGTTAGGGTAGGGGTTAGGGTTAGGGTACGCGTTAGGGTTAGGGTAGTTATTAAACCTATCCCACTCTCTAGATACCCCTTAGCACGTAAAGGAATATTATTTGGGGGTCCAGCCATGGAGAAGAGTTTAGACACTAGGATAAGATAAGGAACACACCCATTATAAAGAAATCACATTAGGATTCTCTTTTTAAGCTGTTCCTTCAAACACTAGTGCTTAGGAAATCTATTGGAGGCAGAAGCAGTCAAGGGTAGCCTAGGGTTAGGGTTAGGCTTAGGGTTAGGCATAGGGTACGGCTTAGGGTACGGGTTCGGGGAGGGGTTCGGGTACGGCGTAGGGTATGGGTTAGGGTTAGGGTTAGGGTTAGTGTTAGGGTTAGGGCTCGGTTTAGGGTACGGTTTAGGATTAGGGTACGTGTTAGGGTTAGGGTAGGTGTTAGGGTTAGGGTACGCGTTAGGGTTAGGGTAGTTATTAAACCTATCCCACTCTCTAGATACCCCTTAGCACGTAAAGGAATATTATTTGGGGGTCCAGCCATGGAGAAGAGTTTAGACACTAGGATAAGATAAGGAACACACCCATTATAAAGAAATCACATTAGGATTCTCTTTTTAAGCTGTTCCTTCAAACACTAGTGCTTAGGAAATCTATTGGAGGCAGAAGCAGTCAAGGGTAGCCTAGGGTTAGGGTTAGGCTTAGGGTACGGCTTAGGGTACGGCTTAGGGTACGGGTTCGGGGAGGGGTTCGGGTACGGCGTAGGGTATGGGTTAGGGTTAGGGTTAGGGTTAGTGTTAGGGTTAGGGCTCGGTTTAGAGTACGGGTTAGGATTAGGGTACGTTTTAGGGTTAGGGTAGGGGTTAGGGTTAGGGTACGCGTTAGGGTTAGGGTAGTTATTAAACCTATCCCACTCTCTAGATACCCCTTAGCACGTAAAGGAATATTATTTGGGAGTCCAGCCATGGAGAAGAGTTTAGACACTAGGATAAGATAAGGAACACACCCATTATAAAGAAATCACATTAGGATTCTCTTTTTAAGCTGTTCCTTCAAACACTAGTGCTTAGGAAATCTATTGGAGGCAGAAGCAGTCAAGGGTAGCCTAGGGTTAGGGTTAGGCTTAGGGTTAGGGTTAGGGTACGGCTTAGGGTACGGTTCGGGGAGGGGTTCGGGTACGGCGTAGGGTATGGGTTAGGGTTAGGGTTAGGGTTAGTGTTAGGGTTAGGGCTCGGTTTAGGGTACGGGTTAGGATTAGGGTACGTGTTAGGGTTAGGGTAGGGGTTAGGGTTAGGGTACGCGTTAGGGTTAGGGTAGTTATTAAACCTATCCCACTCTCTAGATACCCCTTAGCACGTAAAGGAATATTATTTGGGGGTCCAGCCATGGAGAAGAGTTTAGACACTAGGATAAGATAAGGAACACACCCATTATAAAGAAATCACATTAGGATTCTCTTTTTAAGCTGTTCCTTCAAACACTAGTGCTTAGGAAATCTATTGGAGGCAGAAGCAGTCAAGGGTAGCCTAGGGTTAGGGTTAGGCTTAGGGTTAGGCATAGGGTACGGCTTAGGGTACGGGTTCGGGGAGGGGTTCGGGTACGGCGTAGGGTATGGGTTAGGGTTAGGGTTAGGGTTAGTGTTAGGGTTAGGGCTCGGTTTAGGGTACGGTTTAGGATTAGGGTACGTGTTAGGGTTAGGGTAGGTGTTAGGGTTAGGGTACGCGTTAGGGTTAGGGTAGTTATTAAACCTATCCCACTCTCTAGATACCCCTTAGCACGTAAAGGAATATTATTTGGGGGTCCAGCCATGGAGAAGAGTTTAGACACTAGGATAAGATAAGGAACACACCCATTATAAAGAAATCACATTAGGATTCTCTTTTTAAGCTGTTCCTTCAAACACTAGTGCTTAGGAAATCTATTGGAGGCAGAAGCAGTCAAGGGTAGCCTAGGGTTAGGGTTAGGCTTAGGGTACGGCTTAGGGTACGGCTTAGGGTACGGGTTCGGGGAGGGGTTCGGGTACGGCGTAGGGTATGGGTTAGGGTTAGGGTTAGGGTTAGTGTTAGGGTTAGGGCTCGGTTTAGAGTACGGGTTAGGATTAGGGTACGTTTTAGGGTTAGGGTAGGGGTTAGGGTTAGGGTACGCGTTAGGGTTAGGGTAGTTATTAAACCTATCCCACTCTCTAGATACCCCTTAGCACGTAAAGGAATATTATTTGGGAGTCCAGCCATGGAGAAGAGTTTAGACACTAGGATAAGATAAGGAACACACCCATTATAAAGAAATCACATTAGGATTCTCTTTTTAAGCTGTTCCTTCAAACACTAGTGCTTAGGAAATCTATTGGAGGCAGAAGCAGTCAAGGGTAGCCTAGGGTTAGGGTTAGGCTTAGGGTACGGCTTAGGGTACGGGTTCGGGGAGGGGTTCGGGTACGGCGTAGGGTATGGGTTAGGGTTAGGGTTAGTGTTAGGGTTAGGGCTCGGTTTAGGGTACGGGTTAGGATTAGGGTACGTGTTAGGGTTAGGGTAGGGGTTAGGGTTAGGGTACGCGTTAGGGTTAGGGTAGTTATTAAACCTATCCCACTCTCTAGATACCCCTTAGCACGTAAAGGAATATTATTTGCGGGTCCAGCCATGGAGAAGAGTTTAGACACTAGGATAAAATAAGGAACACATACATTATAAAGAAATCACATTAGGATTCTCTTTTTAAGCTGTTCCTTAAAACACTAGTGCTTAGGAAATCTATTGGAGGCAGAAGCAGTCAAGGGTAGCCTAGGGTTAGGGTTAGGCTTAGGGTTAGGGTTAGGGTACGGCTTAGGGTAGGGGTTCGGGGAGGTGTTCGGGTACGGCGTAGGGTATGGGTTAGGGTTAGGGTTAGGGTTCCTGTTAGGGTTAGGGCTCGGTTTAGGGTACGGGTTAGGATTAGGGTACGTGTTAGGGTTAGGGTAGGGGTTAGGGTTAGGGTACGCATTAGGGTTAGGGTAGTTAGTAAACCTATCCCACTCTCTAGATACCCCTTAGCACGTAAAGGAATATTATTTGGGGGTCCAGCCATGGAGAAGAGTTTAGACACTAGGATAAGATAAGGAACACACCCATTATAAAGAAATCACATTAGGATTCTCTTTTTAAGCTGTTCCTTCAAACACTAGTGCTTAGGAAATCTATTGGAGGCAGAAGCAGTCAAGGGTAGCCTAGGGTTAGGGTTAGGCTTAGGGTTAGGCTTAGGGTACGGCTTAGGGTACGGGTTCGGGGAGGGGTTCGGGTACGGCGTAGGGTATGGGTTAGGGTTAGGGTTAGTGTTAGGGTTAGGGCTCGGTTTAGGGTACGGGTTAGGATTAGGGTACGTGTTAGGGTTAAGGTAGGGGTTAGGGTTAGGGTACGCGTTAGGGTTAGGGTAGTTATTAAACCTATCCCACTCTCTAGATACCCCTTAGCACGTAAAGGAATATTATTTGCGGGTCCAGCCATGGAGAAGAGTTTAGACACTAGGATAAAATAAGGAACACATACATTATAAAGAAATCACATTAGGATTCTCTTTTTAAGATGTTCCTTAAAACACTAGTGCTTAGGAAATCTATTGGAGGCAGAAGCAGTCAAGGGTAGCCTAGGGTTAGGGTTAGGCTTAGGGTTAGGGTTAGGGTACGGCTTAGGGTAGGGGTTCGGGGAGGTGCTCGGGTACGGCGTAGGGTATGGGTTAGGGTTAGGGTTAGGGTTCGTGTTAGGGTTAGGGCTCGGTTTAGGGTACGGGTTAGGATTAGGGTACGTTTTAGGGTTAGGTTAGGGGTTAGGGTTAGGGTACGCGTTAGGGTTAGGGTAGTTATTAAACCTATCCCACTCTCTAGATACCCCTTAGCACGTAAAGGAATATTATTTGGGGGTCCAGCCACGGAGAAGAGTTTAGACACTAGGATAAGATAAGGAACACACCCATTATAAAGAAATCACATTAGGATTCTCTTTTTAAGCTGTTCCTTCAAACACTAGTGCTTAGGAAATCTATTGGAGGCAGAAGCAGTCAAGGGTAGCCTAGGGTTAGGGTTAGGGTTAGGGTACGGCTTAGGGTACGGTTCGGGGAGGGGTTCGGGTACGGCGTAGTGTATGGTTAGGGTTAGGGTTAGGGTTAGTGTTAGGGTTAGGGCTCGGTTTAGGGTACGGGTTAGGATTAGGGTACGTGTTAGGGTTAGGGTAGGGGTTAGGGTTAGGGTACGCGTTAGGGTTAGGGTAGTTATTAAACCTATCCCACTCTCTAGATACCCCTTAGCACGTAAAGGAATATTATTTGGGGGTCCAGCCATGGAGAAGAGTTTAGACACTAGGATAAGATAAGGAACACACCCATTATAAAGAAATCACATTAGGATTCTCTTTTTAAGCTGTTCCTTCAAACACTAGTGCTTAGGAAATCTATTGGAGGCAGAAGCAGTCAAGGGTAGCCTAGGGTTAGGGTTAGGCTTAGGGTTAGGCTTAGGGTACGGCTTAGGGTACGGGTTCGGGGAGGGGTTCGGGTACGGCGTAGGGTATGGGTTAGGGTTAGGGTTAGGGTTAGTGTTAGGGTTAGGGCTCGGTTTAGAGTACGGGTTAGGATTAGGGTACGTTTTAGGGTTAGGGTAGGGGTTAGGGTTAGGGTACGCGTTAGGGTTAGGGTAGTTATTAAACCTATCCCACTCTCTAGATACCCCTTAGCACGTAAAGGAATATTATTTGGGAGTCCAGCCATGGAGAAGAGTTTAGACACTAGGATAAGATAAGGAACACACCCATTATAAAGAAATCACATTAGGATTCTCTTTTTAAGCTGTTCCTTCAAACACTAGTGCTTAGGAAATCTATTGGAGGCAGAAGCAGTCAAGGGTAGCCTAGGGTTAGGGTTAGGCTTAGGGTTAGGGTTAGGGTACGGCTTAGGGTACGGTTCGGGGAGGGGTTCGGGTACGGCGTAGGGTATGGGTTAGGGTTAGGGTTAGGGTTAGTGTTAGGGTTAGGGCTCGGTTTAGGGTACGGGTTAGGATTAGGGTACGTGTTAGGGTTAGGGTAGGGGTTAGGGTTAGGGTACGCGTTAGGGTTAGGGTAGTTATTAAACCTATCCCACTCTCTAGATACCCCTTAGCACGTAAAGGAATATTATTTGGGGGTCCAGCCATGGAGAAGAGTTTAGACACTAGGATAAGATAAGGAACACACCCATTATAAAGAAATCACATTAGGATTCTCTTTTTAAGCTGTTCCTTCAAACACTAGTGCTTAGGAAATCTATTGGAGGCAGAAGCAGTCAAGGGTAGCCTAGGGTTAGGGTTAGGCTTAGGGTTAGGCTTAGGGTACGGCTTAGGGTACGGGTTCGGGGAGGGGTTCGGGTACGGCGTAGGGTATGGGTTAGGGTTAGGGTTAGGGTTAGTGTTAGGGTTAGGGCTCGGTTTAGGGTACGGTTTAGGATTAGGGTACGTGTTAGGGTTAGGGTAGGTGTTAGGGTTAGGGTACGCGTTAGGGTTAGGGTAGTTATTAAACCTATCCCACTCTCTAGATACCCCTTAGCACGTAAAGGAATATTATTTGGGGGTCCAGCCATGGAGAAGAGTTTAGACACTAGGATAAGATAAGGAACACACCCATTATAAAGAAATCACATTAGGATTCTCTTTTTAAGCTGTTCCTTCAAACACTAGTGCTTAGGAAATCTATTGGAGGCAGAAGCAGTCAAGGGTAGCCTAGGGTTAGGGTTAGGCTTAGGGTTAGGCTTAGGGTACGGCTTAGGGTAGGGGTTCGGGGAGGGGTTCGGGTACGGCGTAGGGTATGGGTTAGGGTTAGGGTTAGGGTTAGTGTTAGGGTTAGGGCTCGGTTTAGGGTACGGGTTAGGATTAGGGTACGTGTTAGGGTTAGGGTAGGGGTTAGGGTTAGGGTACGCGTTAGGGTTAGGGTTGTTATTAAACCTATCCCACTCTCTAGATACCCCTTAGCACGTAAAGGAATATTATTTGCGGGTCCAGCCATGGAGAAGAGTTTAGACACTAGGATAAGATAAGGAACACATACATTATAAAGAAATCACATTAGGATTCTCTTTTTAAGCTGTTCCTTCAAACACTAGTGCTTAGGAAATCTATTGGAGGCAGAAGCAGTCAAGGGTAGCCTAGGGTTAGGGTTAGGCTTAGGGTTAGGGTTAGGGTACGGCTTAGGGTAGGGGTTCGGGGAGGGGTTCGGGTACGGCGTAGGGTATGGGTTAGGGTTAGGGTTAGGGTTCGTGTTAGGGTTAGGGCTCGGTTTAGGGTACGGGTTAGGATTAGGGTACGTGTTAGGGTTAGGGTAGGGGTTAGGGTTAGTGTACGCATTAGGGTTAGGGTAGTTATTAAACCTATCCCACTCTCTAGATACCCCTTAGCACGTAAAGGAATATTATTTGGGGTTCCAGCCATGGAGAAGAGTTTAGACACTAGGATAAGATAAGGAACACACCCATTATAAAGAAATCACATTAGGATTCTCTTTTTAAGCTGTTCCTTCAAACACTAGTGCTTAGGAAATCTATGGGAGGCAGAAGCAGTCAAGGGTAGCCTAGGGTTAGGGTTAGGCTTAGGGTACGGCTTAGGGTACGGGTTCGGGGAGGGGTTCGGGTACGGCGTAGGGTATGGGTTAGGGTTAGGGTTAGGGTTAGTGTTAGGGTTAGGGCTCGGTTTAGGGTACGGGTTAGGATTAGGGTACGTTTTAGGGTTAGGGTAGGGGTTAGGGTTAGGGTACGCGTTAGGGTTAGGGTAGTTATTAAACCTATCCCACTCTCTAGATACCCCTTAGCACGTAAAGGAATATTATTTGGGAGTCCAGCCATGGAGAAGAGTTTAGACACTAGGATAAGATAAGGAACACACCCATTATAAAGAAATCACATTAGGATTCTCTTTTTAAGCTGTTCCTTCAAACACTAGTGCTTAGGAAATCTATTGGAGGCAGAAGCAGTCAAGGGTAGCCTAGGGTTAGGGTTAGGCTTAGGGTTAGGGTTAGGGTACGGCTTAGGGTACGGTTCGGGGAGGGGTTCGGGTACGGCGTAGGGTATGGGTTAGGGTTAGGGTTAGGGTTAGTGTTAGGGTTAGGGCTCGGTTTAGGCTACGGGTTAGGATTAGGGTACGTTTTAGGGTTAGGGTAGGGGTTAGGGTTAGGGTACGCGTTAGGGTTAGGGTAGTTATTAAACCTATCCCACTCTCTAGATACCCCTTAGCACGTAAAGGAATATTATTTGGGAGTCCAGCCATGGAGAAGAGTTTAGACACTAGGATAAGATAAGGAACACACCCATTATAAAGAAATCACATTAGGATTCTCTTTTTAAGCTGTTCCTTCAAACACTAGTGCTTAGGAAATCTATTGGAGGCAGAAGCAGTCAAGGGTAGCCTAGGGTTAGGGTTAGGCTTAGGGTTAGGGTTAGGGTACGGCTTAGGGTACGGTTCGGGGAGGGGTTCGGGTATGGCGTAGGGTATGGGTTAGGGTTAGGGTTAGGGTTAGTGTTAGGGTTAGGGCTCGGTTTAGGGTACGGGTTAGGATTAGGGTACGTGTTAGGGTTAGGGTAGGGGTTAGGGTTAGGGTACGCGTTAGGGTTAGGGTAGTTATTAAACCTATCCCACTCTCTAGATACCCCTTAGCACGTAAAGGAATATTATTTGGGGGTCCAGCCACGGAGAAGAGTTTAGACACTAGGATAAGATAAGGAACACACCCATTATAAAGAAATCACATTAGGATTCTCTTTTTAAGCTGTTCCTTCAAACACTAGTGCTTAGGAAATCTATTGGAGGCAGAAGCAGTCAAGGGTAGCCTAGGGTTAGGGTTAGGCTTAGGGTTAGGCTTAGGGTACGGCTTAGGGTACGGTTTCGGGGAGGGGTTCGGGTACGACGTAGGGTATGGGTTAGGGTTAGGGTTAGGGCTCGGTTTAGGGTACGGGTTAGGATTAGGATACGTGTTAGGGTTAGGGTACGGTTTACGGATAGGGTACGCGTTAGGGTTAGGGTAGTTATTAAACCTATCCCACTCTCTAGATACCCCTTAGCACGTAAAGGAATATTATTTGGGGGTCCAGCCATGGAGAAGAGTTTAGACACTAGGATAAGATAAGGAACACACCCATTATAAAGAAATCACATTAGGATTCTCTTTTTAAGCTGTTCCTTCAAACACTAGTGCTTAGGAAATCTATTGGAGGCAGAAGCAGTCAAGGGTAGCCTAGGGTTAGGGTTAGGCTTAGGGTTAGGCATAGGGTACGGCTTAGGATACGGGTTCGGGGAGGGGTTCGGGTACGGCGTAGGGTATGGGTTAGGGTTAGGGTTAGGGTTAGTGTTAGGGTTAGGGCTCGGTTTAGGGTACGGGTTAGGATTAGGGTACGTGTTAGGGTTAGGGTAGGTGTTAGGGTTAGGGTACGCGTTAGGGTTAGGGTAGTTATTAAACCTATCCCACTCTCTAGATACCCCTTAGCACGTAAAGGAATATTATTTGGGGGTCCAGCCACGGAGAAGAGTTTAGACACTAGGATAAGATAAGGAACACACCCATTATAAAGAAATCACATTAGGATTCTCTTTTTAAGCTGTTCCTTCAAACACTAGTGCTTAGGAAATCTATTGGAGGCAGAAGCAGTCAACGGTAGCCTAGGGTTAGGGTTAGGCTTAGGGTTAGGCTTAGGGTACGGCTTAGGGTACGGGTTCGGGGAGGGGTTCGGGTACGGCGTAGGGTATGGGTTAGGGTTAGGGTTAGGGTTAGTGTTAGGTTTAGGGCTCGGTTTAGGGTACGGGTTAGGATTAGGGTACGTTTTAGGGTTAGGGTAGGGGTTAGGGTTAGGGTACGCGTTAGGGTTAGGGTAGTTAGTAAACCTATCCCACTCTCTAGATACCCCTTAGCACGTAAAGGAATATTATTTGGGGGTCCAGCCATGGAGAAGAGTTTAGACACTAGGATAAGATAAGGAACACACCCATTATAAAGAAATCACATTAGGATTCTCTTTTGAAGCTGTTCCTTCAAACACTAGTGCTTAGGAAATCTATTGGAGGCAGAAGCAGTCAAGGGTAGCCAAGGGTTAGGGTTAGGCTTAGGGTTAGGCTTAGGGTACGGCTTAGGGTACGGGTTCGGGGAGGGGTTCGGGTACGGCGTAGGATATGGGTTAGGGTTAGGGTTAGTGTTAGGGTTAGGGCTCGGTTTAGGGTACGGGTTAGGATTAGGGTACGTGTTAGGGTTAGGGTAGGGGTTAGGGTTAGGGTACGCGTTAGGGTTAGGGTAGTTATTAAACCTATCCCACTCTCTAGATACCCCTTAGCACGTAAAGGAATATTATTTGGGGGTCCAGCCATGGAGAAGAGTTTAGACACTAGGATAAGATAAGGAACACACCCATTATAAAGAAATCACATTAGGATTCTCTTTTTAAGCTGTTCCTTCAAACACTAGTGCTTAGGAAATCTATTGGAGGCAGAAGCAGTCAAGGGTAGCCTAGGGTTAGGGTTAGGCTTAGGGTTAGGGTTAGGGTACGGCTTAGGGTACGGTTCGGGGAGGGGTTCGGGTACGGCATAGGGTATGGGTTAGGGTTAGGGTTAGGGTTAGTGTTAGGGTTAGGGCTCGGTTTAGGGTACGGGTTAGGATTAGGGTACGTGTTAGGGTTAGGGTAGGGGTTAGGGTTAGGGTACACGTTAGGGTTAGGGTAGTTATTAAACCTATCCCACTCTCTAGATACCCCTTAGCACGTAAAGGAATATTATTTGGGGGTCCAGCCATGGAGAAGAGTTTAGACACTAGGATAAGATAAGGAACACACCCATTATAAAGAAATCACATTAGGATTCTCTTTTTAAGCTGTTCCTTAAAACACTAGTGCTTAGGAAATCTATTGGAGGCAGAAGCAGTCAAGGGTAGCCTAGGGTTAGGGTTAGGCTTAGGGTTAGGCTTAGGGTACGGCTTAGGGTACGGGTTCGGGGAGGGGTTCGGGTACGGCGTAGCGTATGGGTTAGGGTTAGGGTTAGGGTTAGTGTTAGGGTTAGGACTCGGTTTAGGGTACGGGTTAGGATTAGGGTACGTTTTAGGGTTAGGGTAGGGGTTAGGGTTAGGGTACGCGTTAGGGTTAGGGTAGTTATTAAACCTATCCCACTCTCTAGATACCCCTTAGCACGTAAAGGAATATTATTTGCGGGTCCAGCCATGGAGAAGAGTTTAGACACTAGGATAAGATAAGGAACACATACATTATAAAGAAATCACATTAGGATTCTCTTTTTAAGCTGTTCCTTCAAACACTAGTGCTTAGGAAATCTATTGGAGGCAGAAGCAGTCAAGGGTAGCCTAGGGTTAGGGTTAGGCTTAGGGTTAGGGTTAGGGTACGGCTTAGGGTAGGGGTTCGGGGAGGGGTTCGGGTACGGCGTAGGGTATGGGTTAGGGTTAGGGTTAGGGTTCGTGTTAGGGTTAGGGCTCGGTTTAGGGTACGGGTTAGGATTAGGGTACGTGTTAGGGTTAGGGTAGGGGTTAGGGTTAGTGTACGCATTAGGGTTAGGGTAGTTATTAAACCTATCCCACTCTCTAGATACCCCTTAGCACGTAAAGGAATATTATTTGGGGGTCCAGCCATGGAGAAGAGTTTAGACACTAGGATAAGATAAGGAACACACCCATTATAAAGAAATCACATTAGGATTCTCTTTTTAAGCTGTTCCTTCAAACACTAGTGCTTAGGAAATCTATTGGAGGCAGAAGCAGTCAAGGGTAGCCTAGGGTTAGGGTTAGGCTTAGGGTACGGCTTAGGGTACGGGTTCGGGGAGGGGTTCGGGTACGGCGTAGGGTATGGGTTAGGGTTAGGGTTAGGGTTAGTGTTAGGGTTAGGGCTCGGTTTAGGGTACGGGTTAGGATTAGGGTACGTTTTAGGGTTAGGGTAGGGGTTACGGTTAGGGTACGCGTTAGGGTTAGGGTAGTTATTAAACCTATCCCACTCTCTAGATACCCCTTAGCACGTAAAGGAATATTATTTGGGAGTCCAGCCATGGAGAAGAGTTTAGACACTAGGATAAGATAAGGAACACACCCATTATAAAGAAATCACATTAGGATTCTCTTTTTAAGCTGTTCCTTCAAACACTAGTGCTTAGGAAATCTATTGGAGGCAGAAGCAGTCAAGGGTAGCCTAGGGTTAGGGTTAGGCTTAGGGTTAGGGTTAGGGTACGGCTTAGGGTACGGTTCGGGGAGGGGTTCGGGTACGGCGTAGGGTATGGGTTAGGGTTAGGGTTAGGGTTAGTGTTAGGGTTAGGGCTCGGTTTAGGGTACGGGTTAGGATTAGGGTACGTGTTAGGGTTAGGGTAGGGGTTAGGGTTAGGGTACGCGTTAGGGTTAGGGTAGTTATTAAACCTATCCCACTCTCTAGATACCCCTTAGCACGTAAAGGAATATTATTTGCGGGTCCAGCCATGGAGAAGAGTTTAGACACTAGGATAAGATAAGGAACACATACATTATAAAGAAATCACATTAGGATTCTCTTTTTAAGCTGTTCCTTAAAACACTAGTGCTTAGGAAATCTATTGGAGGCAGAAGCAGTCAAGGGTAGCCTAGGGTTAGGGTTAGGCTTAGGGTTAGGGTTAGGGTACGGCTTAGGGTAGGGGTTCGGGGAGGGGTTCGGGTACGGCGTAGGGTATGGGTTAGGGTTAGGGTTAGGGTTCGTGTTAGGGTTAGGGCTCGGTTTAGGGTACGGGTTAGGATTAGGGTACGTGTTAGCGTTAGGGTAGGGGTTAGGGTTAGGGTACGCATTAGGGTTAGGGTAGTTAGTAAACCTATCCCATTCTCTAGATACCCCTTAGCACGTAAAGGAATATTATTTGGGGGTCCAGCCATGGAGAAGAGTTTAGACACTAGGATAAGATAAGGAACACACCCATTATAAAGAAATCACATTAGGATTCTCTTTTTAAGCTGTTCCTTCAAACACTAGTGCTTAGGAAATCTATTGGAGGCAGAAGCAGTCAAGGGTAGCCTAGGGTTAGGGTTAGGCTTAGGGTTAGGCTTAGGGTACGGCTTAGGGTACGGGTTCGGGGAGGGGTTCGGTTACGGCGTAGGGTATGGGTTAGGGTTAGGGTTAGTGTTAGGGTTAGGGCTCGGTTTAGGGTACGGGTTAGGATTAGGGTACGTTTTAGGGTTAGGGTAGGGGTTAGGGTTAGGGTACGCGTTAGGGTTAGGGTAGTTAGTAAACCTATCCCACTCTCTAGATACCCCTTAGCACGTAAAGGAATATTATTTGGGGGTCCAGCCATGGAGAAGAGTTTAGACACTAGGATAAGATAAGGAACACACCCATTATAAAGAAATCACATTAGGATTCTCTTTTTAAGCTGTTCCTTCAAACACTAGTGCTTAGGAAATCTATTGGAGGCAGAAGCAGTCAAGGGTAGCCAAGGGTTAGGGTTAGGCTTAGGGTTAGGCTTAGGGTACGGCTTAGGGTACGGGTTCGGGGAGGGGTTCGGGTACGGCGTAGGATATGGGTTAGGGTTAGGGTTAGTGTTAGGGTTAGGGCTCGGTTTAGGGTACGGGTTAGGATTAGGGTACGTGTTAGGGTTAGGGTAGGGGTTAGGGTTAGGGTACGCGTTAGGGTTAGGGTAGTTATTAAACCTATCCCACTCTCTAGATACCCCTTAGCACGTAAAGGAATATTATTTGGGGGTCCAGCCATGGAGAAGAGTTTAGACACTAGGATAAGATAAGGAACACACCCATTATAAAGAAATCACATTAGGATTCTCTTTTTAAGCTGTTCCTTCAAACACTAGTGCTTAGGAAATCTATTGGAGGCAGAAGCAGTCAAGGGTAGCCTAGGGTTAGGGTTAGGCTTAGGGTTAGGGTTAGGGTACGGCTTAGGGTACGGTTCGGGGAGGGGTTCGGGTACGGCATAGGGTATGGGTTAGGGTTAGGGTTAGGGTTAGTGTTAGGGTTAGGGCTCGGTTTAGGGTACGGGTTAGGATTAGGGTACGTGTTAGGGTTAGGGTAGGGGTTAGGGTTAGGGTACACGTTAGGGTTAGGGTAGTTATTAAACCTATCCCACTCTCTAGATACCCCTTAGCACGTAAAGGAATATTATTTGGGGGTCCAGCCATGGAGAAGAGTTTAGACACTAGGATAAGATAAGGAACACACCCATTATAAAGAAATCACATTAGGATTCTCTTTTTAAGCTGTTCCTTAAAACACTAGTGCTTAGGAAATCTATTGGAGGCAGAAGCAGTCAAGGGTAGCCTAGGGTTAGGGTTAGGCTTAGGGTTAGGCTTAGGGTACGGCTTAGGGTACGGGTTCGGGGAGGGGTTCGGGTACGGCGTAGCGTATGGGTTAGGGTTAGGGTTAGGGTTAGTGTTAGGGTTAGGACTCGGTTTAGGGTACGGGTTAGGATTAGGGTACGTTTTAGGGTTAGGGTAGGGGTTAGGGTTAGGGTACGCGTTAGGGTTAGGGTAGTTATTAAACCTATCCCACTCTCTAGATACCCCTTAGCACGTAAAGGAATATTATTTGCGGGTGCAGCCATGGAGAAGAGTTTAGACACTAGGATAAGATAAGGAACACATACATTATAAAGAAATCACATTAGGATTCTCTTTTTAAGCTGTTCCTTCAAACACTAGTGCTTAGGAAATCTATTGGAGGCAGAAGCAGTCAAGGGTAGCCTAGGGTTAGGGTTAGGCTTAGGGTTAGGCTTAGGGTACGGCTTAGGGTAGGGGTTCGGGGAGGGGTTCGGGTACGGCGTAGGGTATGGGTTAGGGTTAGGGTTAGGGTTCGTGTTAGGGTTAGGGCTCGGTTTAGGGTACGGGTTAGGATTAGGGTACGTGTTAGGGTTAGGGTAGGGGTTAGGGTTAGTGTACGCATTAGGGTTAGGGTAGTTATTAAACCTATCCCACTCTCTAGATACCCCTTAGCACGTAAAGGAATATTATTTGGGGGTCCAGCCATGGAGAAGAGTTTAGACACTAGGATAAGATAAGGAACACACCCATTATAAAGAAATCACATTAGGATTCTCTTTTTAAGCTGTTCCTTCAAACACTAGTGCTTAGGAAATCTATTGGAGGCAGAAGCAGTCAAGGGTAGCCTAGGGTTAGGGTTAGGCTTAGGGTACGGCTTAGGGTACGGGTTCGGGGAGGGGTTCGGGTACGGCGTAGGGTATGGGTTAGGGTTAGGGTTAGGGTTAGTGTTAGGGTTAGGGCTCGGTTTAGGGTACGGGTTAGGATTAGGGTACGTTTTAGGGTTAGGGTAGGGGTTAGGGTTAGGGTACGCGTTAGGGTTAGGGTAGTTATTAAACCTATCCCACTCTCTAGATACCCCTTAGCACGTAAAGGAATATTATTTGGGAGTCCAGCCATGGAGAAGAGTTTAGACACTAGGATAAGATAAGGAACACACCCATTATAAAGAAATCACATTAGGATTCTCTTTTTAAGCTGTTCCTTCAAACACTAGTGCTTAGGAAATCTATTGGAGGCAGAAGCAGTCAAGGGTAGCCTAGGGTTAGGGTTAGGCTTAGGGTTAGGGTTAGGGTACGGCTTAGGGTACGGTTCGGGGAGGGGTTCGGGTACGGCGTAGGGTATGGGTTAGGGTTAGGGTTAGGGTTAGTGTTAGGGTTAGGGCTCGGTTTAGGGTACGGGTTAGGATTAGGGTACGTGTTAGGGTTAGGGTAGGGGTTAGGGTTAGGGTACGCGTTAGGGTTAGGGTAGTTATTAAACCTATCCCACTCTCTAGATACCCCTTAGCACGTAAAGGAATATTATTTGCGGGTCCAGCCATGGAGAAGAGTTTAGACACTAGGATAAGATAAGGAACACATACATTATAAAGAAATCACATTAGGATTCTCTTTTTAAGCTGTTCCTTAAAACACTAGTGCTTAGGAAATCTATTGGAGGCAGAAGCAGTCAAGGGTAGCCTAGGGTTAGGGTTAGGCTTAGGGTTAGGGTTAGGGTACGGCTTAGGGTAGGGGTTCGGGGAGGGGTTCGGGTACGGCGTAGGGTATGGGTTAGGGTTAGGGTTAGGGTTCGTGTTAGGGTTAGGGCTCGGTTTAGGGTACGGGTTAGGATTAGGGTACGTGTTAGGGTTAGGGTATGGGTTAGGGTTAGGGTACGCATTAGGGTTAGGGTAGTTAGTAAACCTATCCCATTCTCTAGATACCCCTTAGCACGTAAAGGAATATTATTTGGGGGTCCAGCCATGGAGAAGAGTTTAGACACTAGGATAAGATAAGGAACACACCCATTATAAAGAAATCACATTAGGATTCTCTTTTTAAGCTGTTCCTTCAAACACTAGTGCTTAGGAAATCTATTGGAGGCAGAAGCAGTCAAGGGTAGCCTAGGGTTAGGGTTAGGCTTAGGGTTAGGCTTAGGGTACGGCTTAGGGTACGGGTTCGGGGAGGGGTTCGGGTACGGCGTAGGGTATGGGTTAGGGTTAGGGTTAGTGTTAGGGTTAGGGCTCGGTTTAGGGTACGGGTTAGGATTAGGGTACGTTTTAGGGTTAGGGTAGGGGTTAGGGTTAGGGTACGCGTTAGGGTTAGGGTAGTTATTAAACCTATCCCACTCTCTAGATACCCCTTAGCACGTAAAGGAATATTATTTGGGGGTCCAGCCATGGAGAAGAGTTTAGACACTAGGATAAGATAAGGAACACACCCATTATAAAGAAATCACATTAGGATTCTCTTTTTAAGCTGTTCCTTCAAACACTAGTGCTTAGGAAATCTATTGGAGGCAGAAGCAGTCAAGGGTAGCCTAGGGTTAGGGTTAGGCTTAGGGTTAGGGTTAGGGTACGGCTTAGGGTACGGTTCGGGGAGGGGTTCGGGTACGGCGTAGGGTATGGGTTAGGGTTAGGGTTAGGGTTAGTGTTAGGGTTAGGGCTCGGTTTAGGGTACGGGTTAGGATTAGGATACGTGTTAGGGTTAGGGTACGGTTTAGGGTTAGGGTACGCGTTAGGGTTAGGGTAGTTATTAAACCTATCCCACTCTCTAGATACCCCTTAGCACGTAAAGGAATATTATTTGGGAGTCCAGCCATGGAGAAGAGTTTAGACACTAGGATAATATAAGGAACACACCCATTATAAAGAAATCACATTAGGATTCTCTTTTTAAGCTGTTCCTTCAAACACTAGTGCTTAGGAAATCTATTGGAGGCAGAAGCAGTCAAGGGTAGCCTAGGGTTAGGGTTAGGCTTAGGGTTAGGCATAGGGTACGGCTTAGGGTACGGGTTCGGGGAGGGGTTCGGGTACGGCGTAGGGTATGGGTTAGGGTTAGGGTTAGGGTTAGTGTTAGGGTTAGGGCTCGGTTTAGGGTACGGGTTAGGATTAGGGTACGTGTTAGGGTTAGGGTAGGGGTTAGGGTTAGGGTACACGTTAGGGTTAGGGTAGTTATTAAACCTATCCCACTCTCTAGATACCCCTTAGCACGTAAAGGAATATTATTTGGGGGTCCAGCCATGGAGAAGAGTTTAGACACTAGGATAAGATAAGGAACACACCCATTATAAAGAAATCACATTAGGATTCTCTTTTTAAGCTGTTCCTTAAAACACTAGTGCTTAGGAAATCTATTGGAGGCAGAAGCAGTCAAGGGTAGCCTAGGGTTAGGGTTAGGCTTAGGGTTAGGCTTAGGGTACGGCTTAGGGTACGGGTTCGGGGAGGGGTTCGGGTACGGCGTAGCGTATGGGTTAGGGTTAGGGTTAGGGTTAGTGTTAGGGTTAGGACTCGGTTTAGGGTACGGGTTAGGATTAGGGTACGTTTTAGGGTTAGGGTAGGGGTTAGGGTTAGGGTACGCGTTAGGGTTAGGGTAGTTATTAAACCTATCCCACTCTCTAGATACCCCTTAGCACGTAAAGGAATATTATTTGCGGGTCCAGCCATGGAGAAGAATTTAGACACTAGGATAAGATAAGGAACACATACATTATAAAGAAATCACATTAGGATTCTCTTTTTAAGCTGTTCCTTCAAACACTAGTGCTTAGGAAATCTATTGGAGGCAGAAGCAGTCAAGGGTAGCCTAGGGTTAGGGTTAGGCTTAGGGTTAGGGTTAGGGTACGGCTTAGGGTAGGGGTTCGGGGAGGGGTTCGGGTACGGCGTAGGGTATGGGTTAGGGTTAGGGTTAGGGTTCGTGTTAGGGTTAGGGCTCGGTTTAGGGTACGGGTTAGGATTAGGGTACGTGTTAGGGTTAGGGTAGGGGTTAGGGTTAGTGTACGCATTAGGGTTAGGGTAGTTATTAAACCTATCCCACTCTCTAGATACCCCTTAGCACGTAAAGGAATATTATTTGGGGGTCCAGCCATGGAGAAGAGTTTAGACACTAGGATAAGATAAGGAACACACCCATTATAAAGAAATCACATTAGGATTCTCTTTTTAAGCTGTTCCTTCAAACACTAGTGCTTAGGAAATCTATTGGAGGCAGAAGCAGTCAAGGGTAGCCTAGGGTTAGGGTTAGGCTTAGGGTACGGCTTAGGGTACGGGTTCGGGGAGGGGTTCGGGTACGGCGTAGGGTATGGGTTAGGGTTAGGGTTAGGGTTCGTGTTAGGGTTAGGGCTCGGTTTAGGGTACGGGTTAGGATTAGGGTACGTGTTAGGGTTAGGGTAGGGGTTAGGGTTAGTGTACGCATTAGGGTTAGGGTAGTTATTAAACCTATCCCACTCTCTAGATACCCCTTAGCACGTAAAGGAATATTATTTGGGGGTCCAGCCATGGAGAAGAGTTTAGACACTAGGATAAGATAAGGAACACACCCATTATAAAGAAATCACATTAGGATTCTCTTTTTAAGCTGTTCCTTCAAACACTAGTGCTTAGGAAATCTATTGGAGGCAGAAGCAGTCAAGGGTAGCCTAGGGTTAGGGTTAGGCTTAGGGTACGGCTTAGGGTACGGGTTCGGGGAGGGGTTCGGGTACGGCGTAGGGTATGGGTTAGGGTTAGGGTTAGGGTTAGTGTTAGGGTTAGGGCTCGGTTTAGGGTACGGGTTAGGATTAGGGTACGTTTTAGGGTTAGGGTAGGGGTTACGGTTAGGGTACGCGTTAGGGTTAGGGTAGTTATTAAACCTATCCCACTCTCTAGATACCCCTTAGCACGTAAAGGAATATTATTTGGGAGTCCAGCCATGGAGAAGAGTTTAGACACTAGGATAAGATAAGGAACACACCCATTATAAAGAAATCACATTAGGATTCTCTTTTTAAGCTGTTCCTTCAAACACTAGTGCTTAGGAAATCTATTGGAGGCAGAAGCAGTCAAGGGTAGCCTAGGGTTAGGGTTAGGCTTAGGGTTAGGGTTAGGGTACGGCTTAGGGTACGGTTCGGGGAGGGGTTCGGGTACGGCGTAGGGTATGGGTTAGGGTTAGGGTTAGGGTTAGTGTTAGGGTTAGGGCTCGGTTTAGGGTACGGGTTAGGATTAGGGTACGTGTTAGGGTTAGGGTAGGGGTTAGGGTTAGGGTACGCGTTAGGGTTAGGGTAGTTATTAAACCTATCCCACTCTCTAGATACCCCTTAGCACGTAAAGGAATATTATTTGCGGGTCCAGCCATGGAGAAGAGTTTAGACACTAGGATAAGATAAGGAACACATACATTATAAAGAAATCACATTAGGATTCTCTTTTTAAGCTGTTCCTTAAAACACTAGTGCTTAGGAAATCTATTGGAGGCAGAAGCAGTCAAGGGTAGCCTAGGGTTAGGGTTAGGCTTAGGGTTAGGGTTAGGGTACGGCTTAGGGTAGGGGTTCGGGGAGGGGTTCGGGTACGGCGTAGGGTATGGGTTAGGGTTAGGGTTAGGGTTCGTGTTAGGGTTAGGGCTCGGTTTAGGGTACGGGTTAGGATTAGGGTACGTGTTAGCGTTAGGGTAGGGGTTAGGGTTAGGGTACGCATTAGGGTTAGGGTAGTTAGTAAACCTATCCCATTCTCTAGATACCCCTTAGCACGTAAAGGAATATTATTTGGGGGTCCAGCCATGGAGAAGAGTTTAGACACTAGGATAAGATAAGGAACACACCCATTATAAAGAAATCACATTAGGATTCTCTTTTTAAGCTGTTCCTTCAAACACTAGTGCTTAGGAAATCTATTGGAGGCAGAAGCAGTCAAGGGTAGCCTAGGGTTAGGGTTAGGCTTAGGGTTAGGCTTAGGGTACGGCTTAGGGTACGGGTTCGGGGAGGGGTTCGGTTACGGCGTAGGGTATGGGTTAGGGTTAGGGTTAGTGTTAGGGTTAGGGCTCGGTTTAGGGTACGGGTTAGGATTAGGGTACGTTTTAGGGTTAGGGTAGGGGTTAGGGTTAGGGTACGCGTTAGGGTTAGGGTAGTTAGTAAACCTATCCCACTCTCTAGATACCCCTTAGCACGTAAAGGAATATTATTTGGGGGTCCAGCCATGGAGAAGAGTTTAGACACTAGGATAAGATAAGGAACACACCCATTATAAAGAAATCACATTAGGATTCTCTTTTTAAGCTGTTCCTTCAAACACTAGTGCTTAGGAAATCTATTGGAGGCAGAAGCAGTCAAGGGTAGCCAAGGGTTAGGGTTAGGCTTAGGGTTAGGCTTAGGGTACGGCTTAGGGTACGGGTTCGGGGAGGGGTTCGGGTACGGCGTAGGATATGGGTTAGGGTTAGGGTTAGTGTTAGGGTTAGGGCTCGGTTTAGGGTACGGGTTAGGATTAGGGTACGTGTTAGGGTTAGGGTAGGGGTTAGGGTTAGGGTACGCGTTAGGGTTAGGGTAGTTATTAAACCTATCCCACTCTCTAGATACCCCTTAGCACGTAAAGGAATATTATTTGGGGGTCCAGCCATGGAGAAGAGTTTAGACACTAGGATAAGATAAGGAACACACCCATTATAAAGAAATCACATTAGGATTCTCTTTTTAAGCTGTTCCTTCAAACACTAGTGCTTAGGAAATCTATTGGAGGCAGAAGCAGTCAAGGGTAGCCTAGGGTTAGGGTTAGGCTTAGGGTTAGGGTTAGGGTACGGCTTAGGGTACGGTTCGGGGAGGGGTTCGGGTACGGCATAGGGTATGGGTTAGGGTTAGGGTTAGGGTTAGTGTTAGGGTTAGGGCTCGGTTTAGGGTACGGGTTAGGATTAGGGTACGTGTTAGGGTTAGGGTAGGGGTTAGGGTTAGGGTACACGTTAGGGTTAGGGTAGTTATTAAACCTATCCCACTCTCTAGATACCCCTTAGCACGTAAAGGAATATTATTTGGGGGTCCAGCCATGGAGAAGAGTTTAGACACTAGGATAAGATAAGGAACACACCCATTATAAAGAAATCACATTAGGATTCTCTTTTTAAGCTGTTCCTTAAAACACTAGTGCTTAGGAAATCTATTGGAGGCAGAAGCAGTCAAGGGTAGCCTAGGGTTAGGGTTAGGCTTAGGGTTAGGCTTAGGGTACGGCTTAGGGTACGGGTTCGGGGAGGGGTTCGGGTACGGCGTAGCGTATGGGTTAGGGTTAGGGTTAGGGTTAGTGTTAGGGTTAGGACTCGGTTTAGGGTACGGGTTAGGATTAGGGTACGTTTTAGGGTTAGGGTAGGGGTTAGGGTTAGGGTACGCGTTAGGGTTAGGGTAGTTATTAAACCTATCCCACTCTCTAGATACCCCTTAGCACGTAAAGGAATATTATTTGCGGGTCCAGCCATGGAGAAGAGTTTAGACACTAGGATAAGATAAGGAACACATACATTATAAAGAAATCACATTAGGATTCTCTTTTTAAGCTGTTCCTTCAAACACTAGTGCTTAGGAAATCTATTGGAGGCAGAAGCAGTCAAGGGTAGCCTAGGGTTAGGGTTAGGCTTAGGGTTAGGCTTAGGGTACGGCTTAGGGTAGGGGTTCGGGGAGGGGTTCGGGTACGGCGTAGGGTATGGGTTAGGGTTAGGGTTAGGGTTCGTGTTAGGGTTAGGGCTCGGTTTAGGGTACGGGTTAGGATTAGGGTACGTGTTAGGGTTAGGGTAGGGGTTAGGGTTAGTGTACGCATTAGGGTTAGGGTAGTTATTAAACCTATCCCACTCTCTAGATACCCCTTAGCACGTAAAGGAATATTATTTGGGGGTCCAGCCATGGAGAAGAGTTTAGACACTAGGATAAGATAAGGAACACACCCATTATAAAGAAATCACATTAGGATTCTCTTTTTAAGCTGTTCCTTCAAACACTAGTGCTTAGGAAATCTATTGGAGGCAGAAGCAGTCAAGGGTAGCCTAGGGTTAGGGTTAGGCTTAGGGTACGGCTTAGGGTACGGGTTCGGGGAGGGGTTCGGGTACGGCGTAGGGTATGGGTTAGGGTTAGGGTTAGGGTTAGTGTTAGGGTTAGGGCTCGGTTTAGGGTACGGGTTAGGATTAGGGTACGTTTTAGGGTTAGGGTAGGGGTTAGGGTTAGGGTACGCGTTAGGGTTAGGGTAGTTATTAAACCTATCCCACTCTCTAGATACCCCTTAGCACGTAAAGGAATATTATTTGGGAGTCCAGCCATGGAGAAGAGTTTAGACACTAGGATAAGATAAGGAACACACCCATTATAAAGAAATCACATTAGGATTCTCTTTTTAAGCTGTTCCTTCAAACACTAGTGCTTAGGAAATCTATTGGAGGCAGAAGCAGTCAAGGGTAGCCTAGGGTTAGGGTTAGGCTTAGGGTTAGGGTTAGGGTACGGCTTAGGGTACGGTTCGGGGAGGGGTTCGGGTACGGCGTAGGGTATGGGTTAGGGTTAGGGTTAGGGTTAGTGTTAGGGTTAGGGCTCGGTTTAGGGTACGGGTTAGGATTAGGGTACGTGTTAGGGTTAGGGTAGGGGTTAGGGTTAGGGTACGCGTTAGGGTTAGGGTAGTTATTAAACCTATCCCACTCTCTAGATACCCCTTAGCACGTAAAGGAATATTATTTGCGGGTCCAGCCATGGAGAAGAGTTTAGACACTAGGATAAGATAAGGAACACATACATTATAAAGAAATCACATTAGGATTCTCTTTTTAAGCTGTTCCTTAAAACACTAGTGCTTAGGAAATCTATTGGAGGCAGAAGCAGTCAAGGGTAGCCTAGGGTTAGGGTTAGGCTTAGGGTTAGGGTTAGGGTACGGCTTAGGGTAGGGGTTCGGGGAGGGGTTCGGGTACGGCGTAGGGTATGGGTTAGGGTTAGGGTTAGGGTTCGTGTTAGGGTTAGGGCTCGGTTTAGGGTACGGGTTAGGATTAGGGTACGTGTTAGGGTTAGGGTAGGGGTTAGGGTTAGGGTACGCATTAGGGTTAGGGTAGTTAGTAAACCTATCCCATTCTCTAGATACCCCTTAGCACGTAAAGGAATATTATTTGGGGGTCCAGCCATGGAGAAGAGTTTAGACACTAGGATAAGATAAGGAACACACCCATTATAAAGAAATCACATTAGGATTCTCTTTTTAAGCTGTTCCTTCAAACACTAGTGCTTAGGAAATCTATTGGAGGCAGAAGCAGTCAAGGGTAGCCTAGGGTTAGGGTTAGGCTTAGGGTTAGGCTTAGGGTACGGCTTAGGGTACGGGTTCGGGGAGGGGTTCGGGTACGGCGTAGGGTATGGGTTAGGGTTAGGGTTAGTGTTAGGGTTAGGGCTCGGTTTAGGGTACGGGTTAGGATTAGGGTACGTTTTAGGGTTAGGGTAGGGGTTAGGGTTAGGGTACGCGTTAGGGTTAGGGTACTTATTAAACCTATCCCACTCTCTAGATACCCCTTAGCACGTAAAGGAATATTATTTGGGGGTCCAGCCATGGAGAAGAGTTTAGACACTAGGATAAGATAAGGAACACACCCATTATAAAGAAATCACATTAGGATTCTCTTTTTAAGCTGTTCCTTCAAACACTAGTGCTTAGGAAATCTATTGGAGGCAGAAGCAGTCAAGGGTAGCCTAGGGTTAGGGTTAGGCTTAGGGTTAGGGTTAGGGTACGGCTTAGGGTACGGTTCGGGGAGGGGTTCGGGTACGGCGTAGGGTATGGGTTAGGGTTAGGGTTAGGGTTAGTGTTAGGGTTAGGGCTCGGTTTAGGGTACGGGTTAGGATTAGGATACGTGTTAGGGTTAGGGTACGGTTTAGGGTTAGGGTACGCGTTAGGGTTAGGGTAGTTATTAAACCTATCCCACTCTCTAGATACCCCTTAGCACGTAAAGGAATATTATTTGGGGGTCCAGCCATGGAGAAGAGTTTAGACACTAGGATAAGATAAGGAACACACCCATTATAAAGAAATCACATTAGGATTCTCTTTTTAAGCTGTTCCTTAAAACACTAGTGCTTAGGAAATCTATTGGAGGCAGAAGCAGTCAAGGGTAGCCTAGGGTTAGGGTTAGGCTTAGGGTTAGGCTTAGGGTACGGCTTAGGGTACGGGTTCGGGGAGGGGTTCGGGTACGGCGTAGCGTATGGGTTAGGGTTAGGGTTAGGGTTAGTGTTAGGGTTAGGACTCGGTTTAGGGTACGGGTTAGGATTAGGGTACGTTTTAGGGTTAGGGTAGGGGTTAGGGTTAGGGTACGCGTTAGGGTTAGGGTAGTTATTAAACCTATCCCACTCTCTAGATACCCCTTAGCACGTAAAGGAATATTATTTGCGGGTCCAGCCATGGAGAAGAGTTTAGACACTAGGATAAGATAAGGAACACATACATTATAAAGAAATCACATTAGGATTCTCTTTTTAAGCTGTTCCTTCAAACACTAGTGCTTAGGAAATCTATTGGAGGCAGAAGCAGTCAAGGGTAGCCTAGGGTTAGGGTTAGGCTTAGGGTTAGGCTTAGGGTACGGCTTAGGGTAGGGGTTCGGGGAGGGGTTCGGGTACGGCGTAGGGTATGGGTTAGGGTTAGGGTTAGGGTTCGTGTTAGGGTTAGGGCTCGGTTTAGGGTACGGGTTAGGATTAGGGTACGTGTTAGGGTTAGGGTAGGGGTTAGGGTTAGTGTACGCATTAGGGTTAGGGTAGTTATTAAACCTATCCCACTCTCTAGATACCCCTTAGCACGTAAAGGAATATTATTTGGGGGTCCAGCCATGGAGAAGAGTTTAGACACTAGGATAAGATAAGGAACACACCCATTATAAAGAAATCACATTAGGATTCTCTTTTTAAGCTGTTCCTTCAAACACTAGTGCTTAGGAAATCTATTGGAGGCAGAAGCAGTCAAGGGTAGCCTAGGGTTAGGGTTAGGCTTAGGGTACGGCTTAGGGTACGGGTTCGGGGAGGGGTTCGGGTACGGCGTAGGGTATGGGTTAGGGTTAGGGTTAGGGTTAGTGTTAGGGTTAGGGCTCGGTTTAGGGTACGGGTTAGGATTAGGGTACGTTTTAGGGTTAGGGTAGGGGTTAGGGTTAGGGTACGCGTTAGGGTTAGGGTAGTTATTAAACCTATCCCACTCTCTAGATACCCCTTAGCACGTAAAGGAATATTATTTGGGAGTCCAGCCATGGAGAAGAGTTTAGACACTAGGATAAGATAAGGAACACACCCATTATAAAGAAATCACATTAGGATTCTCTTTTTAAGCTGTTCCTTCAAACACTAGTGCTTAGGAAATCTATTGGAGGCAGAAGCAGTCAAGGGTAGCCTAGGGTTAGGGTTAGGCTTAGGGTTAGGGTTAGGGTACGGCTTAGGGTACGGTTCGGGGAGGGGTTCGGGTACGGCGTAGGGTATGGGTTAGGGTTAGGGTTAGGGTTAGTGTTAGGGTTAGGGCTCGGTTTAGGGTACGGGTTAGGATTAGGGTACGTGTTAGGGTTAGGGTAGGGGTTAGGGTTAGGGTACGCGTTAGGGTTAGGGTAGTTATTAAACCTATCCCACTCTCTAGATACCCCTTAGCACGTAAAGGAATATTATTTGCGGGTCCAGCCATGGAGAAGAGTTTAGACACTAGGATAAGATAAGGAACACATACATTATAAAGAAATCACATTAGGATTCTCTTTTTAAGCTGTTCCTTAAAACACTAGTGCTTAGGAAATCTATTGGAGGCAGAAGCAGTCAAGGGTAGCCTAGGGTTAGGGTTAGGCTTAGGGTTAGGGTTAGGGTACGGCTTAGGGTAGGGGTTCGGGGAGGGGTTCGGGTACGGCGTAGGGTATGGGTTAGGGTTAGGGTTAGGGTTCGTGTTAGGGTTAGGGCTCGGTTTAGGGTACGGGTTAGGATTAGGGTACGTGTTAGGGTTAGGGTAGGGGTTAGGGTTAGGGTACGCATTAGGGTTAGGGTAGTTAGTAAACCTATCCCATTCTCTAGATACCCCTTAGCACGTAAAGGAATATTATTTGGGGGTCCAGCCATGGAGAAGAGTTTAGACACTAGGATAAGATAAGGAACACACCCATTATAAAGAAATCACATTAGGATTCTCTTTTTAAGCTGTTCCTTCAAACACTAGTGCTTAGGAAATCTATTGGAGGCAGAAGCAGTCAAGGGTAGCCTAGGGTTAGGGTTAGGCTTAGGGTTAGGCTTAGGGTACGGCTTAGGGTACGGGTTCGGGGAGGGGTTCGGGTACGGCGTAGGGTATGGGTTAGGGTTAGGGTTAGTGTTAGGGTTAGGGCTCGGTTTAGGGTACGGGTTAGGATTAGGGTACGTGTTAGGGTTAGGGTAGGGGTTAGGGTTAGGGTACGCGTTAGGGTTAGGGTACTTATTAAACCTATCCCACTCTCTAGATACCCCTTAGCACGTAAAGGAATATTATTTGGGGGTCCAGCCATGGAGAAGAGTTTAGACACTAGGATAAGATAAGGAACACACCCATTATAAAGAAATCACATTAGGATTCTCTTTTTAAGCTGTTCCTTCAAACACTAGTGCTTAGGAAATCTATTGGAGGCAGAAGCAGTCAAGGGTAGCCTAGGGTTAGGGTTAGGCTTAGGGTTAGGGTTAGGGTACGGCTTAGGGTACGGTTCGGGGAGGGGTTCGGGTACGGCATAGGGTATGGGTTAGGGTTAGGGTTAGGGTTAGTGTTAGGGTTAGGGCTCGGTTTAGGGTACGGGTTAGGATTAGGGTACGTGTTAGGGTTAGGGTAGGGGTTAGGGTTAGGGTACACGTTAGGGTTAGGGTAGTTATTAAACCTATCCCACTCTCTAGATACCCCTTAGCACGTAAAGGAATATTATTTGGGGGTCCAGCCATGGAGAAGAGTTTAGACACTAGGATAAGATAAGGAACACACCCATTATAAAGAAATCACATTAGGATTCTCTTTTTAAGCTGTTCCTTAAAACACTAGTGCTTAGGAAATCTATTGGAGGCAGAAGCAGTCAAGGGTAGCCTAGGGTTAGGGTTAGGCTTAGGGTTAGGCTTAGGGTACGGCTTAGGGTACGGGTTCGGGGAGGGGTTCGGGTACGGCGTAGCGTATGGGTTAGGGTTAGGGTTAGGGTTAGTGTTAGGGTTAGGACTCGGTTTAGGGTACGGGTTAGGATTAGGGTACGTTTTAGGGTTAGGGTAGGGGTTAGGGTTAGGGTACGCGTTAGGGTTAGGGTAGTTATTAAACCTATCCCACTCTCTAGATACCCCTTAGCACGTAAAGGAATATTATTTGCGGGTCCAGCCATGGAGAAGAGTTTAGACACTAGGATAAGATAAGGAACACATACATTATAAAGAAATCACATTAGGATTCTCTTTTTAAGCTGTTCCTTCAAACACTAGTGCTTAGGAAATCTATTGGAGGCAGAAGCAGTCAAGGGTAGCCTAGGGTTAGGGTTAGGCTTAGGGTTAGGCTTAGGGTACGGCTTAGGGTAGGGGTTCGGGGAGGGGTTCGGGTACGGCGTAGGGTATGGGTTAGGGTTAGGGTTAGGGTTCGTGTTAGGGTTAGGGCTTGGTTTAGGGTACGGGTTAGGATTAGGGTACGTGTTAGGGTTAGGGTAGGGGTTAGGGTTAGTGTACGCATTAGGGTTAGGGTAGTTATTAAACCTATCCCACTCTCTAGATACCCCTTAGCACGTAAAGGAATATTATTTGGGGGTCCAGCCATGGAGAAGAGTTTAGACACTAGGATAAGATAAGGAACACACCCATTATAAAGAAATCACATTAGGATTCTCTTTTTAAGCTGTTCCTTCAAACACTAGTGCTTAGGAAATCTATTGGAGGCAGAAGCAGTCAAGGGTAGCCTAGGGTTAGGGTTAGGCTTAGGGTTAGGCTTAGGGTACGGCTTAGGGTACGGGTTCGGGGAGGGGTTCGGGTACGGCGTAGGGTATGGGTTAGGGTTAGGGTTAGTGTTAGGGTTAGGGCTCGGTTTAGGGTACGGGTTAGGATTAGGGTACGTTTTAGGGTTAGGGTAGGGGTTAGGGTTAGGGTACGCGTTAGGGTTAGGGTACTTATTAAACCTATCCCACTCTCTAGATACCCCTTAGCACGTAAAGGAATATTATTTGGGGGTCCAGCCATGGAGAAGAGTTTAGACACTAGGATAAGATAAGGAACACACCCATTATAAAGAAATCACATTAGGATTCTCTTTTTAAGCTGTTCCTTCAAACACTAGTGCTTAGGAAATCTATTGGAGGCAGAAGCAGTCAAGGGTAGCCTAGGGTTAGGGTTAGGCTTAGGGTTAGGGTCAGGGTACGGCTTAGGGTACGGTTCGGGGAGGGGTTCGGGTACGGCGTAGGGTATGGGTTAGGGTTAGGGTTAGGGTTAGTGTTAGGGTTAGGGCTCGGTTTAGGGTACGGGTTAGGATTAGGATACGTGTTAGGGTTAGGGTACGGTTTAGGGTTAGGGTACGCGTTAGGGTTAGGGTAGTTATTAAACCTATCCCACTCTCTAGATACCCCTTAGCACGTAAAGGAATATTATTTGGGAGTCCAGCCATGGAGAAGAGTTTAGACACTAGGATAATATAAGGAACACACCCATTATAAAGAAATCACATTAGGATTCTCTTTTTAAGCTGTTCCTTCAAACACTAGTGCTTAGGAAATCTATTGGAGGCAGAAGCAGTCAAGGGTAGCCTAGGGTTAGGGTTAGGCTTAGGGTTAGGCATAGGGTACGGCTTAGGGTACGGGTTCGGGGAGGGGTTCGGGTACGGCGTAGGGTATGGGTTAGGGTTAGGGTTAGGGTTAGTGTTAGGGTTAGGGCTCGGTTTAGGGTACGGGTTAGGATTAGGGTACGTGTTAGGGTTAGGGTAGGGGTTAGGGTTAGGGTACACGTTAGGGTTAGGGTAGTTATTAAACCTATCCCACTCTCTAGATACCCCTTAGCACGTAAAGGAATATTATTTGGGGGTCCAGCCATGGAGAAGAGTTTAGACACTAGGATAAGATAAGGAACACACCCATTATAAAGAAATCACATTAGGATTCTCTTTTTAAGTTGTTCCTTAAAACACTAGTGCTTAGGAAATCTATTGGAGGCAGAAGCAGTCAAGGGTAGCCTAGGGTTAGGGTTAGGCTTAGGGTTAGGCTTAGGGTACGGCTTAGGGTACGGGTTCGGGGAGGGGTTCGGGTACGGCGTAGCGTATGGGTTAGGGTTAGGGTTAGGGTTAGTGTTAGGGTTAGGACTCGGTTTAGGGTACGGGTTAGGATTAGGGTACGTTTTAGGGTTAGGGTAGGGGTTAGGGTTAGGGTACGCGTTAGGGTTAGGGTAGTTATTAAACCTATCCCACTCTCTAGATACCCCTTAGCACGTAAAGGAATATTATTTGCGGGTCCAGCCATGGAGAAGAGTTTAGACACTAGGATAAGATAAGGAACACATACATTATAAAGAAATCACATTAGGATTCTCTTTTTAAGCTGTTCCTTCAAACACTAGTGCTTAGGAAATCTATTGGAGGCAGAAGCAGTCAAGGGTAGCCTAGGGTTAGGGTTAGGCTTAGGGTTAGGCTTAGGGTACGGCTTAGGGTAGGGGTTCGGGGAGGGGTTCGGGTACGGCGTAGGGTATGGGTTAGGGTTAGGGTTAGGGTTCGTGTTAGGGTTAGGGCTCGGTTTAGGGTACGGGTTAGGATTAGGGTACGTGTTAGGGTTAGGGTAGGGGTTAGGGTTAGTGTACGCATTAGGGTTAGGGTAGTTATTAAACCTATCCCACTCTCTAGATACCCCTTAGCACGTAAAGGAATATTATTTGGGGGTCCAGCCATGGAGAAGAGTTTAGACACTAGGATAAGATAAGGAACACACCCATTATAAAGAAATCACATTAGGATTCTCTTTTTAAGCTGTTCCTTCAAACACTAGTGCTTAGGAAATCTATTGGAGGCAGAAGCAGTCAAGGGTAGCCTAGGGTTAGGGTTAGGCTTAGGGTACGGCTTAGGGTACGGGTTCGGGGAGGGGTTCGGGTACGGCGTAGGGTATGGGTTAGGGTTAGGGTTAGGGTTAGTGTTAGGGTTAGGGCTCGGTTTAGGGTACGGGTTAGGATTAGGGTACGTTTTAGGGTTAGGGTAGGGGTTAGGGTTAGGGTACGCGTTAGGGTTAGGGTAGTTATTAAACCTATCCCACTCTCTAGATACCCCTTAGCACGTAAAGGAATATTATTTGGGAGTCCAGCCATGGAGAAGAGTTTAGACACTAGGATAAGATAAGGAACACACCCATTATAAAGAAATCACATTAGGATTCTCTTTTTAAGCTGTTCCTTCAAACACTAGTGCTTAGGAAATCTATTGGAGGCAGAAGCAGTCAAGGGTAGCCTAGGGTTAGGGTTAGGCTTAGGGTTAGGCTTAGGGTACGGCTTAGGGTACGGGTTCGGGGAGGGGTTCGGGTACGGCGTAGCGTATGGGTTAGGGTTAGGGTTAGGGTTAGTGTTAGGGTTAGGACTCGGTTTAGGGTACGGGTTAGGATTAGGGTACGTTTTAGGGTTAGGGTAGGGGTTAGGGTTAGGGTACGCGTTAGGGTTAGGGTAGTTATTAAACCTATCCCACTCTCTAGATACCCCTTAGCACGTAAAGGAATATTATTTGCGGGTCCAGCCATGGAGAAGAGTTTAGACACTAGGATAAGATAAGGAACACATACATTATAAAGAAATCACATTAGGATTCTCTTTTTAAGCTGTTCCTTCAAACACTAGTGCTTAGGAAATCTATTGGAGGCAGAAGCAGTCAAGGGTAGCCTAGGGTTAGGGTTAGGCTTAGGGTTAGGGTTAGGGTACGGCTTAGGGTAGGGGTTCGGGGAGGGGTTCGGGTACGGCGTAGGGTATGGGTTAGGGTTAGGGTTAGGGTTCGTGTTAGGGTTAGGGCTCGGTTTAGGGTACGGGTTAGGATTAGGGTACGTGTTAGGGTTAGGGTAGGGGTTAGGGTTAGTGTACGCATTAGGGTTAGGGTAGTTATTAAACCTATCCCACTCTCTAGATACCCCTTAGCACGTAAAGGAATATTATTTGGGGGTCCAGCCATGGAGAAGAGTTTAGACACTAGGATAAGATAAGGAACACACCCATTATAAAGAAATCACATTAGGATTCTCTTTTTAAGCTGTTCCTTCAAACACTAGTGCTTAGGAAATCTATTGGAGGCAGAAGCAGTCAAGGGTAGCCTAGGGTTAGGGTTAGGCTTAGGGTACGGCTTAGGGTACGGGTTCGGGGAGGGGTTCGGGTACGGCGTAGGGTATGGGTTAGGGTTAGGGTTAGGGTTAGTGTTAGGGTTAGGGCTCGGTTTAGGGTACGGGTTAGGATTAGGGTACGTTTTAGGGTTAGGGTAGGGGTTACGGTTAGGGTACGCGTTAGGGTTAGGGTAGTTATTAAACCTATCCCACTCTCTAGATACCCCTTAGCACGTAAAGGAATATTATTTGGGAGTCCAGCCATGGAGAAGAGTTTAGACACTAGGATAAGATAAGGAACACACCCATTATAAAGAAATCACATTAGGATTCTCTTTTTAAGCTGTTCCTTCAAACACTAGTGCTTAGGAAATCTATTGGAGGCAGAAGCAGTCAAGGGTAGCCTAGGGTTAGGGTTAGGCTTAGGGTTAGGGTTAGGGTACGGCTTAGGGTACGGTTCGGGGAGGGGTTCGGGTACGGCGTAGGGTATGGGTTAGGGTTAGGGTTAGGGTTAGTGTTAGGGTTAGGGCTCGGTTTAGGGTACGGGTTAGGATTAGGGTACGTGTTAGGGTTAGGGTAGGGGTTAGGGTTAGGGTACGCGTTAGGGTTAGGGTAGTTATTAAACCTATCCCACTCTCTAGATACCCCTTAGCACGTAAAGGAATATTATTTGCGGGTCCAGCCATGGAGAAGAGTTTAGACACTAGGATAAGATAAGGAACACATACATTATAAAGAAATCACATTAGGATTCTCTTTTTAAGCTGTTCCTTAAAACACTAGTGCTTAGGAAATCTATTGGAGGCAGAAGCAGTCAAGGGTAGCCTAGGGTTAGGGTTAGGCTTAGGGTTAGGGTTAGGGTACGGCTTAGGGTAGGGGTTCGGGGAGGGGTTCGGGTACGGCGTAGGGTATGGGTTAGGGTTAGGGTTAGGGTTCGTGTTAGGGTTAGGGCTCGGTTTAGGGTACGGGTTAGGATTAGGGTACGTGTTAGCGTTAGGGTAGGGGTTAGGGTTAGGGTACGCATTAGGGTTAGGGTAGTTAGTAAACCTATCCCATTCTCTAGATACCCCTTAGCACGTAAAGGAATATTATTTGGGGGTCCAGCCATGGAGAAGAGTTTAGACACTAGGATAAGATAAGGAACACACCCATTATAAAGAAATCACATTAGGATTCTCTTTTTAAGCTGTTCCTTCAAACACTAGTGCTTAGGAAATCTATTGGAGGCAGAAGCAGTCAAGGGTAGCCTAGGGTTAGGGTTAGGCTTAGGGTTAGGCTTAGGGTACGGCTTAGGGTACGGGTTCGGGGAGGGGTTCGGTTACGGCGTAGGGTATGGGTTAGGGTTAGGGTTAGTGTTAGGGTTAGGGCTCGGTTTAGGGTACGGGTTAGGATTAGGGTACGTTTTAGGGTTAGGGTAGGGGTTAGGGTTAGGGTACGCGTTAGGGTTAGGGTAGTTAGTAAACCTATCCCACTCTCTAGATACCCCTTAGCACGTAAAGGAATATTATTTGGGGGTCCAGCCATGGAGAAGAGTTTAGACACTAGGATAAGATAAGGAACACACCCATTATAAAGAAATCACATTAGGATTCTCTTTTTAAGCTGTTCCTTCAAACACTAGTGCTTAGGAAATCTATTGGAGGCAGAAGCAGTCAAGGGTAGCCAAGGGTTAGGGTTAGGCTTAGGGTTAGGCTTAGGGTACGGCTTAGGGTACGGGTTCGGGGAGGGGTTCGGGTACGGCGTAGGATATGGGTTAGGGTTAGGGTTAGTGTTAGGGTTAGGGCTCGGTTTAGGGTACGGGTTAGGATTAGGGTACGTGTTAGGGTTAGGGTAGGGGTTAGGGTTAGGGTACGCGTTAGGGTTAGGGTAGTTATTAAACCTATCCCACTCTCTAGATACCCCTTAGCACGTAAAGGAATATTATTTGGGGGTCCAGCCATGGAGAAGAGTTTAGACACTAGGATAAGATAAGGAACACACCCATTATAAAGAAATCACATTAGGATTCTCTTTTTAAGCTGTTCCTTCAAACACTAGTGCTTAGGAAATCTATTGGAGGCAGAAGCAGTCAAGGGTAGCCTAGGGTTAGGGTTAGGCTTAGGGTTAGGGTTAGGGTACGGCTTAGGGTACGGTTCGGGGAGGGGTTCGGGTACGGCATAGGGTATGGGTTAGGGTTAGGGTTAGGGTTAGTGTTAGGGTTAGGGCTCGGTTTAGGGTACGGGTTAGGATTAGGGTACGTGTTAGGGTTAGGGTAGGGGTTAGGGTTAGGGTACACGTTAGGGTTAGGGTAGTTATTAAACCTATCCCACTCTCTAGATACCCCTTAGCACGTAAAGGAATATTATTTGGGGGTCCAGCCATGGAGAAGAGTTTAGACACTAGGATAAGATAAGGAACACACCCATTATAAAGAAATCACATTAGGATTCTCTTTTTAAGCTGTTCCTTAAAACACTAGTGCTTAGGAAATCTATTGGAGGCAGAAGCAGTCAAGGGTAGCCTAGGGTTAGGGTTAGGCTTAGGGTTAGGCTTAGGGTACGGCTTAGGGTACGGGTTCGGGGAGGGGTTCGGGTACGGCGTAGCGTATGGGTTAGGGTTAGGGTTAGGGTTAGTGTTAGGGTTAGGACTCGGTTTAGGGTACGGGTTAGGATTAGGGTACGTTTTAGGGTTAGGGTAGGGGTTAGGGTTAGGGTACGCGTTAGGGTTAGGGTAGTTATTAAACCTATCCCACTCTCTAGATACCCCTTAGCACGTAAAGGAATATTATTTGCGGGTCCAGCCATGGAGAAGAGTTTAGACACTAGGATAAGATAAGGAACACATACATTATAAAGAAATCACATTAGGATTCTCTTTTTAAGCTGTTCCTTCAAACACTAGTGCTTAGGAAATCTATTGGAGGCAGAAGCAGTCAAGGGTAGCCTAGGGTTAGGGTTAGGCTTAGGGTTAGGCTTAGGGTACGGCTTAGGGTAGGGGTTCGGGGAGGGGTTCGGGTACGGCGTAGGGTATGGGTTAGGGTTAGGGTTAGGGTTCGTGTTAGGGTTAGGGCTCGGTTTAGGGTACGGGTTAGGATTAGGGTACGTGTTAGGGTTAGGGTAGGGGTTAGGGTTAGTGTACGCATTAGGGTTAGGGTAGTTATTAAACCTATCCCACTCTCTAGATACCCCTTAGCACGTAAAGGAATATTATTTGGGGGTCCAGCCATGGAGAAGAGTTTA
Organism: Balaenoptera ricei; assembly: GCF_028023285.1. Lineage (NCBI taxonomy): Eukaryota > Metazoa > Chordata > Mammalia > Artiodactyla > Balaenopteridae > Balaenoptera > Balaenoptera ricei. Next base: position 103,074 of record NW_026777463.1, on the reverse strand, counting down.
GACACTAGGATAAGATAAGGAACACACCCATTATAAAGAAATCACATTAGGATTCTCTTTTTAAGCTGTTCCTTCAAACACTAGTGCTTAGGAAATCTATTGGAGGCAGAAGCAGTCAAGGGTAGCCTAGGGTTAGGGTTAGGCTTAGGGTACGGCTTAGGGTACGGGTTCGGGGAGGGGTTCGGGTACGGCGTAGGGTATGGGTTAGGGTTAGGGTTAGGGTTAGTGTTAGGGTTAGGGCTCGGTTTAGGGTACGGGTTAGGATTAGGGTACGTTTTAGGGTTAGGGTAGGGGTTAGGGTTAGGGTACGCGTTAGGGTTAGGGTAGTTATTAAACCTATCCCACTCTCTAGATACCCCTTAGCACGTAAAGGAATATTATTTGGGAGTCCAGCCATGGAGAAGAGTTTAGACACTAGGATAAGATAAGGAACACACCCATTATAAAGAAATCACATTAGGATTCTCTTTTTAAGCTGTTCCTTCAAACACTAGTGCTTAGGAAATCTATTGGAGGCAGAAGCAGTCAAGGGTAGCCTAGGGTTAGGGTTAGGCTTAGGGTTAGGGTTAGGGTACGGCTTAGGGTACGGTTCGGGGAGGGGTTCGGGTACGGCGTAGGGTATGGGTTAGGGTTAGGGTTAGGGTTAGTGTTAGGGTTAGGGCTCGGTTTAGGGTACGGGTTAGGATTAGGGTACGTGTTAGGGTTAGGGTAGGGGTTAGGGTTAGGGTACGCGTTAGGGTTAGGGTAGTTATTAAACCTATCCCACTCTCTAGATACCCCTTAGCACGTAAAGGAATATTATTTGCGGGTCCAGCCATGGAGAAGAGTTTAGACACTAGGATAAGATAAGGAACACATACATTATAAAGAAATCACATTAGGATTCTCTTTTTAAGCTGTTCCTTAAAACACTAGTGCTTAGGAAATCTATTGGAGGCAGAAGCAGTCAAGGGTAGCCTAGGGTTAGGGTTAGGCTTAGGGTTAGGGTTAGGGTACGGCTTAGGGTAGGGGTTCGGGGAGGGGTTCGGGTACGGCGTAGGGTATGGGTTAGGGTTAGGGTTAGGGTTCGTGTTAGGGTTAGGGCTCGGTTTAGGGTACGGGTTAGGATTAGGGTACGTGTTAGGGTTAGGGTAGGGGTTAGGGTTAGGGTACGCATTAGGGTTAGGGTAGTTAGTAAACCTATCCCATTCTCTAGATACCCCTTAGCACGTAAAGGAATATTATTTGGGGGTCCAGCCATGGAGAAGAGTTTAGACACTAGGATAAGATAAGGAACACACCCATTATAAAGAAATCACATTAGGATTCTCTTTTTAAGCTGTTCCTTCAAACACTAGTGCTTAGGAAATCTATTGGAGGCAGAAGCAGTCAAGGGTAGCCTAGGGTTAGGGTTAGGCTTAGGGTTAGGCTTAGGGTACGGCTTAGGGTACGGGTTCGGGGAGGGGTTCGGGTACGGCGTAGGGTATGGGTTAGGGTTAGGGTTAGTGTTAGGGTTAGGGCTCGGTTTAGGGTACGGGTTAGGATTAGGGTACGTTTTAGGGTTAGGGTAGGGGTTAGGGTTAGGGTACGCGTTAGGGTTAGGGTAGTTATTAAACCTATCCCACTCTCTAGATACCCCTTAGCACGTAAAGGAATATTATTTGGGGGTCCAGCCATGGAGAAGAGTTTAGACACTAGGATAAGATAAGGAACACACCCATTATAAAGAAATCACATTAGGATTCTCTTTTTAAGCTGTTCCTTCAAACACTAGTGCTTAGGAAATCTATTGGAGGCAGAAGCAGTCAAGGGTAGCCTAGGGTTAGGGTTAGGCTTAGGGTTAGGGTTAGGGTACGGCTTAGGGTACGGTTCGGGGAGGGGTTCGGGTACGGCGTAGGGTATGGGTTAGGGTTAGGGTTAGGGTTAGTGTTAGGGTTAGGGCTCGGTTTAGGGTACGGGTTAGGATTAGGATACGTGTTAGGGTTAGGGTACGGTTTAGGGTTAGGGTACGCGTTAGGGTTAGGGTAGTTATTAAACCTATCCCACTCTCTAGATACCCCTTAGCACGTAAAGGAATATTATTTGGGAGTCCAGCCATGGAGAAGAGTTTAGACACTAGGATAATATAAGGAACACACCCATTATAAAGAAATCACATTAGGATTCTCTTTTTAAGCTGTTCCTTCAAACACTAGTGCTTAGGAAATCTATTGGAGGCAGAAGCAGTCAAGGGTAGCCTAGGGTTAGGGTTAGGCTTAGGGTTAGGCATAGGGTACGGCTTAGGGTACGGGTTCGGGGAGGGGTTCGGGTACGGCGTAGGGTATGGGTTAGGGTTAGGGTTAGGGTTAGTGTTAGGGTTAGGGCTCGGTTTAGGGTACGGGTTAGGATTAGGGTACGTGTTAGGGTTAGGGTAGGGGTTAGGGTTAGGGTACACGTTAGGGTTAGGGTAGTTATTAAACCTATCCCACTCTCTAGATACCCCTTAGCACGTAAAGGAATATTATTTGGGGGTCCAGCCATGGAGAAGAGTTTAGACACTAGGATAAGATAAGGAACACACCCATTATAAAGAAATCACATTAGGATTCTCTTTTTAAGCTGTTCCTTAAAACACTAGTGCTTAGGAAATCTATTGGAGGCAGAAGCAGTCAAGGGTAGCCTAGGGTTAGGGTTAGGCTTAGGGTTAGGCTTAGGGTACGGCTTAGGGTACGGGTTCGGGGAGGGGTTCGGGTACGGCGTAGCGTATGGGTTAGGGTTAGGGTTAGGGTTAGTGTTAGGGTTAGGACTCGGTTTAGGGTACGGGTTAGGATTAGGGTACGTTTTAGGGTTAGGGTAGGGGTTAGGGTTAGGGTACGCGTTAGGGTTAGGGTAGTTATTAAACCTATCCCACTCTCTAGATACCCCTTAGCACGTAAAGGAATATTATTTGCGGGTCCAGCCATGGAGAAGAGTTTAGACACTAGGATAAGATAAGGAACACATACATTATAAAGAAATCACATTAGGATTCTCTTTTTAAGCTGTTCCTTCAAACACTAGTGCTTAGGAAATCTATTGGAGGCAGAAGCAGTCAAGGGTAGCCTAGGGTTAGGGTTAGGCTTAGGGTTAGGGTTAGGGTACGGCTTAGGGTAGGGGTTCGGGGAGGGGTTCGGGTACGGCGTAGGGTATGGGTTAGGGTTAGGGTTAGGGTTCGTGTTAGGGTTAGGGCTCGGTTTAGGGTACGGGTTAGGATTAGGGTACGTGTTAGGGTTAGGGTAGGGGTTAGGGTTAGTGTACGCATTAGGGTTAGGGTAGTTATTAAACCTATCCCACTCTCTAGATACCCCTTAGCACGTAAAGGAATATTATTTGGGGGTCCAGCCATGGAGAAGAGTTTAGACACTAGGATAAGATAAGGAACACACCCATTATAAAGAAATCACATTAGGATTCTCTTTTTAAGCTGTTCCTTCAAACACTAGTGCTTAGGAAATCTATTGGAGGCAGAAGCAGTCAAGGGTAGCCTAGGGTTAGGGTTAGGCTTAGGGTACGGCTTAGGGTACGGGTTCGGGGAGGGGTTCGGGTACGGCGTAGGGTATGGGTTAGGGTTAGGGTTAGGGTTCGTGTTAGGGTTAGGGCTCGGTTTAGGGTACGGGTTAGGATTAGGGTACGTGTTAGGGTTAGGGTAGGGGTTAGGGTTAGTGTACGCATTAGGGTTAGGGTAGTTATTAAACCTATCCCACTCTCTAGATACCCCTTAGCACGTAAAGGAATATTATTTGGGGGTCCAGCCCTGGAGAAGAGTTTAGACACTAGGATAAGATAAGGAACACACCCATTATAAAGAAATCACATTAGGATTCTCTTTTTAAGCTGTTCCTTCAAACACTAGTGCTTAGGAAATCTATTGGAGGCAGAAGCAGTCAAGGGTAGCCTAGGGTTAGGGTTAGGCTTAGGGTACGGCTTAGGGTACGGGTTCGGGGAGGGGTTCGGGTACGGCGTAGGGTATGGGTTAGGGTTAGGGTTAGGGTTAGTGTTAGGGTTAGGGCTCGGTTTAGGGTACGGGTTAGGATTAGGGTACGTTTTAGGGTTAGGGTAGGGGTTACGGTTAGGGTACGCGTTAGGGTTAGGGTAGTTATTAAACCTATCCCACTCTCTAGATACCCCTTAGCACGTAAAGGAATATTATTTGGGAGTCCAGCCATGGAGAAGAGTTTAGACACTAGGATAAGATAAGGAACACACCCATTATAAAGAAATCACATTAGGATTCTCTTTTTAAGCTGTTCCTTCAAACACTAGTGCTTAGGAAATCTATTGGAGGCAGAAGCAGTCAAGGGTAGCCTAGGGTTAGGGTTAGGCTTAGGGTTAGGGTTAGGGTACGGCTTAGGGTACGGTTCGGGGAGGGGTTCGGGTACGGCGTAGGGTATGGGTTAGGGTTAGGGTTAGGGTTAGTGTTAGGGTTAGGGCTCGGTTTAGGGTACGGGTTAGGATTAGGGTACGTGTTAGGGTTAGGGTAGGGGTTAGGGTTAGGGTACGCGTTAGGGTTAGGGTAGTTATTAAACCTATCCCACTCTCTAGATACCCCTTAGCACGTAAAGGAATATTATTTGCGGGTCCAGCCATGGAGAAGAGTTTAGACACTAGGATAAGATAAGGAACACATACATTATAAAGAAATCACATTAGGATTCTCTTTTTAAGCTGTTCCTTAAAACACTAGTGCTTAGGAAATCTATTGGAGGCAGAAGCAGTCAAGGGTAGCCTAGGGTTAGGGTTAGGCTTAGGGTTAGGGTTAGGGTACGGCTTAGGGTAGGGGTTCGGGGAGGGGTTCGGGTACGGCGTAGGGTATGGGTTAGGGTTAGGGTTAGGGTTCGTGTTAGGGTTAGGGCTCGGTTTAGGGTACGGGTTAGGATTAGGGTACGTGTTAGCGTTAGGGTAGGGGTTAGGGTTAGGGTACGCATTAGGGTTAGGGTAGTTAGTAAACCTATCCCATTCTCTAGATACCCCTTAGCACGTAAAGGAATATTATTTGGGGGTCCAGCCATGGAGAAGAGTTTAGACACTAGGATAAGATAAGGAACACACCCATTATAAAGAAATCACATTAGGATTCTCTTTTTAAGCTGTTCCTTCAAACACTAGTGCTTAGGAAATCTATTGGAGGCAGAAGCAGTCAAGGGTAGCCTAGGGTTAGGGTTAGGCTTAGGGTTAGGCTTAGGGTACGGCTTAGGGTACGGGTTCGGGGAGGGGTTCGGTTACGGCGTAGGGTATGGGTTAGGGTTAGGGTTAGTGTTAGGGTTAGGGCTCGGTTTAGGGTACGGGTTAGGATTAGGGTACGTTTTAGGGTTAGGGTAGGGGTTAGGGTTAGGGTACGCGTTAGGGTTAGGGTAGTTAGTAAACCTATCCCACTCTCTAGATACCCCTTAGCACGTAAAGGAATATTATTTGGGGGTCCAGCCATGGAGAAGAGTTTAGACACTAGGATAAGATAAGGAACACACCCATTATAAAGAAATCACATTAGGATTCTCTTTTTAAGCTGTTCCTTCAAACACTAGTGCTTAGGAAATCTATTGGAGGCAGAAGCAGTCAAGGGTAGCCAAGGGTTAGGGTTAGGCTTAGGGTTAGGCTTAGGGTACGGCTTAGGGTACGGGTTCGGGGAGGGGTTCGGGTACGGCGTAGGATATGGGTTAGGGTTAGGGTTAGTGTTAGGGTTAGGGCTCGGTTTAGGGTACGGGTTAGGATTAGGGTACGTGTTAGGGTTAGGGTAGGGGTTAGGGTTAGGGTACGCGTTAGGGTTAGGGTAGTTATTAAACCTATCCCACTCTCTAGATACCCCTTAGCACGTAAAGGAATATTATTTGGGGGTCCAGCCATGGAGAAGAGTTTAGACACTAGGATAAGATAAGGAACACACCCATTATAAAGAAATCACATTAGGATTCTCTTTTTAAGCTGTTCCTTCAAACACTAGTGCTTAGGAAATCTATTGGAGGCAGAAGCAGTCAAGGGTAGCCTAGGGTTAGGGTTAGGCTTAGGGTTAGGGTTAGGGTACGGCTTAGGGTACGGTTCGGGGAGGGGTTCGGGTACGGCATAGGGTATAGGTTAGGGTTAGGGTTAGGGTTAGTGTTAGGGTTAGGGCTCGGTTTAGGGTACGGGTTAGGATTAGGGTACGTGTTAGGGTTAGGGTAGGGGTTAGGGTTAGGGTACACGTTAGGGTTAGGGTAGTTATTAAACCTATCCCACTCTCTAGATACCCCTTAGCACGTAAAGGAATATTATTTGGGGGTCCAGCCATGGAGAAGAGTTTAGACACTAGGATAAGATAAGGAACACACCCATTATAAAGAAATCACATTAGGATTCTCTTTTTAAGCTGTTCCTTAAAACACTAGTGCTTAGGAAATCTATTGGAGGCAGAAGCAGTCAAGGGTAGCCTAGGGTTAGGGTTAGGCTTAGGGTTAGGCTTAGGGTACGGCTTAGGGTACGGGTTCGGGGAGGGGTTCGGGTACGGCGTAGCGTATGGGTTAGGGTTAGGGTTAGGGTTAGTGTTAGGGTTAGGACTCGGTTTAGGGTACGGGTTAGGATTAGGGTACGTTTTAGGGTTAGGGTAGGGGTTAGGGTTAGGGTACGCGTTAGGGTTAGGGTAGTTATTAAACCTATCCCACTCTCTAGATACCCCTTAGCACGTAAAGGAATATTATTTGCGGGTCCAGCCATGGAGAAGAGTTTAGACACTAGGATAAGATAAGGAACACATACATTATAAAGAAATCACATTAGGATTCTCTTTTTAAGCTGTTCCTTCAAACACTAGTGCTTAGGAAATCTATTGGAGGCAGAAGCAGTCAAGGGTAGCCTAGGGTTAGGGTTAGGCTTAGGGTTAGGCTTAGGGTACGGCTTAGGGTAGGGGTTCGGGGAGGGGTTCGGGTACGGCGTAGGGTATGGGTTAGGGTTAGGGTTAGGGTTCGTGTTAGGGTTAGGGCTCGGTTTAGGGTACGGGTTAGGATTAGGGTACGTGTTAGGGTTAGGGTAGGGGTTAGGGTTAGTGTACGCATTAGGGTTAGGGTAGTTATTAAACCTATCCCACTCTCTAGATACCCCTTAGCACGTAAAGGAATATTATTTGGGGGTCCAGCCATGGAGAAGAGTTTAGACACTAGGATAAGATAAGGAACACACCCATTATAAAGAAATCACATTAGGATTCTCTTTTTAAGCTGTTCCTTCAAACACTAGTGCTTAGGAAATCTATTGGAGGCAGAAGCAGTCAAGGGTAGCCTAGGGTTAGGGTTAGGCTTAGGGTACGGCTTAGGGTACGGGTTCGGGGAGGGGTTCGGGTACGGCGTAGGGTATGGGTTAGGGTTAGGGTTAGGGTTAGTGTTAGGGTTAGGGCTCGGTTTAGGGTACGGGTTAGGATTAGGGTACGTTTTAGGGTTAGGGTAGGGGTTAGGGTTAGGGTACGCGTTAGGGTTAGGGTAGTTATTAAACCTATCCCACTCTCTAGATACCCCTTAGCACGTAAAGGAATATTATTTGGGAGTCCAGCCATGGAGAAGAGTTTAGACACTAGGATAAGATAAGGAACACACCCATTATAAAGAAATCACATTAGGATTCTCTTTTTAAGCTGTTCCTTCAAACACTAGTGCTTAGGAAATCTATTGGAGGCAGAAGCAGTCAAGGGTAGCCTAGGGTTAGGGTTAGGCTTAGGGTTAGGGTTAGGGTACGGCTTAGGGTACGGTTCGGGGAGGGGTTCGGGTACGGCGTAGGGTATGGGTTAGGGTTAGGGTTAGGGTTAGTGTTAGGGTTAGGGCTCGGTTTAGGGTACGGGTTAGGATTAGGGTACGTGTTAGGGTTAGGGTAGGGGTTAGGGTTAGGGTACGCGTTAGGGTTAGGGTAGTTATTAAACCTATCCCACTCTCTAGATACCCCTTAGCACGTAAAGGAATATTATTTGCGGGTCCAGCCATGGAGAAGAGTTTAGACACTAGGATAAGATAAGGAACACATACATTATAAAGAAATCACATTAGGATTCTCTTTTTAAGCTGTTCCTTAAAACACTAGTGCTTAGGAAATCTATTGGAGGCAGAAGCAGTCAAGGGTAGCCTAGGGTTAGGGTTAGGCTTAGGGTTAGGGTTAGGGTACGGCTTAGGGTAGGGGTTCGGGGAGGGGTTCGGGTACGGCGTAGGGTATGGGTTAGGGTTAGGGTTAGGGTTCGTGTTAGGGTTAGGGCTCGGTTTAGGGTACGGGTTAGGATTAGGGTACGTGTTAGGGTTAGGGTAGGGGTTAGGGTTAGGGTACGCATTAGGGTTAGGGTAGTTAGTAAACCTATCCCATTCTCTAGATACCCCTTAGCACGTAAAGGAATATTATTTGGGGGTCCAGCCATGGAGAAGAGTTTAGACACTAGGATAAGATAAGGAACACACCCATTATAAAGAAATCACATTAGGATTCTCTTTTTAAGCTGTTCCTTCAAACACTAGTGCTTAGGAAATCTATTGGAGGCAGAAGCAGTCAAGGGTAGCCTAGGGTTAGGGTTAGGCTTAGGGTTAGGCTTAGGGTACGGCTTAGGGTACGGGTTCGGGGAGGGTTTCGGGTACGGCGTAGGGTATGGGTTAGGGTTAGGGTTAGTGTTAGGGTTAGGGCTCGGTTTAGGGTACGGGTTAGGATTAGGGTACGTTTTAGGGTTAGGGTAGGGGTTAGGGTTAGGGTACGCGTTAGGGTTAGGGTACTTATTAAACCTATCCCACTCTCTAGATACCCCTTAGCACGTAAAGGAATATTATTTGGGGGTCCAGCCATGGAGAAGAGTTTAGACACTAGGATAAGATAAGGAACACACCCATTATAAAGAAATCACATTAGGATTCTCTTTTTAAGCTGTTCCTTCAAACACTAGTGCTTAGGAAATCTATTGGAGGCAGAAGCAGTCAAGGGTAGCCTAGGGTTAGGGTTAGGCTTAGGGTTAGGGTTAGGGTACGGCTTAGGGTACGGTTCGGGGAGGGGTTCGGGTACGGCGTAGGGTATGGGTTAGGGTTAGGGTTAGGGTTAGTGTTAGGGTTAGGGCTCGGTTTAGGGTACGGGTTAGGATTAGGATACGTGTTAGGGTTAGGGTACGGTTTAGGGTTAGGGTACGCGTTAGGGTTAGGGTAGTTATTAAACCTATCCCACTCTCTAGATACCCCTTAGCACGTAAAGGAATATTATTTGGGAGTCCAGCCATGGAGAAGAGTTTAGACACTAGGATAATATAAGGAACACACCCATTATAAAGAAATCACATTAGGATTCTCTTTTTAAGCTGTTCCTTCAAACACTAGTGCTTAGGAAATCTATTGGAGGCAGAAGCAGTCAAGGGTAGCCTAGGGTTAGGGTTAGGCTTAGGGTTAGGCATAGGGTACGGCTTAGGGTACGGGTTCGGGGAGGGGTTCGGGTACGGCGTAGGGTATGGGTTAGGGTTAGGGTTAGGGTTAGTGTTAGGGTTAGGGCTCGGTTTAGGGTACGGGTTAGGATTAGGGTACGTGTTAGGGTTAGGGTAGGGGTTAGGGTTAGGGTACACGTTAGGGTTAGGGTAGTTATTAAACCTATCCCACTCTCTAGATACCCCTTAGCACGTAAAGGAATATTATTTGGGGGTCCAGCCATGGAGAAGAGTTTAGACACTAGGATAAGATAAGGAACACACCCATTATAAAGAAATCACATTAGGATTCTCTTTTTAAGCTGTTCCTTAAAACACTAGTGCTTAGGAAATCTATTGGAGGCAGAAGCAGTCAAGGGTAGCCTAGGGTTAGGGTTAGGCTTAGGGTTAGGCTTAGGGTACGGCTTAGGGTACGGGTTCGGGGAGGGGTTCGGGTACGGCGTAGCGTATGGGTTAGGGTTAGGGTTAGGGTTAGTGTTAGGGTTAGGACTCGGTTTAGGGTACGGGTTAGGATTAGGGTACGTTTTAGGGTTAGGGTAGGGGTTAGGGTTAGGGTACGCGTTAGGGTTAGGGTAGTTATTAAACCTATCCCACTCTCTAGATACCCCTTAGCACGTAAAGGAATATTATTTGCGGGTCCAGCCATGGAGAAGAGTTTAGACACTAGGATAAGATAAGGAACACATACATTATAAAGAAATCACATTAGGATTCTCTTTTTAAGCTGTTCCTTCAAACACTAGTGCTTAGGAAATCTATTGGAGGCAGAAGCAGTCAAGGGTAGCCTAGGGTTAGGGTTAGGCTTAGGGTTAGGGTTAGGGTACGGCTTAGGGTAGGGGTTCGGGGAGGGGTTCGGGTACGGCGTAGGGTATGGGTTAGGGTTAGGGTTAGGGTTCGTGTTAGGGTTAGGGCTCGGTTTAGGGTACGGGTTAGGATTAGGGTACGTGTTAGGGTTAGGGTAGGGGTTAGGGTTAGTGTACGCATTAGGGTTAGGGTAGTTATTAAACCTATCCCACTCTCTAGATACCCCTTAGCACGTAAAGGAATATTATTTGCGGGTCCAGCCATGGAGAAGAGTTTAGACACTAGGATAAGATAAGGAACACACCCATTATAAAGAAATCACATTAGGATTCTCTTTTTAAGCTGTTCCTTCAAACACTAGTGCTTAGGAAATCTATTGGAGGCAGAAGCAGTCAAGGGTAGCCTAGGGTTAGGGTTAGGCTTAGGGTACGGCTTAGGGTACGGGTTCGGGGAGGGGTTCGGGTACGGCGTAGGGTATGGGTTAGGGTTAGGGTTAGGGTTAGTGTTAGGGTTAGGGCTCGGTTTAGGGTACGGGTTAGGATTAGGGTACGTTTTAGGGTTAGGGTAGGGGTTAGGGTTAGGGTACGCGTTAGGGTTAGGGTAGTTATTAAACCTATCCCACTCTCTAGATACCCCTTAGCACGTAAAGGAATATTATTTGGGAGTCCAGCCATGGAGAAGAGTTTAGACACTAGGATAAGATAAGGAACACACCCATTATAAAGAAATCACATTAGGATTCTCTTTTTAAGCTGTTCCTTCAAACACTAGTGCTTAGGAAATCTATTGGAGGCAGAAGCAGTCAAGGGTAGCCTAGGGTTAGGGTTAGGCTTAGGGTTAGGCTTAGGGTACGGCTTAGGGTACGGGTTCGGGGAGGGGTTCGGGTACGGCGTAGCGTATGGGTTAGGGTTAGGGTTAGGGTTAGTGTTAGGGTTAGGACTCGGTTTAGGGTACGGGTTAGGATTAGGGTACGTTTTAGGGTTAGGGTAGGGGTTAGGGTTAGGGTACGCGTTAGGGTTAGGGTAGTTATTAAACCTATCCCACTCTCTAGATACCCCTTAGCACGTAAAGGAATATTATTTGCGGGTCCAGCCATGGAGAAGAGTTTAGACACTAGGATAAGATAAGGAACACATACATTATAAAGAAATCACATTAGGATTCTCTTTTTAAGCTGTTCCTTCAAACACTAGTGCTTAGGAAATCTATTGGAGGCAGAAGCAGTCAAGGGTAGCCTAGGGTTAGGGTTAGGCTTAGGGTTAGGGTTAGGGTACGGCTTAGGGTAGGGGTTCGGGGAGGGGTTCGGGTACGGCGTAGGGTATGGGTTAGGGTTAGGGTTAGGGTTCGTGTTAGGGTTAGGGCTCGGTTTAGGGTACGGGTTAGGATTAGGGTACGTGTTAGGGTTAGGGTAGGGGTTAGGGTTAGTGTACGCATTAGGGTTAGGGTAGTTATTAAACCTATCCCACTCTCTAGATACCCCTTAGCACGTAAAGGAATATTATTTGGGGGTCCAGCCATGGAGAAGAGTTTAGACACTAGGATAAGATAAGGAACACACCCATTATAAAGAAATCACATTAGGATTCTCTTTTTAAGCTGTTCCTTCAAACACTAGTGCTTAGGAAATCTATTGGAGGCAGAAGCAGTCAAGGGTAGCCTAGGGTTAGGGTTAGGCTTAGGGTACGGCTTAGGGTACGGGTTCGGGGAGGGGTTCGGGTACGGCGTAGGGTATGGGTTAGGGTTAGGGTTAGGGTTAGTGTTAGGGTTAGGGCTCGGTTTAGGGTACGGGTTAGGATTAGGGTACGTTTTAGGGTTAGGGTAGGGGTTACGGTTAGGGTACGCGTTAGGGTTAGGGTAGTTATTAAACCTATCCCACTCTCTAGATACCCCTTAGCACGTAAAGGAATATTATTTGGGAGTCCAGCCATGGAGAAGAGTTTAGACACTAGGATAAGATAAGGAACACACCCATTATAAAGAAATCACATTAGGATTCTCTTTTTAAGCTGTTCCTTCAAACACTAGTGCTTAGGAAATCTATTGGAGGCAGAAGCAGTCAAGGGTAGCCTAGGGTTAGGGTTAGGCTTAGGGTTAGGGTTAGGGTACGGCTTAGGGTACGGTTCGGGGAGGGGTTCGGGTACGGCGTAGGGTATGGGTTAGGGTTAGGGTTAGGGTTAGTGTTAGGGTTAGGGCTCGGTTTAGGGTACGGGTTAGGATTAGGGTACGTGTTAGGGTTAGGGTAGGGGTTAGGGTTAGGGTACGCGTTAGGGTTAGGGTAGTTATTAAACCTATCCCACTCTCTAGATACCCCTTAGCACGTAAAGGAATATTATTTGCGGGTCCAGCCATGGAGAAGAGTTTAGACACTAGGATAAGATAAGGAACACATACATTATAAAGAAATCACATTAGGATTCTCTTTTTAAGCTGTTCCTTAAAACACTAGTGCTTAGGAAATCTATTGGAGGCAGAAGCAGTCAAGGGTAGCCTAGGGTTAGGGTTAGGCTTAGGGTTAGGGTTAGGGTACGGCTTAGGGTAGGGGTTCGGGGAGGGGTTCGGGTACGGCGTAGGGTATGGGTTAGGGTTAGGGTTAGGGTTCGTGTTAGGGTTAGGGCTCGGTTTAGGGTACGGGTTAGGATTAGGGTACGTGTTAGCGTTAGGGTAGGGGTTAGGGTTAGGGTACGCATTAGGGTTAGGGTAGTTAGTAAACCTATCCCATTCTCTAGATACCCCTTAGCACGTAAAGGAATATTATTTGGGGGTCCAGCCATGGAGAAGAGTTTAGACACTAGGATAAGATAAGGAACACACCCATTATAAAGAAATCACATTAGGATTCTCTTTTTAAGCTGTTCCTTCAAACACTAGTGCTTAGGAAATCTATTGGAGGCAGAAGCAGTCAAGGGTAGCCTAGGGTTAGGGTTAGGCTTAGGGTTAGGCTTAGGGTACGGCTTAGGGTACGGGTTCGGGGAGGGGTTCGGTTACGGCGTAGGGTATGGGTTAGGGTTAGGGTTAGTGTTAGGGTTAGGGCTCGGTTTAGGGTACGGGTTAGGATTAGGGTACGTTTTAGGGTTAGGGTAGGGGTTAGGGTTAGGGTACGCGTTAGGGTTAGGGTAGTTAGTAAACCTATCCCACTCTCTAGATACCCCTTAGCACGTAAAGGAATATTATTTGGGGGTCCAGCCATGGAGAAGAGTTTAGACACTAGGATAAGATAAGGAACACACCCATTATAAAGAAATCACATTAGGATTCTCTTTTTAAGCTGTTCCTTCAAACACTAGTGCTTAGGAAATCTATTGGAGGCAGAAGCAGTCAAGGGTAGCCAAGGGTTAGGGTTAGGCTTAGGGTTAGGCTTAGGGTACGGCTTAGGGTACGGGTTCGGGGAGGGGTTCGGGTACGGCGTAGGATATGGGTTAGGGTTAGGGTTAGTGTTAGGGTTAGGGCTCGGTTTAGGGTACGGGTTAGGATTAGGGTACGTGTTAGGGTTAGGGTAGGGGTTAGGGTTAGGGTACGCGTTAGGGTTAGGGTAGTTATTAAACCTATCCCACTCTCTAGATACCCCTTAGCACGTAAAGGAATATTATTTGGGGGTCCAGCCATGGAGAAGAGTTTAGACACTAGGATAAGATAAGGAACACACCCATTATAAAGAAATCACATTAGGATTCTCTTTTTAAGCTGTTCCTTCAAACACTAGTGCTTAGGAAATCTATTGGAGGCAGAAGCAGTCAAGGGTAGCCTAGGGTTAGGGTTAGGCTTAGGGTTAGGGTTAGGGTACGGCTTAGGGTACGGTTCGGGGAGGGGTTCGGGTACGGCATAGGGTATGGGTTAGGGTTAGGGTTAGGGTTAGTGTTAGGGTTAGGGCTCGGTTTAGGGTACGGGTTAGGATTAGGGTACGTGTTAGGGTTAGGGTAGGGGTTAGGGTTAGGGTACACGTTAGGGTTAGGGTAGTTATTAAACCTATCCCACTCTCTAGATACCCCTTAGCACGTAAAGGAATATTATTTGGGGGTCCAGCCATGGAGAAGAGTTTAGACACTAGGATAAGATAAGGAACACACCCATTATAAAGAAATCACATTAGGATTCTCTTTTTAAGCTGTTCCTTAAAACACTAGTGCTTAGGAAATCTATTGGAGGCAGAAGCAGTCAAGGGTAGCCTAGGGTTAGGGTTAGGCTTAGGGTTAGGCTTAGGGTACGGCTTAGGGTACGGGTTCGGGGAGGGGTTCGGGTACGGCGTAGCGTATGGGTTAGGGTTAGGGTTAGGGTTAGTGTTAGGGTTAGGACTCGGTTTAGGGTACGGGTTAGGATTAGGGTACGTTTTAGGGTTAGGGTAGGGGTTAGGGTTAGGGTACGCGTTAGGGTTAGGGTAGTTATTAAACCTATCCCACTCTCTAGATACCCCTTAGCACGTAAAGGAATATTATTTGCGGGTCCAGCCATGGAGAAGAGTTTAGACACTAGGATAAGATAAGGAACACATACATTATAAAGAAATCACATTAGGATTCTCTTTTTAAGCTGTTCCTTCAAACACTAGTGCTTAGGAAATCTATTGGAGGCAGAAGCAGTCAAGGGTAGCCTAGGGTTAGGGTTAGGCTTAGGGTTAGGCTTAGGGTACGGCTTAGGGTAGGGGTTCGGGGAGGGGTTCGGGTACGGCGTAGGGTATGGGTTAGGGTTAGGGTTAGGGTTCGTGTTAGGGTTAGGGCTCGGTTTAGGGTACGGGTTAGGATTAGGGTACGTGTTAGGGTTAGGGTAGGGGTTAGGGTTAGTGTACGCATTAGGGTTAGGGTAGTTATTAAACCTATCCCACTCTCTAGATACCCCTTAGCACGTAAAGGAATATTATTTGGGGGTCCAGCCATGGAGAAGAGTTTAGACACTAGGATAAGATAAGGAACACACCCATTATAAAGAAATCACATTAGGATTCTCTTTTTAAGCTGTTCCTTCAAACACTAGTGCTTAGGAAATCTATTGGAGGCAGAAGCAGTCAAGGGTAGCCTAGGGTTAGGGTTAGGCTTAGGGTACGGCTTAGGGTACGGGTTCGGGGAGGGGTTCGGGTACGGCGTAGGGTATGGGTTAGGGTTAGGGTTAGGGTTAGTGTTAGGGTTAGGGCTCGGTTTAGGGTACGGGTTAGGATTAGGGTACGTTTTAGGGTTAGGGTAGGGGTTAGGGTTAGGGTACGCGTTAGGGTTAGGGTAGTTATTAAACCTATCCCACTCTCTAGATACCCCTTAGCACGTAAAGGAATATTATTTGGGAGTCCAGCCATGGAGAAGAGTTTAGACACTAGGATAAGATAAGGAACACACCCATTATAAAGAAATCACATTAGGATTCTCTTTTTAAGCTGTTCCTTCAAACACTAGTGCTTAGGAAATCTATTGGAGGCAGAAGCAGTCAAGGGTAGCCTAGGGTTAGGGTTAGGCTTAGGGTTAGGGTTAGGGTACGGCTTAGGGTACGGTTCGGGGAGGGGTTCGGGTACGGCGTAGGGTATGGGTTAGGGTTAGGGTTAGGGTTAGGGTTAGGGTTAGGGCTCGGTTTAGGGTACGGGTTAGGATTAGGGTACGTGTTAGGGTTAGGGTAGGGGTTAGGGTTAGGGTACGCGTTAGGGTTAGGGTAGTTATTAAACCTATCCCACTCTCTAGATACCCCTTAGCACGTAAAGGAATATTATTTGCGGGTCCAGCCATGGAGAAGAGTTTAGACACTAGGATAAGATAAGGAACACATACATTATAAAGAAATCACATTAGGATTCTCTTTTTAAGCTGTTCCTTAAAACACTAGTGCTTAGGAAATCTATTGGAGGCAGAAGCAGTCAAGGGTAGCCTAGGGTTAGGGTTAGGCTTAGGGTTAGGGTTAGGGTACGGCTTAGGGTAGGGGTTCGGGGAGGGGTTCGGGTACGGCGTAGGGTATGGGTTAGGGTTAGGGTTAGGGTTCGTGTTAGGGTTAGGGCTCGGTTTAGGGTACGGGTTAGGATTAGGGTACGTGTTAGGGTTAGGGTAGGGGTTAGGGTTAGGGTACGCATTAGGGTTAGGGTAGTTAGTAAACCTATCCCATTCTCTAGATACCCCTTAGCACGTAAAGGAATATTATTTGGGGGTCCAGCCATGGAGAAGAGTTTAGACACTAGGATAAGATAAGGAACACACCCATTATAAAGAAATCACATTAGGATTCTCTTTTTAAGCTGTTCCTTCAAACACTAGTGCTTAGGAAATCTATTGGAGGCAGAAGCAGTCAAGGGTAGCCTAGGGTTAGGGTTAGGCTTAGGGTTAGGCTTAGGGTACGGCTTAGGGTACGGGTTCGGGGAGGGTTTCGGGTACGGCGTAGGGTATGGGTTAGGGTTAGGGTTAGTGTTAGGGTTAGGGCTCGGTTTAGGGTACGGGTTAGGATTAGGGTACGTTTTAGGGTTAGGGTAGGGGTTAGGGTTAGGGTACGCGTTAGGGTTAGGGTAGTTATTAAACCTATCCCACTCTCTAGATACCCCTTAGCACGTAAAGGAATATTATTTGGGGGTCCAGCCATGGAGAAGAGTTTAGACACTAGGATAAGATAAGGAACACACCCATTATAAAGAAATCACATTAGGATTCTCTTTTTAAGCTGTTCCTTCAAACACTAGTGCTTAGGAAATCTATTGGAGGCAGAAGCAGTCAAGGGTAGCCTAGGGTTAGGGTTAGGCTTAGGGTTAGGGTTAGGGTACGGCTTAGGGTACGGTTCGGGGAGGGGTTCGGGTACGGCGTAGGGTATGGGTTAGGGTTAGGGTTAGGGTTAGTGTTAGGGTTAGGGCTCGGTTTAGGGTACGGGTTAGGATTAGGATACGTGTTAGGGTTAGGGTACGGTTTAGGGTTAGGGTACGCGTTAGGGTTAGGGTAGTTATTAAACCTATCCCACTCTCTAGATACCCCTTAGCACGTAAAGGAATATTATTTGGGAGTCCAGCCATGGAGAAGAGTTTAGACACTAGGATAATATAAGGAACACACCCATTATAAAGAAATCACATTAGGATTCTCTTTTTAAGCTGTTCCTTCAAACACTAGTGCTTAGGAAATCTATTGGAGGCAGAAGCAGTCAAGGGTAGCCTAGGGTTAGGGTTAGGCTTAGGGTTAGGCATAGGGTACGGCTTAGGGTACGGGTTCGGGGAGGGGTTCGGGTACGGCGTAGGGTATGGGTTAGGGTTAGGGTTAGGGTTAGTGTTAGGGTTAGGGCTCGGTTTAGGGTACGGGTTAGGATTAGGGTACGTGTTAGGGTTAGGGTAGGGGTTAGGGTTAGGGTACACGTTAGGGTTAGGGTAGTTATTAAACCTATCCCACTCTCTAGATACCCCTTAGCACGTAAAGGAATATTATTTGGGGGTCCAGCCATGGAGAAGAGTTTAGACACTAGGATAAGATAAGGAACACACCCATTATAAAGAAATCACATTAGGATTCTCTTTTTAAGCTGTTCCTTAAAACACTAGTGCTTAGGAAATCTATTGGAGGCAGAAGCAGTCAAGGGTAGCCTAGGGTTAGGGTTAGGCTTAGGGTTAGGCTTAGGGTACGGCTTAGGGTACGGGTTCGGGGAGGGGTTCGGGTACGGCGTAGCGTATGGGTTAGGGTTAGGGTTAGGGTTAGTGTTAGGGTTAGGACTCGGTTTAGGGTACGGGTTAGGATTAGGGTACGTTTTAGGGTTAGGGTAGGGGTTAGGGTTAGGGTACGCGTTAGGGTTAGGGTAGTTATTAAACCTATCCCACTCTCTAGATACCCCTTAGCACGTAAAGGAATATTATTTGCGGGTCCAGCCATGGAGAAGAGTTTAGACACTAGGATAAGATAAGGAACACATACATTATAAAGAAATCACATTAGGATTCTCTTTTTAAGCTGTTCCTTCAAACACTAGTGCTTAGGAAATCTATTGGAGGCAGAAGCAGTCAAGGGTAGCCTAGGGTTAGGGTTAGGCTTAGGGTTAGGGTTAGGGTACGGCTTAGGGTAGGGGTTCGGGGAGGGGTTCGGGTACGGCGTAGGGTATGGGTTAGGGTTAGGGTTAGGGTTCGTGTTAGGGTTAGGGCTCGGTTTAGGGTACGGGTTAGGATTAGGGTACGTGTTAGGGTTAGGGTAGGGGTTAGGGTTAGTGTACGCATTAGGGTTAGGGTAGTTATTAAACCTATCCCACTCTCTAGATACCCCTTAGCACGTAAAGGAATATTATTTGGGGGTCCAGCCATGGAGAAGAGTTTAGACACTAGGATAAGATAAGGAACACACCCATTATAAAGAAATCACATTAGGATTCTCTTTTTAAGCTGTTCCTTCAAACACTAGTGCTTAGGAAATCTATTGGAGGCAGAAGCAGTCAAGGGTAGCCTAGGGTTAGGGTTAGGCTTAGGGTACGGCTTAGGGTACGGGTTCGGGGAGGGGTTCGGGTACGGCGTAGGGTATGGGTTAGGGTTAGGGTTAGGGTTCGTGTTAGGGTTAGGGCTCGGTTTAGGGTACGGGTTAGGATTAGGGTACGTGTTAGGGTTAGGGTAGGGGTTAGGGTTAGTGTACGCATTAGGGTTAGGGTAGTTATTAAACCTATCCCACTCTCTAGATACCCCTTAGCACGTAAAGGAATATTATTTGGGGGTCCAGCCATGGAGAAGAGTTTAGACACTAGGATAAGATAAGGAACACACCCATTATAAAGAAATCACATTAGGATTCTCTTTTTAAGCTGTTCCTTCAAACACTAGTGCTTAGGAAATCTATTGGAGGCAGAAGCAGTCAAGGGTAGCCTAGGGTTAGGGTTAGGCTTAGGGTACGGCTTAGGGTACGGGTTCGGGGAGGGGTTCGGGTACGGCGTAGGGTATGGGTTAGGGTTAGGGTTAGGGTTAGTGTTAGGGTTAGGGCTCGGTTTAGGGTACGGGTTAGGATTAGGGTACGTTTTAGGGTTAGGGTAGGGGTTACGGTTAGGGTACGCGTTAGGGTTAGGGTAGTTATTAAACCTATCCCACTCTCTAGATACCCCTTAGCACGTAAAGGAATATTATTTGGGGGTCCAGCCATGGAGAAGAGTTTAGACACTAGGATAAGATAAGGAACACACCCATTATAAAGAAATCACATTAGGATTCTCTTTTTAAGCTGTTCCTTCAAACACTAGTGCTTAGGAAATCTATTGGAGGCAGAAGCAGTCAAGGGTAGCCTAGGGTTAGGGTTAGGCTTAGGGTACGGCTTAGGGTACGGGTTCGGGGAGGGGTTCGGGTACGGCGTAGGGTATGGGTTAGGGTTAGGGTTAGGGTTCGTGTTAGGGTTAGGGCTCGGTTTAGGGTACGGGTTAGGATTAGGGTACGTGTTAGGGTTAGGGTAGGGGTTAGGGTTAGTGTACGCATTAGGGTTAGGGTAGTTATTAAACCTATCCCACTCTCTAGATACCCCTTAGCACGTAAAGGAATATTATTTGGGGGTCCAGCCATGGAGAAGAGTTTAGACACTAGGATAAGATAAGGAACACACCCATTATAAAGAAATCACATTAGGATTCTCTTTTTAAGCTGTTCCTTCAAACACTAGTGCTTAGGAAATCTATTGGAGGCAGAAGCAGTCAAGGGTAGCCTAGGGTTAGGGTTAGGCTTAGGGTTAGGGTTAGGGTACGGCTTAGGGTACGGTTCGGGGAGGGGTTCGGGTACGGCGTAGGGTATGGGTTAGGGTTAGGGTTAGGGTTAGTGTTAGGGTTAGGGCTCGGTTTAGGGTACGGGTTAGGATTAGGGTACGTGTTAGGGTTAGGGTAGGGGTTAGGGTTAGGGTACGCGTTAGGGTTAGGGTAGTTATTAAACCTATCCCACTCTCTAGATACCCCTTAGCACGTAAAGGAATATTATTTGCGGGTCCAGCCATGGAGAAGAGTTTAGACACTAGGATAAGATAAGGAACACATACATTATAAAGAAATCACATTAGGATTCTCTTTTTAAGCTGTTCCTTAAAACACTAGTGCTTAGGAAATCTATTGGAGGCAGAAGCAGTCAAGGGTAGCCTAGGGTTAGGGTTAGGCTTAGGGTTAGGGTTAGGGTACGGCTTAGGGTAGGGGTTCGGGGAGGGGTTCGGGTACGGCGTAGGGTATGGGTTAGGGTTAGGGTTAGGGTTCGTGTTAGGGTTAGGGCTCGGTTTAGGGTACGGGTTAGGATTAGGGTACGTGTTAGCGTTAGGGTAGGGGTTAGGGTTAGGGTACGCATTAGGGTTAGGGTAGTTAGTAAACCTATCCCATTCTCTAGATACCCCTTAGCACGTAAAGGAATATTATTTGGGGGTCCAGCCATGGAGAAGAGTTTAGACACTAGGATAAGATAAGGAACACACCCATTATAAAGAAATCACATTAGGATTCTCTTTTTAAGCTGTTCCTTCAAACACTAGTGCTTAGGAAATCTATTGGAGGCAGAAGCAGTCAAGGGTAGCCTAGGGTTAGGGTTAGGCTTAGGGTTAGGCTTAGGGTACGGCTTAGGGTACGGGTTCGGGGAGGGGTTCGGTTACGGCGTAGGGTATGGGTTAGGGTTAGGGTTAGTGTTAGGGTTAGGGCTCGGTTTAGGGTACGGGTTAGGATTAGGGTACGTTTTAGGGTTAGGGTAGGGGTTAGGGTTAGGGTACGCGTTAGGGTTAGGGTAGTTAGTAAACCTATCCCACTCTCTAGATACCCCTTAGCACGTAAAGGAATATTATTTGGGGGTCCAGCCATGGAGAAGAGTTTAGACACTAGGATAAGATAAGGAACACACCCATTATAAAGAAATCACATTAGGATTCTCTTTTTAAGCTGTTCCTTCAAACACTAGTGCTTAGGAAATCTATTGGAGGCAGAAGCAGTCAAGGGTAGCCAAGGGTTAGGGTTAGGCTTAGGGTTAGGCTTAGGGTACGGCTTAGGGTACGGGTTCGGGGAGGGGTTCGGGTACGGCGTAGGATATGGGTTAGGGTTAGGGTTAGTGTTAGGGTTAGGGCTCGGTTTAGGGTACGGGTTAGGATTAGGGTACGTGTTAGGGTTAGGGTAGGGGTTAGGGTTAGGGTACGCGTTAGGGTTAGGGTAGTTATTAAACCTATCCCACTCTCTAGATACCCCTTAGCACGTAAAGGAATATTATTTGGGGGTCCAGCCATGGAGAAGAGTTTAGACACTAGGATAAGATAAGGAACACACCCATTATAAAGAAATCACATTAGGATTCTCTTTTTAAGCTGTTCCTTCAAACACTAGTGCTTAGGAAATCTATTGGAGGCAGAAGCAGTCAAGGGTAGCCTAGGGTTAGGGTTAGGCTTAGGGTTAGGGTTAGGGTACGGCTTAGGGTACGGTTCGGGGAGGGGTTCGGGTACGGCATAGGGTATGGGTTAGGGTTAGGGTTAGGGTTAGTGTTAGGGTTAGGGCTCGGTTTAGGGTACGGGTTAGGATTAGGGTACGTGTTAGGGTTAGGGTAGGGGTTAGGGTTAGGGTACACGTTAGGGTTAGGGTAGTTATTAAACCTATCCCACTCTCTAGATACCCCTTAGCACGTAAAGGAATATTATTTGGGGGTCCAGCCATGGAGAAGAGTTTAGACACTAGGATAAGATAAGGAACACACCCATTATAAAGAAATCACATTAGGATTCTCTTTTTAAGCTGTTCCTTAAAACACTAGTGCTTAGGAAATCTATTGGAGGCAGAAGCAGTCAAGGGTAGCCTAGGGTTAGGGTTAGGCTTAGGGTTAGGCTTAGGGTACGGCTTAGGGTACGGGTTCGGGGAGGGGTTCGGGTACGGCGTAGCGTATGGGTTAGGGTTAGGGTTAGGGTTAGTGTTAGGGTTAGGACTCGGTTTAGGGTACGGGTTAGGATTAGGGTACGTTTTAGGGTTAGGGTAGGGGTTAGGGTTAGGGTACGCGTTAGGGTTAGGGTAGTTATTAAACCTATCCCACTCTCTAGATACCCCTTAGCACGTAAAGGAATATTATTTGCGGGTCCAGCCATGGAGAAGAGTTTAGACACTAGGATAAGATAAGGAACACATACATTATAAAGAAATCACATTAGGATTCTCTTTTTAAGCTGTTCCTTCAAACACTAGTGCTTAGGAAATCTATTGGAGGCAGAAGCAGTCAAGGGTAGCCTAGGGTTAGGGTTAGGCTTAGGGTTAGGCTTAGGGTACGGCTTAGGGTAGGGGTTCGGGGAGGGGTTCGGGTACGGCGTAGGGTATGGGTTAGGGTTAGGGTTAGGGTTCGTGTTAGGGTTAGGGCTCGGTTTAGGGTACGGGTTAGGATTAGGGTACGTGTTAGGGTTAGGGTAGGGGTTAGGGTTAGTGTACGCATTAGGGTTAGGGTAGTTATTAAACCTATCCCACTCTCTAGATACCCCTTAGCACGTAAAGGAATATTATTTGGGGGTCCAGCCATGGAGAAGAGTTTAGACACTAGGATAAGATAAGGAACACACCCATTATAAAGAAATCACATTAGGATTCTCTTTTTAAGCTGTTCCTTCAAACACTAGTGCTTAGGAAATCTATTGGAGGCAGAAGCAGTCAAGGGTAGCCTAGGGTTAGGGTTAGGCTTAGGGTACGGCTTAGGGTACGGGTTCGGGGAGGGGTTCGGGTACGGCGTAGGGTATGGGTTAGGGTTAGGGTTAGGGTTAGTGTTAGGGTTAGGGCTCGGTTTAGGGTACGGGTTAGGATTAGGGTACGTTTTAGGGTTAGGGTAGGGGTTAGGGTTAGGGTACGCGTTAGGGTTAGGGTAGTTATTAAACCTATCCCACTCTCTAGATACCCCTTAGCACGTAAAGGAATATTATTTGGGAGTCCAGCCATGGAGAAGAGTTTAGACACTAGGATAAGATAAGGAACACACCCATTATAAAGAAATCACATTAGGATTCTCTTTTTAAGCTGTTCCTTCAAACACTAGTGCTTAGGAAATCTATTGGAGGCAGAAGCAGTCAAGGGTAGCCTAGGGTTAGGGTTAGGCTTAGGGTTAGGGTTAGGGTACGGCTTAGGGTACGGTTCGGGGAGGGGTTCGGGTACGGCGTAGGGTATGGGTTAGGGTTAGGGTTAGGGTTAGGGTTAGGGTTAGGGCTCGGTTTAGGGTACGGGTTAGGATTAGGGTACGTGTTAGGGTTAGGGTAGGGGTTAGGGTTAGGGTACGCGTTAGGGTTAGGGTAGTTATTAAACCTATCCCACTCTCTAGATACCCCTTAGCACGTAAAGGAATATTATTTGCGGGTCCAGCCATGGAGAAGAGTTTAGACACTAGGATAAGATAAGGAACACATACATTATAAAGAAATCACATTAGGATTCTCTTTTTAAGCTGTTCCTTAAAACACTAGTGCTTAGGAAATCTATTGGAGGCAGAAGCAGTCAAGGGTAGCCTAGGGTTAGGGTTAGGCTTAGGGTTAGGGTTAGGGTACGGCTTAGGGTAGGGGTTCGGGGAGGGGTTCGGGTACGGCGTAGGGTATGGGTTAGGGTTAGGGTTAGGGTTCGTGTTAGGGTTAGGGCTCGGTTTAGGGTACGGGTTAGGATTAGGGTACGTGTTAGGGTTAGGGTAGGGGTTAGGGTTAGGGTACGCATTAGGGTTAGGGTAGTTAGTAAACCTATCCCATTCTCTAGATACCCCTTAGCACGTAAAGGAATATTATTTGGGGGTCCAGCCATGGAGAAGAGTTTAGACACTAGGATAAGATAAGGAACACACCCATTATAAAGAAATCACATTAGGATTCTCTTTTTAAGCTGTTCCTTCAAACACTAGTGCTTAGGAAATCTATTGGAGGCAGAAGCAGTCAAGGGTAGCCTAGGGTTAGGGTTAGGCTTAGGGTTAGGCTTAGGGTACGGCTTAGGGTACGGGTTCGGGGAGGGGTTCGGGTACGGCGTAGGGTATGGGTTAGGGTTAGGGTTAGTGTTAGGGTTAGGGCTCGGTTTAGGGTACGGGTTAGGATTAGGGTACGTTTTAGGGTTAGGGTAGGGGTTAGGGTTAGGGTACGCGTTAGGGTTAGGGTAGTTATTAAACCTATCCCACTCTCTAGATACCCCTTAGCACGTAAAGGAATATTATTTGGGGGTCCAGCCATGGAGAAGAGTTTAGACACTAGGATAAGATAAGGAACACACCCATTATAAAGAAATCACATTAGGATTCTCTTTTTAAGCTGTTCCTTCAAACACTAGTGCTTAGGAAATCTATTGGAGGCAGAAGCAGTCAAGGGTAGCCTAGGGTTAGGGTTAGGCTTAGGGTTAGGGTTAGGGTACGGCTTAGGGTACGGTTCGGGGAGGGGTTCGGGTACGGCGTAGGGTATGGGTTAGGGTTAGGGTTAGGGTTAGTGTTAGGGTTAGGGCTCGGTTTAGGGTACGGGTTAGGATTAGGATAAGTGTTAGGGTTAGGGTACGGTTTAGGGTTAGGGTACGCGTTAGGGTTAGGGTAGTTATTAAACCTATCCCACTCTCTAGATACCCCTTAGCACGTAAAGGAATATTATTTGGGAGTCCAGCCATGGAGAAGAGTTTAGACACTAGGATAATATAAGGAACACACCCATTATAAAGAAATCACATTAGGATTCTCTTTTTAAGCTGTTCCTTCAAACACTAGTGCTTAGGAAATCTATTGGAGGCAGAAGCAGTCAAGGGTAGCCTAGGGTTAGGGTTAGGCTTAGGGTTAGGCATAGGGTACGGCTTAGGGTACGGGTTCGGGGAGGGGTTCGGGTACGGCGTAGGGTATGGGTTAGGGTTAGGGTTAGGGTTAGTGTTAGGGTTAGGGCTCGGTTTAGGGTACGGGTTAGGATTAGGGTACGTGTTAGGGTTAGGGTAGGGGTTAGGGTTAGGGTACACGTTAGGGTTAGGGTAGTTATTAAACCTATCCCACTCTCTAGATACCCCTTAGCACGTAAAGGAATATTATTTGGGGGTCCAGCCATGGAGAAGAGTTTAGACACTAGGATAAGATAAGGAACACACCCATTATAAAGAAATCACATTAGGATTCTCTTTTTAAGCTGTTCCTTAAAACACTAGTGCTTAGGAAATCTATTGGAGGCAGAAGCAGTCAAGGGTAGCCTAGGGTTAGGGTTAGGCTTAGGGTTAGGCTTAGGGTACGGCTTAGGGTACGGGTTCGGGGAGGGGTTCGGGTACGGCGTAGCGTATGGGTTAGGGTTAGGGTTAGGGTTAGTGTTAGGGTTAGGACTCGGTTTAGGGTACGGGTTAGGATTAGGGTACGTTTTAGGGTTAGGGTAGGGGTTAGGGTTAGGGTACGCGTTAGGGTTAGGGTAGTTATTAAACCTATCCCACTCTCTAGATACCCCTTAGCACGTAAAGGAATATTATTTGCGGGTCCAGCCATGGAGAAGAGTTTAGACACTAGGATAAGATAAGGAACACATACATTATAAAGAAATCACATTAGGATTCTCTTTTTAAGCTGTTCCTTCAAACACTAGTGCTTAGGAAATCTATTGGAGGCAGAAGCAGTCAAGGGTAGCCTAGGGTTAGGGTTAGGCTTAGGGTTAGGGTTAGGGTACGGCTTAGGGTAGGGGTTCGGGGAGGGGTTCGGGTACGGCGTAGGGTATGGGTTAGGGTTAGGGTTAGGGTTCGTGTTAGGGTTAGGGCTCGGTTTAGGGTACGGGTTAGGATTAGGGTACGTGTTAGGGTTAGGGTAGGGGTTAGGGTTAGTGTACGCATTAGGGTTAGGGTAGTTATTAAACCTATCCCACTCTCTAGATACCCCTTAGCACGTAAAGGAATATTATTTGGGGGTCCAGCCATGGAGAAGAGTTTAGACACTAGGATAAGATAAGGAACACACCCATTATAAAGAAATCACATTAGGATTCTCTTTTTAAGCTGTTCCTTCAAACACTAGTGCTTAGGAAATCTATTGGAGGCAGAAGCAGTCAAGGGTAGCCTAGGGTTAGGGTTAGGCTTAGGGTACGGCTTAGGGTACGGGTTCGGGGAGGGGTTCGGGTACGGCGTAGGGTATGGGTTAGGGTTAGGGTTAGGGTTCGTGTTAGGGTTAGGGCTCGGTTTAGGGTACGGGTTAGGATTAGGGTACGTGTTAGGGTTAGGGTAGGGGTTAGGGTTAGTGTACGCATTAGGGTTAGGGTAGTTATTAAACCTATCCCACTCTCTAGATACCCCTTAGCACGTAAAGGAATATTATTTGGGGGTCCAGCCATGGAGAAGAGTTTAGACACTAGGATAAGATAAGGAACACACCCATTATAAAGAAATCACATTAGGATTCTCTTTTTAAGCTGTTCCTTCAAACACTAGTGCTTAGGAAATCTATTGGAGGCAGAAGCAGTCAAGGGTAGCCTAGGGTTAGGGTTAGGCTTAGGGTACGGCTTAGGGTACGGGTTCGGGGAGGGGTTCGGGTACGGCGTAGGGTATGGGTTAGGGTTAGGGTTAGGGTTAGTGTTAGGGTTAGGGCTCGGTTTAGGGTACGGGTTAGGATTAGGGTACGTTTTAGGGTTAGGGTAGGGGTTACGGTTAGGGTACGCGTTAGGGTTAGGGTAGTTATTAAACCTATCCCACTCTCTAGATACCCCTTAGCACGTAAAGGAATATTATTTGGGAGTCCAGCCATGGAGAAGAGTTTAGACACTAGGATAAGATAAGGAACACACCCATTATAAAGAAATCACATTAGGATTCTCTTTTTAAGCTGTTCCTTCAAACACTAGTGCTTAGGAAATCTATTGGAGGCAGAAGCAGTCAAGGGTAGCCTAGGGTTAGGGTTAGGCTTAGGGTTAGGGTTAGGGTACGGCTTAGGGTACGGTTCGGGGAGGGGTTCGGGTACGGCGTAGGGTATGGGTTAGGGTTAGGGTTAGGGTTAGTGTTAGGGTTAGGGCTCGGTTTAGGGTACGGGTTAGGATTAGGGTACGTGTTAGGGTTAGGGTAGGGGTTAGGGTTAGGGTACGCGTTAGGGTTAGGGTAGTTATTAAACCTATCCCACTCTCTAGATACCCCTTAGCACGTAAAGGAATATTATTTGCGGGTCCAGCCATGGAGAAGAGTTTAGACACTAGGATAAGATAAGGAACACATACATTATAAAGAAATCACATTAGGATTCTCTTTTTAAGCTGTTCCTTAAAACACTAGTGCTTAGGAAATCTATTGGAGGCAGAAGCAGTCAAGGGTAGCCTAGGGTTAGGGTTAGGCTTAGGGTTAGGGTTAGGGTACGGCTTAGGGTAGGGGTTCGGGGAGGGGTTCGGGTACGGCGTAGGGTATGGGTTAGGGTTAGGGTTAGGGTTCGTGTTAGGGTTAGGGCTCGGTTTAGGGTACGGGTTAGGATTAGGGTACGTGTTAGCGTTAGGGTAGGGGTTAGGGTTAGGGTACGCATTAGGGTTAGGGTAGTTAGTAAACCTATCCCATTCTCTAGATACCCCTTAGCACGTAAAGGAATATTATTTGGGGGTCCAGCCATGGAGAAGAGTTTAGACACTAGGATAAGATAAGGAACACACCCATTATAAAGAAATCACATTAGGATTCTCTTTTTAAGCTGTTCCTTCAAACACTAGTGCTTAGGAAATCTATTGGAGGCAGAAGCAGTCAAGGGTAGCCTAGGGTTAGGGTTAGGCTTAGGGTTAGGCTTAGGGTACGGCTTAGGGTACGGGTTCGGGGAGGGGTTCGGTTACGGCGTAGGGTATGGGTTAGGGTTAGGGTTAGTGTTAGGGTTAGGGCTCGGTTTAGGGTACGGGTTAGGATTAGGGTACGTTTTAGGGTTAGGGTAGGGGTTAGGGTTAGGGTACGCGTTAGGGTTAGGGTAGTTATTAAACCTATCCCACTCTCTAGATACCCCTTAGCACGTAAAGGAATATTATTTGGGGGTCCAGCCATGGAGAAGAGTTTAGACACTAGGATAAGATAAGGAACACACCCATTATAAAGAAATCACATTAGGATTCTCTTTTTAAGCTGTTCCTTAAAACACTAGTGCTTAGGAAATCTATTGGAGGCAGAAGCAGTCAAGGGTAGCCTAGGGTTAGGGTTAGGCTTAGGGTTAGGCTTAGGGTACGGCTTAGGGTACGGGTTCGGGGAGGGGTTCGGGTACGGCGTAGCGTATGGGTTAGGGTTAGGGTTAGGGTTAGTGTTAGGGTTAGGACTCGGTTTAGGGTACGGGTTAGGATTAGGGTACGTTTTAGGGTTAGGGTAGGGGTTAGGGTTAGGGTACGCGTTAGGGTTAGGGTAGTTATTAAACCTATCCCACTCTCTAGATACCCCTTAGCACGTAAAGGAATATTATTTGCGGGTCCAGCCATGGAGAAGAGTTTAGACACTAGGATAAGATAAGGAACACATACATTATAAAGAAATCACATTAGGATTCTCTTTTTAAGCTGTTCCTTCAAACACTAGTGCTTAGGAAATCTATTGGAGGCAGAAGCAGTCAAGGGTAGCCTAGGGTTAGGGTTAGGCTTAGGGTTAGGCTTAGGGTACGGCTTAGGGTAGGGGTTCGGGGAGGGGTTCGGGTACGGCGTAGGGTATGGGTTAGGGTTAGGGTTAGGGTTCGTGTTAGGGTTAGGGCTCGGTTTAGGGTACGGGTTAGGATTAGGGTACGTGTTAGGGTTAGGGTAGGGGTTAGGGTTAGTGTACGCATTAGGGTTAGGGTAGTTATTAAACCTATCCCACTCTCTAGATACCCCTTAGCACGTAAAGGAATATTATTTGGGGGTCCAGCCATGGAGAAGAGTTTAGACACTAGGATAAGATAAGGAACACACCCATTATAAAGAAATCACATTAGGATTCTCTTTTTAAGCTGTTCCTTCAAACACTAGTGCTTAGGAAATCTATTGGAGGCAGAAGCAGTCAAGGGTAGCCTAGGGTTAGGGTTAGGCTTAGGGTACGGCTTAGGGTACGGGTTCGGGGAGGGGTTCGGGTACGGCGTAGGGTATGGGTTAGGGTTAGGGTTAGGGTTAGTGTTAGGGTTAGGGCTCGGTTTAGGGTACGGGTTAGGATTAGGGTACGTGTTAGGGTTAGGGTAGGGGTTAGGGTTAGTGTACGCGTTAGGGTTAGGGTAGTTATTAAACCTATCCCACTCTCTAGATACCCCTTAGCACGTAAAGGAATATTATTTGGGGGTCCAGCCATGGAGAAGAGTTTAGACACTAGGATAAGATAAGGAACACACCCATTATAAAGAAATCACATTAGGATTCTCTTTTTAAGCTGTTCCTTCAAACACTAGTGCTTAGGAAATCTATTGGAGGCAGAAGCAGTCAAGGGTAGCCTAGGGTTAGGGTTAGGCTTAGGGTACGGCTTAGGGTACGGGTTCGGGGAGGGGTTCGGGTACGGCGTAGGGTATGGGTTAGGGTTAGGGTTAGGGTTAGTGTTAGGGTTAGGGCTCGGTTTAGGGTACGGGTTAGGATTAGGGTACGTTTTAGGGTTAGGGTAGGGGTTACGGTTAGGGTACGCGTTAGGGTTAGGGTAGTTATTAAACCTATCCCACTCTCTAGATACCCCTTAGCACGTAAAGGAATATTATTTGGGAGTCCAGCCATGGAGAAGAGTTTAGACACTAGGATAAGATAAGGAACACACCCATTATAAAGAAATCACATTAGGATTCTCTTTTTAAGCTGTTCCTTCAAACACTAGTGCTTAGGAAATCTATTGGAGGCAGAAGCAGTCAAGGGTAGCCTAGGGTTAGGGTTAGGCTTAGGGTTAGGGTTAGGGTACGGCTTAGGGTACGGTTCGGGGAGGGGTTCGGGTACGGCGTAGGGTATGGGTTAGGGTTAGGGTTAGGGTTAGTGTTAGGGTTAGGGCTCGGTTTAGGGTACGGGTTAGGATTAGGGTACGTGTTAGGGTTAGGGTAGGGGTTAGGGTTAGGGTACGCGTTAGGGTTAGGGTAGTTATTAAACCTATCCCACTCTCTAGATACCCCTTAGCACGTAAAGGAATATTATTTGCGGGTCCAGCCATGGAGAAGAGTTTAGACACTAGGATAAGATAAGGAACACATACATTATAAAGAAATCACATTAGGATTCTCTTTTTAAGCTGTTCCTTAAAACACTAGTGCTTAGGAAATCTATTGGAGGCAGAAGCAGTCAAGGGTAGCCTAGGGTTAGGGTTAGGCTTAGGGTTAGGGTTAGGGTACGGCTTAGGGTAGGGGTTCGGGGAGGGGTTCGGGTACGGCGTAGGGTATGGGTTAGGGTTAGGGTTAGGGTTCGTGTTAGGGTTAGGGCTCGGTTTAGGGTACGGGTTAGGATTAGGGTACGTGTTAGCGTTAGGGTAGGGGTTAGGGTTAGGGTACGCATTAGGGTTAGGGTAGTTAGTAAACCTATCCCATTCTCTAGATACCCCTTAGCACGTAAAGGAATATTATTTGGGGGTCCAGCCATGGAGAAGAGTTTAGACACTAGGATAAGATAAGGAACACACCCATTATAAAGAAATCACATTAGGATTCTCTTTTTAAGCTGTTCCTTCAAACACTAGTGCTTAGGAAATCTATTGGAGGCAGAAGCAGTCAAGGGTAGCCTAGGGTTAGGGTTAGGCTTAGGGTTAGGCTTAGGGTACGGCTTAGGGTACGGGTTCGGGGAGGGGTTCGGTTACGGCGTAGGGTATGGGTTAGGGTTAGGGTTAGTGTTAGGGTTAGGGCTCGGTTTAGGGTACGGGTTAGGATTAGGGTACGTTTTAGGGTTAGGGTAGGGGTTAGGGTTAGGGTACGCGTTAGGGTTAGGGTAGTTATTAAACCTATCCCACTCTCTAGATACCCCTTAGCACGTAAAGGAATATTATTTGGGGGTCCAGCCATGGAGAAGAGTTTAGACACTAGGATAAGATAAGGAACACACCCATTATAAAGAAATCACATTAGGATTCTCTTTTTAAGCTGTTCCTTAAAACACTAGTGCTTAGGAAATCTATTGGAGGCAGAAGCAGTCAAGGGTAGCCTAGGGTTAGGGTTAGGCTTAGGGTTAGGCTTAGGGTACGGCTTAGGGTACGGGTTCGGGGAGGGGTTCGGGTACGGCGTAGCGTATGGGTTAGGGTTAGGGTTAGGGTTAGTGTTAGGGTTAGGACTCGGTTTAGGGTACGGGTTAGGATTAGGGTACGTTTTAGGGTTAGGGTAGGGGTTAGGGTTAGGGTACGCGTTAGGGTTAGGGTAGTTATTAAACCTATCCCACTCTCTAGATACCCCTTAGCACGTAAAGGAATATTATTTGCGGGTCCAGCCATGGAGAAGAGTTTAGACACTAGGATAAGATAAGGAACACATACATTATAAAGAAATCACATTAGGATTCTCTTTTTAAGCTGTTCCTTCAAACACTAGTGCTTAGGAAATCTATTGGAGGCAGAAGCAGTCAAGGGTAGCCTAGGGTTAGGGTTAGGCTTAGGGTTAGGCTTAGGGTACGGCTTAGGGTAGGGGTTCGGGGAGGGGTTCGGGTACGGCGTAGGGTATGGGTTAGGGTTAGGGTTAGGGTTCGTGTTAGGGTTAGGGCTCGGTTTAGGGTACGGGTTAGGATTAGGGTACGTGTTAGGGTTAGGGTAGGGGTTAGGGTTAGTGTACGCATTAGGGTTAGGGTAGTTACTAAACCTATCCCACTCTCTAGATACCCCTTAGCACGTAAAGGAATATTATTTGGGGGTCCAGCCATGGAGAAGAGTTTAGACACTAGGATAAGATAAGGAACACACCCATTATAAAGAAATCACATTAGGATTCTCTTTTTAAGCTGTTCCTTCAAACACTAGTGCTTAGGAAATCTATTGGAGGCAGAAGCAGTCAAGGGTAGCCTAGGGTTAGGGTTAGGCTTAGGGTACGGCTTAGGGTACGGGTTCGGGGAGGGGTTCGGGTACGGCGTAGGGTATGGGTTAGGGTTAGGGTTAGGGTTAGTGTTAGGGTTAGGGCTCGGTTTAGGGTACGGGTTAGGATTAGGGTACGTTTTAGGGTTAGGGTAGGGGTTACGGTTAGGGTACGCGTTAGGGTTAGGGTAGTTATTAAACCTATCCCACTCTCTAGATACCCCTTAGCACGTAAAGGAATATTATTTGGGAGTCCAGCCATGGAGAAGAGTTTAGACACTAGGATAAGATAAGGAACACACCCATTATAAAGAAATCACATTAGGATTCTCTTTTTAAGCTGTTCCTTCAAACACTAGTGCTTAGGAAATCTATTGGAGGCAGAAGCAGTCAAGGGTAGCCTAGGGTTAGGGTTAGGCTTAGGGTTAGGGTTAGGGTACGGCTTAGGGTACGGTTCGGGGAGGGGTTCGGGTACGGCGTAGGGTATGGGTTAGGGTTAGGGTTAGGGTTAGTGTTAGGGTTAGGGCTCGGTTTAGGGTACGGGTTAGGATTAGGGTACGTGTTAGGGTTAGGGTAGGGGTTAGGGTTAGGGTACGCGTTAGGGTTAGGGTAGTTATTAAACCTATCCCACTCTCTAGATACCCCTTAGCACGTAAAGGAATATTATTTGCGGGTCCAGCCATGGAGAAGAGTTTAGACACTAGGATAAGATAAGGAACACATACATTATAAAGAAATCACATTAGGATTCTCTTTTTAAGCTGTTCCTTAAAACACTAGTGCTTAGGAAATCTATTGGAGGCAGAAGCAGTCAAGGGTAGCCTAGGGTTAGGGTTAGGCTTAGGGTTAGGGTTAGGGTACGGCTTAGGGTAGGGGTTCGGGGAGGGGTTCGGGTACGGCGTAGGGTATGGGTTAGGGTTAGGGTTAGGGTTCGTGTTAGGGTTAGGGCTCGGTTTAGGGTACGGGTTAGGATTAGGGTACGTGTTAGGGTTAGGGTAGGGGTTAGGGTTAGGGTACGCATTAGGGTTAGGGTAGTTAGTAAACCTATCCCATTCTCTAGATACCCCTTAGCACGTAAAGGAATATTATTTGGGGGTCCAGCCATGGAGAAGAGTTTAGACACTAGGATAAGATAAGGAACACACCCATTATAAAGAAATCACATTAGGATTCTCTTTTTAAGCTGTTCCTTCAAACACTAGTGCTTAGGAAATCTATTGGAGGCAGAAGCAGTCAAGGGTAGCCTAGGGTTAGGGTTAGGCTTAGGGTTAGGCTTAGGGTACGGCTTAGGGTACGGGTTCGGGGAGGGGTTCGGGTACGGCGTAGGGTATGGGTTAGGGTTAGGGTTAGTGTTAGGGTTAGGGCTCGGTTTAGGGTACGGGTTAGGATTAGGGTACGTTTTAGGGTTAGGGTAGGGGTTAGGGTTAGGGTACGCGTTAGGGTTAGGGTAGTTATTAAACCTATCCCACTCTCTAGATACCCCTTAGCACGTAAAGGAATATTATTTGGGGGTCCAGCCATGGAGAAGAGTTTAGACACTAGGATAAGATAAGGAACACACCCATTATAAAGAAATCACATTAGGATTCTCTTTTTAAGCTGTTCCTTCAAACACTAGTGCTTAGGAAATCTATTGGAGGCAGAAGCAGTCAAGGGTAGCCTAGGGTTAGGGTTAGGCTTAGGGTTAGGGTTAGGGTACGGCTTAGGGTACGGTTCGGGGAGGGGTTCGGGTACGGCGTAGGGTATGGGTTAGGGTTAGGGTTAGGGTTAGTGTTAGGGTTAGGGCTCGGTTTAGGGTACGGGTTAGGATTAGGATACGTGTTAGGGTTAGGGTACGGTTTAGGGTTAGGGTACGCGTTAGGGTTAGGGTAGTTATTAAACCTATCCCACTCTCTAGATACCCCTTAGCACGTAAAGGAATATTATTTGGGAGTCCAGCCATGGAGAAGAGTTTAGACACTAGGATAATATAAGGAACACACCCATTATAAAGAAATCACATTAGGATTCTCTTTTTAAGCTGTTCCTTCAAACACTAGTGCTTAGGAAATCTATTGGAGGCAGAAGCAGTCAAGGGTAGCCTAGGGTTAGGGTTAGGCTTAGGGTTAGGCATAGGGTACGGCTTAGGGTACGGGTTCGGGGAGGGGTTCGGGTACGGCGTAGGGTATGGGTTAGGGTTAGGGTTAGGGTTAGTGTTAGGGTTAGGGCTCGGTTTAGGGTACGGGTTAGGATTAGGGTACGTGTTAGGGTTAGGGTAGGGGTTAGGGTTAGGGTACACGTTAGGGTTAGGGTAGTTATTAAACCTATCCCACTCTCTAGATACCCCTTAGCACGTAAAGGAATATTATTTGGGGGTCCAGCCATGGAGAAGAGTTTAGACACTAGGATAAGATAAGGAACACACCCATTATAAAGAAATCACATTAGGATTCTCTTTTTAAGCTGTTCCTTAAAACACTAGTGCTTAGGAAATCTATTGGAGGCAGAAGCAGTCAAGGGTAGCCTAGGGTTAGGGTTAGGCTTAGGGTTAGGCTTAGGGTACGGCTTAGGGTACGGGTTCGGGGAGGGGTTCGGGTACGGCGTAGCGTATGGGTTAGGGTTAGGGTTAGGGTTAGTGTTAGGGTTAGGACTCGGTTTAGGGTACGGGTTAGGATTAGGGTACGTTTTAGGGTTAGGGTAGGGGTTAGGGTTAGGGTACGCGTTAGGGTTAGGGTAGTTATTAAACCTATCCCACTCTCTAGATACCCCTTAGCACGTAAAGGAATATTATTTGCGGGTCCAGCCATGGAGAAGAGTTTAGACACTAGGATAAGATAAGGAACACATACATTATAAAGAAATCACATTAGGATTCTCTTTTTAAGCTGTTCCTTCAAACACTAGTGCTTAGGAAATCTATTGGAGGCAGAAGCAGTCAAGGGTAGCCTAGGGTTAGGGTTAGGCTTAGGGTTAGGGTTAGGGTACGGCTTAGGGTAGGGGTTCGGGGAGGGGTTCGGGTACGGCGTAGGGTATGGGTTAGGGTTAGGGTTAGGGTTCGTGTTAGGGTTAGGGCTCGGTTTAGGGTACGGGTTAGGATTAGGGTACGTGTTAGGGTTAGGGTAGGGGTTAGGGTTAGTGTACGCATTAGGGTTAGGGTAGTTATTAAACCTATCCCACTCTCTAGATACCCCTTAGCACGTAAAGGAATATTATTTGGGGGTCCAGCCATGGAGAAGAGTTTAGACACTAGGATAAGATAAGGAACACACCCATTATAAAGAAATCACATTAGGATTCTCTTTTTAAGCTGTTCCTTCAAACACTAGTGCTTAGGAAATCTATTGGAGGCAGAAGCAGTCAAGGGTAGCCTAGGGTTAGGGTTAGGCTTAGGGTACGGCTTAGGGTACGGGTTCGGGGAGGGGTTCGGGTACGGCGTAGGGTATGGGTTAGGGTTAGGGTTAGGGTTAGTGTTAGGGTTAGGGCTCGGTTTAGGGTACGGGTTAGGATTAGGGTACGTTTTAGGGTTAGGGTAGGGGTTAGGGTTAGGGTACGCGTTAGGGTTAGGGTAGTTATTAAACCTATCCCACTCTCTAGATACCCCTTAGCACGTAAAGGAATATTATTTGGGAGTCCAGCCATGGAGAAGAGTTTAGACACTAGGATAAGATAAGGAACACACCCATTATAAAGAAATCACATTAGGATTCTCTTTTTAAGCTGTTCCTTCAAACACTAGTGCTTAGGAAATCTATTGGAGGCAGAAGCAGTCAAGGGTAGCCTAGGGTTAGGGTTAGGCTTAGGGTTAGGGTTAGGGTACGGCTTAGGGTACGGTTCGGGGAGGGGTTCGGGTACGGCGTAGGGTATGGGTTAGGGTTAGGGTTAGGGTTAGTGTTAGGGTTAGGGCTCGGTTTAGGGTACGGGTTAGGATTAGGGTACGTGTTAGGGTTAGGGTAGGGGTTAGGGTTAGGGTACGCGTTAGGGTTAGGGTAGTTATTAAACCTATCCCACTCTCTAGATACCCCTTAGCACGTAAAGGAATATTATTTGCGGGTCCAGCCATGGAGAAGAGTTTAGACACTAGGATAAGATAAGGAACACATACATTATAAAGAAATCACATTAGGATTCTCTTTTTAAGCTGTTCCTTAAAACACTAGTGCTTAGGAAATCTATTGGAGGCAGAAGCAGTCAAGGGTAGCCTAGGGTTAGGGTTAGGCTTAGGGTTAGGGTTAGGGTACGGCTTAGGGTAGGGGTTCGGGGAGGGGTTCGGGTACGGCGTAGGGTATGGGTTAGGGTTAGGGTTAGGGTTCGTGTTAGGGTTAGGGCTCGGTTTAGGGTACGGGTTAGGATTAGGGTACGTGTTAGGGTTAGGGTAGGGGTTAGGGTTAGGGTACGCATTAGGGTTAGGGTAGTTAGTAAACCTATCCCATTCTCTAGATACCCCTTAGCACGTAAAGGAATATTATTTGGGGGTCCAGCCATGGAGAAGAGTTTAGACACTAGGATAAGATAAGGAACACACCCATTATAAAGAAATCACATTAGGATTCTCTTTTTAAGCTGTTCCTTCAAACACTAGTGCTTAGGAAATCTATTGGAGGCAGAAGCAGTCAAGGGTAGCCTAGGGTTAGGGTTAGGCTTAGGGTTAGGCTTAGGGTACGGCTTAGGGTACGGGTTCGGGGAGGGGTTCGGGTACGGCGTAGGGTATGGGTTAGGGTTAGGGTTAGTGTTAGGGTTAGGGCTCGGTTTAGGGTACGGGTTAGGATTAGGGTACGTTCTAGGGTTAGGGTAGGGGTTAGGGTTAGGGTACGCGTTAGGGTTAGGGTAGTTATTAAACCTATCCCACTCTCTAGATACCCCTTAGCACGTAAAGGAATATTATTTGGGGGTCCAGCCATGGAGAAGAGTTTAGACACTAGGATAAGATAAGGAACACACCCATTATAAAGAAATCACATTAGGATTCTCTTTTTAAGCTGTTCCTTCAAACACTAGTGCTTAGGAAATCTATTGGAGGCAGAAGCAGTCAAGGGTAGCCTAGGGTTAGGGTTAGGCTTAGGGTTAGGGTTAGGGTACGGCTTAGGTTACGGTTCGGGGAGGGGTTCGGGTACGGCGTAGGGTATGGGTTAGGGTTAGGGTTAGGGTTAGTGTTAGGGTTAGGGCTCGGTTTAGGGTACGGGTTAGGATTAGGATACGTGTTAGGGTTAGGGTACGGTTTAGGGTTAGGGTACGCGTTAGGGTTAGGGTAGTTATTAAACCTATCCCACTCTCTAGATACCCCTTAGCACGTAAAGGAATATTATTTGGGAGTCCAGCCATGGAGAAGAGTTTAGACACTAGGATAATATAAGGAACACACCCATTATAAAGAAATCACATTAGGATTCTCTTTTTAAGCTGTTCCTTCAAACACTAGTGCTTAGGAAATCTATTGGAGGCAGAAGCAGTCAAGGGTAGCCTAGGGTTAGGGTTAGGCTTAGGGTTAGGCATAGGGTACGGCTTAGGGTACGGGTTCGGGGAGGGGTTCGGGTACGGCGTAGGGTATGGGTTAGGGTTAGGGTTAGGGTTAGTGTTAGGGTTAGGGCTCGGTTTAGGGTACGGGTTAGGATTAGGGTACGTGTTAGGGTTAGGGTAGGTGTTAGGGTTAGGGTACGCGTTAGGGTTAGGGTAGTTATTAAACCTATCCCACTCTCTAGATACCCCTTAGCACGTAAAGGAATATTATTTGGGGGTCCAGCCACGGAGAAGAGTTTAGACACTAGGATAAGATAAGGAACACACCCATTATAAAGAAATCACATTAGGATTCTGTTTTTAAGCTGTTCCTTCAAACACTAGTGCTTAGGAAATCTATTGGAGGCAGAAGCAGTCAAGGGTAGCCTAGGGTTAGGGTTAGGCTTAGGGTTAGGCTTAGGGTACGGCTTAGGGTAGGGGTTCGGGGAGGGGTTCGGGTACGGCGTAGGGTATGGGTTAGGGTTAGGGTTAGGGTTCGTGTTAGGGTTAGGGCTCGGTTTAGGGTACGGGTTAGGATTAGGGTACGTGTTAGGGTTAGGGTAGGGGTTAGGGTTAGTGTACGCATTAGGGTTAGGGTAGTTATTAAACCTATCCCACTCTCTAGATACCCCTTAGCACGTAAAGGAATATTATTTGGGGGTCCAGCCATGGAGAAGAGTTTAGACACTAGGATAAGATAAGGAACACACCCATTATAAAGAAATCACATTAGGATTCTCTTTTTAAGCTGTTCCTTCAAACACTAGTGCTTAGGAAATCTATTGGAGGCAGAAGCAGTCAAGGGTAGCCTAGGGTTAGGGTTAGGCTTAGGGTTAGGCTTAGGGTACGGCTTAGGGTACGGGTTCGGGGAGGGGTTCGGGTACGGCGTAGGGTATGGGTTAGGGTTAGGGTTAGTGTTAGGGTTAGGGCTCGGTTTAGGGTACGGGTTAGGATTAGGGTACGTTTTAGGGTTAGGGTAGGGGTTAGGGTTAGGGTACGCGTTAGGGTTAGGGTACTTATTAAACCTATCCCACTCTCTAGATACCCCTTAGCACGTAAAGGAATATTATTTGGGGGTCCAGCCATGGAGAAGAGTTTAGACACTAGGATAAGATAAGGAACACACCCATTATAAAGAAATCACATTAGGATTCTCTTTTTAAGCTGTTCCTTCAAACACTAGTGCTTAGGAAATCTATTGGAGGCAGAAGCAGTCAAGGGTAGCCTAGGGTTAGGGTTAGGCTTAGGGTTAGGGTTAGGGTACGGCTTAGGGTACGGTTCGGGGAGGGGTTCGGGTACGGCGTAGGGTATGGGTTAGGGTTAGGGTTAGGGTTAGTGTTAGGGTTAGGGCTCGGTTTAGGGTACGGGTTAGGATTAGGATACGTGTTAGGGTTAGGGTACGGTTTAGGGTTAGGGTACGCGTTAGGGTTAGGGTAGTTATTAAACCTATCCCACTCTCTAGATACCCCTTAGCACGTAAAGGAATATTATTTGGGAGTCCAGCCATGGAGAAGAGTTTAGACACTAGGATAATATAAGGAACACACCCATTATAAAGAAATCACATTAGGATTCTCTTTTTAAGCTGTTCCTTCAAACACTAGTGCTTAGGAAATCTATTGGAGGCAGAAGCAGTCAAGGGTAGCCTAGGGTTAGGGTTAGGCTTAGGGTTAGGCATAGGGTACGGCTTAGGGTACGGGTTCGGGGAGGGGTTCGGGTACGGCGTAGGGTATGGGTTAGGGTTAGGGTTAGGGTTAGTGTTAGGGTTAGGGCTCGGTTTAGGGTACGGGTTAGGATTAGGGTACGTGTTAGGGTTAGGGTAGGGGTTAGGGTTAGGGTACACGTTAGGGTTAGGGTAGTTATTAAACCTATCCCACTCTCTAGATACCCCTTAGCACGTAAAGGAATATTATTTGGGGGTCCAGCCATGGAGAAGAGTTTAGACACTAGGATAAGATAAGGAACACACCCATTATAAAGAAATCACATTAGGATTCTCTTTTTAAGCTGTTCCTTAAAACACTAGTGCTTAGGAAATCTATTGGAGGCAGAAGCAGTCAAGGGTAGCCTAGGGTTAGGGTTAGGCTTAGGGTTAGGCTTAGGGTACGGCTTAGGGTACGGGTTCGGGGAGGGGTTCGGGTACGGCGTAGCGTATGGGTTAGGGTTAGGGTTAGGGTTAGTGTTAGGGTTAGGACTCGGTTTAGGGTACGGGTTAGGATTAGGGTACGTTTTAGGGTTAGGGTAGGGGTTAGGGTTAGGGTACGCGTTAGGGTTAGGGTAGTTATTAAACCTATCCCACTCTCTAGATACCCCTTAGCACGTAAAGGAATATTATTTGCGGGTCCAGCCATGGAGAAGAGTTTAGACACTAGGATAAGATAAGGAACACATACATTATAAAGAAATCACATTAGGATTCTCTTTTTAAGCTGTTCCTTCAAACACTAGTGCTTAGGAAATCTATTGGAGGCAGAAGCAGTCAAGGGTAGCCTAGGGTTAGGGTTAGGCTTAGGGTTAGGCTTAGGGTACGGCTTAGGGTAGGGGTTCGGGGAGGGGTTCGGGTACGGCGTAGGGTATGGGTTAGGGTTAGGGTTAGGGTTCGTGTTAGGGTTAGGGCTCGGTTTAGGGTACGGGTTAGGATTAGGGTACGTGTTAGGGTTAGGGTAGGGGTTAGGGTTAGTGTACGCATTAGGGTTAGGGTAGTTATTAAACCTATCCCACTCTCTAGATACCCCTTAGCACGTAAAGGAATATTATTTGGGGGTCCAGCCATGGAGAAGAGTTTAGACACTAGGATAAGATAAGGAACACACCCATTATAAAGAAATCACATTAGGATTCTCTTTTTAAGCTGTTCCTTCAAACACTAGTGCTTAGGAAATCTATTGGAGGCAGAAGCAGTCAAGGGTAGCCTAGGGTTAGGGTTAGGCTTAGGGTACGGCTTAGGGTACGGGTTCGGGGAGGGGTTCGGGTACGGCGTAGGGTATGGGTTAGGGTTAGGGTTAGGGTTAGTGTTAGGGTTAGGGCTCGGTTTAGGGTACGGGTTAGGATTAGGGTACGTTTTAGGGTTAGGGTAGGGGTTAGGGTTAGGGTACGCGTTAGGGTTAGGGTAGTTATTAAACCTATCCCACTCTCTAGATACCCCTTAGCACGTAAAGGAATATTATTTGGGAGTCCAGCCATGGAGAAGAGTTTAGACACTAGGATAAGATAAGGAACACACCCATTATAAAGAAATCACATTAGGATTCTCTTTTTAAGCTGTTCCTTCAAACACTAGTGCTTAGGAAATCTATTGGAGGCAGAAGCAGTCAAGGGTAGCCTAGGGTTAGGGTTAGGCTTAGGGTTAGGCTTAGGGTACGGCTTAGGGTACGGGTTCGGGGAGGGGTTCGGGTACGGCGTAGCGTATGGGTTAGGGTTAGGGTTAGGGTTAGTGTTAGGGTTAGGACTCGGTTTAGGGTACGGGTTAGGATTAGGGTACGTTTTAGGGTTAGGGTAGGGGTTAGGGTTAGGGTACGCGTTAGGGTTAGGGTAGTTATTAAACCTATCCCACTCTCTAGATACCCCTTAGCACGTAAAGGAATATTATTTGCGGGTCCAGCCATGGAGAAGAGTTTAGACACTAGGATAAGATAAGGAACACATACATTATAAAGAAATCACATTAGGATTCTCTTTTTAAGCTGTTCCTTCAAACACTAGTGCTTAGGAAATCTATTGGAGGCAGAAGCAGTCAAGGGTAGCCTAGGGTTAGGGTTAGGCTTAGGGTTAGGGTTAGGGTACGGCTTAGGGTAGGGGTTCGGGGAGGGGTTCGGGTACGGCGTAGGGTATGGGTTAGGGTTAGGGTTAGGGTTCGTGTTAGGGTTAGGGCTCGGTTTAGGGTACGGGTTAGGATTAGGGTACGTGTTAGGGTTAGGGTAGGGGTTAGGGTTAGTGTACGCATTAGGGTTAGGGTAGTTATTAAACCTATCCCACTCTCTAGATACCCCTTAGCACGTAAAGGAATATTATTTGGGGGTCCAGCCATGGAGAAGAGTTTAGACACTAGGATAAGATAAGGAACACACCCATTATAAAGAAATCACATTAGGATTCTCTTTTTAAGCTGTTCCTTCAAACACTAGTGCTTAGGAAATCTATTGGAGGCAGAAGCAGTCAAGGGTAGCCTAGGGTTAGGGTTAGGCTTAGGGTACGGCTTAGGGTACGGGTTCGGGGAGGGGTTCGGGTACGGCGTAGGGTATGGGTTAGGGTTAGGGTTAGGGTTAGTGTTAGGGTTAGGGCTCGGTTTAGGGTACGGGTTAGGATTAGGGTACGTTTTAGGGTTAGGGTAGGGGTTACGGTTAGGGTACGCGTTAGGGTTAGGGTAGTTATTAAACCTATCCCACTCTCTAGATACCCCTTAGCACGTAAAGGAATATTATTTGGGAGTCCAGCCATGGAGAAGAGTTTAGACACTAGGATAAGATAAGGAACACACCCATTATAAAGAAATCACATTAGGATTCTCTTTTTAAGCTGTTCCTTCAAACACTAGTGCTTAGGAAATCTATTGGAGGCAGAAGCAGTCAAGGGTAGCCTAGGGTTAGGGTTAGGCTTAGGGTTAGGGTTAGGGTACGGCTTAGGGTACGGTTCGGGGAGGGGTTCGGGTACGGCGTAGGGTATGGGTTAGGGTTAGGGTTAGGGTTAGTGTTAGGGTTAGGGCTCGGTTTAGGGTACGGGTTAGGATTAGGGTACGTGTTAGGGTTAGGGTAGGGGTTAGGGTTAGGGTACGCGTTAGGGTTAGGGTAGTTATTAAACCTATCCCACTCTCTAGATACCCCTTAGCACGTAAAGGAATATTATTTGCGGGTCCAGCCATGGAGAAGAGTTTAGACACTAGGATAAGATAAGGAACACATACATTATAAAGAAATCACATTAGGATTCTCTTTTTAAGCTGTTCCTTAAAACACTAGTGCTTAGGAAATCTATTGGAGGCAGAAGCAGTCAAGGGTAGCCTAGGGTTAGGGTTAGGCTTAGGGTTAGGGTTAGGGTACGGCTTAGGGTAGGGGTTCGGGGAGGGGTTCGGGTACGGCGTAGGGTATGGGTTAGGGTTAGGGTTAGGGTTCGTGTTAGGGTTAGGGCTCGGTTTAGGGTACGGGTTAGGATTAGGGTACGTGTTAGCGTTAGGGTAGGGGTTAGGGTTAGGGTACGCATTAGGGTTAGGGTAGTTAGTAAACCTATCCCATTCTCTAGATACCCCTTAGCACGTAAAGGAATATTATTTGGGGGTCCAGCCATGGAGAAGAGTTTAGACACTAGGATAAGATAAGGAACACACCCATTATAAAGAAATCACATTAGGATTCTCTTTTTAAGCTGTTCCTTCAAACACTAGTGCTTAGGAAATCTATTGGAGGCAGAAGCAGTCAAGGGTAGCCTAGGGTTAGGGTTAGGCTTAGGGTTAGGCTTAGGGTACGGCTTAGGGTACGGGTTCGGGGAGGGGTTCGGTTACGGCGTAGGGTATGGGTTAGGGTTAGGGTTAGTGTTAGGGTTAGGGCTCGGTTTAGGGTACGGGTTAGGATTAGGGTACGTTTTAGGGTTAGGGTAGGGGTTAGGGTTAGGGTACGCGTTAGGGTTAGGGTAGTTAGTAAACCTATCCCACTCTCTAGATACCCCTTAGCACGTAAAGGAATATTATTTGGGGGTCCAGCCATGGAGAAGAGTTTAGACACTAGGATAAGATAAGGAACACACCCATTATAAAGAAATCACATTAGGATTCTCTTTTTAAGCTGTTCCTTCAAACACTAGTGCTTAGGAAATCTATTGGAGGCAGAAGCAGTCAAGGGTAGCCAAGGGTTAGGGTTAGGCTTAGGGTTAGGCTTAGGGTACGGCTTAGGGTACGGGTTCGGGGAGGGGTTCGGGTACGGCGTAGGATATGGGTTAGGGTTAGGGTTAGTGTTAGGGTTAGGGCTCGGTTTAGGGTACGGGTTAGGATTAGGGTACGTGTTAGGGTTAGGGTAGGGGTTAGGGTTAGGGTACGCGTTAGGGTTAGGGTAGTTATTAAACCTATCCCACTCTCTAGATACCCCTTAGCACGTAAAGGAATATTATTTGGGGGTCCAGCCATGGAGAAGAGTTTAGACACTAGGATAAGATAAGGAACACACCCATTATAAAGAAATCACATTAGGATTCTCTTTTTAAGCTGTTCCTTCAAACACTAGTGCTTAGGAAATCTATTGGAGGCAGAAGCAGTCAAGGGTAGCCTAGGGTTAGGGTTAGGCTTAGGGTACGGCTTAGGGTACGGGTTCGGGGAGGGGTTCGGGTACGGCGTAGGGTATGGGTTAGGGTTAGGGTTAGGGTTAGTGTTAGGGTTAGGGCTCGGTTTAGGGTACGGGTTAGGATTAGGGTACGTGTTAGGGTTAGGGTAGGGGTTAGGGTTAGGGTACGCGTTAGGGTTAGGGTAGTTATTAAACCTATCCCACTCTCTAGATACCCCTTAGCACGTAAAGGAATATTATTTGGGAGTCCAGCCATGGAGAAGAGTTTAGACACTAG
The DNA here is from genome assembly GCF_028023285.1 of Balaenoptera ricei. Lineage (NCBI taxonomy): Eukaryota > Metazoa > Chordata > Mammalia > Artiodactyla > Balaenopteridae > Balaenoptera > Balaenoptera ricei. The sequence continues at coordinate 59,120 of NW_026777463.1, read as the reverse complement.
GATAAGATAAGGAACACACCCATTATAAAGAAATCACATTAGGATTCTCTTTTTAAGCTGTTCCTTCAAACACTAGTGCTTAGGAAATCTATTGGAGGCAGAAGCAGTCAAGGGTAGCCTAGGGTTAGGGTTAGGCTTAGGGTTAGGGTTAGGGTACGGCTTAGGGTACGGTTCGGGGAGGGGTTCGGGTACGGCGTAGGGTATGGGTTAGGGTTAGGGTTAGGGTTAGTGTTAGGGTTAGGGCTCGGTTTAGGGTACGGGTTAGGATTAGGGTACGTGTTAGGGTTAGGGTAGGGGTTAGGGTTAGGGTACGCGTTAGGGTTAGGGTAGTTATTAAACCTATCCCACTCTCTAGATACCCCTTAGCACGTAAAGGAATATTATTTGCGGGTCCAGCCATGGAGAAGAGTTTAGACACTAGGATAAGATAAGGAACACACCCATTATAAAGAAATCACATTAGGATTCTCTTTTTAAGCTGTTCCTTAAAACACTAGTGCTTAGGAAATCTATTGGAGGCAGAAGCAGTCAAGGGTAGCCTAGGGTTAGGGTTAGGCTTAGGGTTAGGCTTAGGGTACGGCTTAGGGTACGGGTTCGGGGAGGGGTTCGGGTACGGCGTAGCGTATGGGTTAGGGTTAGGGTTAGGGTTAGTGTTAGGGTTAGGACTCGGTTTAGGGTACGGGTTAGGATTAGGGTACGTTTTAGGGTTAGGGTAGGGGTTAGGGTTAGGGTACGCGTTAGGGTTAGGGTAGTTATTAAACCTATCCCACTCTCTAGATACCCCTTAGCACGTAAAGGAATATTATTTGCGGGTCCAGCCATGGAGAAGAGTTTAGACACTAGGATAAGATAAGGAACACATACATTATAAAGAAATCACATTAGGATTCTCTTTTTAAGCTGTTCCTTCAAACACTAGTGCTTAGGAAATCTATTGGAGGCAGAAGCAGTCAAGGGTAGCCTAGGGTTAGGGTTAGGCTTAGGGTTAGGCTTAGGGTACGGCTTAGGGTAGGGGTTCGGGGAGGGGTTCGGGTACGGCGTAGGGTATGGGTTAGGGTTAGGGTTAGGGTTCGTGTTAGGGTTAGGGCTCGGTTTAGGGTACGGGTTAGGATTAGGGTACGTGTTAGGGTTAGGGTAGGGGTTAGGGTTAGTGTACGCATTAGGGTTAGGGTAGTTATTAAACCTATCCCACTCTCTAGATACCCCTTAGCACGTAAAGGAATATTATTTGGGGGTCCAGCCATGGAGAAGAGTTTAGACACTAGGATAAGATAAGGAACACACCCATTATAAAGAAATCACATTAGGATTCTCTTTTTAAGCTGTTCCTTCAAACACTAGTGCTTAGGAAATCTATTGGAGGCAGAAGCAGTCAAGGGTAGCCTAGGGTTAGGGTTAGGCTTAGGGTACGGCTTAGGGTACGGGTTCGGGGAGGGGTTCGGGTACGGCGTAGGGTATGGGTTAGGGTTAGGGTTAGGGTTAGTGTTAGGGTTAGGGCTCGGTTTAGGGTACGGGTTAGGATTAGGGTACGTTTTAGGGTTAGGGTAGGGGTTAGGGTTAGGGTACGCGTTAGGGTTAGGGTAGTTATTAAACCTATCCCACTCTCTAGATACCCCTTAGCACGTAAAGGAATATTATTTGGGAGTCCAGCCATGGAGAAGAGTTTAGACACTAGGATAAGATAAGGAACACACCCATTATAAAGAAATCACATTAGGATTCTCTTTTTAAGCTGTTCCTTCAAACACTAGTGCTTAGGAAATCTATTGGAGGCAGAAGCAGTCAAGGGTAGCCTAGGGTTAGGGTTAGGCTTAGGGTTAGGGTTAGGGTACGGCTTAGGGTACGGTTCGGGGAGGGGTTCGGGTACGGCGTAGGGTATGGGTTAGGGTTAGGGTTAGGGTTAGTGTTAGGGTTAGGGCTCGGTTTAGGGTACGGGTTAGGATTAGGGTACGTGTTAGGGTTAGGGTAGGGGTTAGGGTTAGGGTACGCGTTAGGGTTAGGGTAGTTATTAAACCTATCCCACTCTCTAGATACCCCTTAGCACGTAAAGGAATATTATTTGCGGGTCCAGCCATGGAGAAGAGTTTAGACACTAGGATAAGATAAGGAACACATACATTATAAAGAAATCACATTAGGATTCTCTTTTTAAGCTGTTCCTTAAAACACTAGTGCTTAGGAAATCTATTGGAGGCAGAAGCAGTCAAGGGTAGCCTAGGGTTAGGGTTAGGCTTAGGGTTAGGGTTAGGGTACGGCTTAGGGTAGGGGTTCGGGGAGGGGTTCGGGTACGGCGTAGGGTATGGGTTAGGGTTAGGGTTAGGGTTCGTGTTAGGGTTAGGGCTCGGTTTAGGGTACGGGTTAGGATTAGGGTACGTGTTAGTGTTAGGGTAGGGGTTAGGGTTAGGGTACGCATTAGGGTTAGGGTAGTTAGTAAACCTATCCCATTCTCTAGATACCCCTTAGCACGTAAAGGAATATTATTTGGGGGTCCAGCCATGGAGAAGAGTTTAGACACTAGGATAAGATAAGGAACACACCCATTATAAAGAAATCACATTAGGATTCTCTTTTTAAGCTGTTCCTTCAAACACTAGTGCTTAGGAAATCTATTGGAGGCAGAAGCAGTCAAGGGTAGCCTAGGGTTAGGGTTAGGCTTAGGGTTAGGCTTAGGGTACGGCTTAGGGTACGGGTTCGGGGAGGGGTTCGGGTACGGCGTAGGGTATGGGTTAGGGTTAGGGTTAGTGTTAGGGTTAGGGCTCGGTTTAGGGTACGGGTTAGGATTAGGGTACGTTTTAGGGTTAGGGTAGGGGTTAGGGTTAGGGTACGCGTTAGGGTTAGGGTAGTTATTAAACCTATCCCACTCTCTAGATACCCCTTAGCACGTAAAGGAATATTATTTGGGGGTCCAGCCATGGAGAAGAGTTTAGACACTAGGATAAGATAAGGAACACACCCATTATAAAGAAATCACATTAGGATTCTCTTTTTAAGCTGTTCCTTCAAACACTAGTGCTTAGGAAATCTATTGGAGGCAGAAGCAGTCAAGGGTAGCCTAGGGTTAGGGTTAGGCTTAGGGTTAGGGTTAGGGTACGGCTTAGGGTACGGTTCGGGGAGGGGTTCGGGTACGGCGTAGGGTATGGGTTAGGGTTAGGGTTAGGGTTAGTGTTAGGGTTAGGGCTCGGTTTAGGGTACGGGTTAGGATTAGGATACGTGTTAGGGTTAGGGTACGGTTTAGGGTTAGGGTACGCGTTAGGGTTAGGGTAGTTATTAAACCTATCCCACTCTCTAGATACCCCTTAGCACGTAAAGGAATATTATTTGGGAGTCCAGCCATGGAGAAGAGTTTAGACACTAGGATAATATAAGGAACACACCCATTATAAAGAAATCACATTAGGATTCTCTTTTTAAGCTGTTCCTTCAAACACTAGTGCTTAGGAAATCTATTGGAGGCAGAAGCAGTCAAGGGTAGCCTAGGGTTAGGGTTAGGCTTAGGGTTAGGCATAGGGTACGGCTTAGGGTACGGGTTCGGGGAGGGGTTCGGGTACGGCGTAGGGTATGGGTTAGGGTTAGGGTTAGGGTTAGTGTTAGGGTTAGGGCTCGGTTTAGGGTACGGGTTAGGATTAGGGTACGTGTTAGGGTTAGGGTAGGGGTTAGGGTTAGGGTACACGTTAGGGTTAGGGTAGTTATTAAACCTATCCCACTCTCTAGATACCCCTTAGCACGTAAAGGAATATTATTTGGGGGTCCAGCCATGGAGAAGAGTTTAGACACTAGGATAAGATAAGGAACACACCCATTATAAAGAAATCACATTAGGATTCTCTTTTTAAGCTGTTCCTTAAAACACTAGTGCTTAGGAAATCTATTGGAGGCAGAAGCAGTCAAGGGTAGCCTAGGGTTAGGGTTAGGCTTAGGGTTAGGCTTAGGGTACGGCTTAGGGTACGGGTTCGGGGAGGGGTTCGGGTACGGCGTAGCGTATGGGTTAGGGTTAGGGTTAGGGTTAGTGTTAGGGTTAGGACTCGGTTTAGGGTACGGGTTAGGATTAGGGTACGTTTTAGGGTTAGGGTAGGGGTTAGGGTTAGGGTACGCGTTAGGGTTAGGGTAGTTATTAAACCTATCCCACTCTCTAGATACCCCTTAGCACGTAAAGGAATATTATTTGCGGGTCCAGCCATGGAGAAGAGTTTAGACACTAGGATAAGATAAGGAACACATACATTATAAAGAAATCACATTAGGATTCTCTTTTTAAGCTGTTCCTTCAAACACTAGTGCTTAGGAAATCTATTGGAGGCAGAAGCAGTCAAGGGTAGCCTAGGGTTAGGGTTAGGCTTAGGGTTAGGGTTAGGGTACGGCTTAGGGTAGGGGTTCGGGGAGGGGTTCGGGTACGGCGTAGGGTATGGGTTAGGGTTAGGGTTAGGGTTCGTGTTAGGGTTAGGGCTCGGTTTAGGGTACGGGTTAGGATTAGGGTACGTGTTAGGGTTAGGGTAGGGGTTAGGGTTAGTGTACGCATTAGGGTTAGGGTAGTTATTAAACCTATCCCACTCTCTAGATACCCCTTAGCACGTAAAGGAATATTATTTGGGGGTCCAGCCATGGAGAAGAGTTTAGACACTAGGATAAGATAAGGAACACACCCATTATAAAGAAATCACATTAGGATTCTCTTTTTAAGCTGTTCCTTCAAACACTAGTGCTTAGGAAATCTATTGGAGGCAGAAGCAGTCAAGGGTAGCCTAGGGTTAGGGTTAGGCTTAGGGTACGGCTTAGGGTACGGGTTCGGGGAGGGGTTCGGGTACGGCGTAGGGTATGGGTTAGGGTTAGGGTTAGGGTTCGTGTTAGGGTTAGGGCTCGGTTTAGGGTACGGGTTAGGATTAGGGTACGTGTTAGGGTTAGGGTAGGGGTTAGGGTTAGTGTACGCATTAGGGTTAGGGTAGTTATTAAACCTATCCCACTCTCTAGATACCCCTTAGCACGTAAAGGAATATTATTTGGGGGTCCAGCCATGGAGAAGAGTTTAGACACTAGGATAAGATAAGGAACACACCCATTATAAAGAAATCACATTAGGATTCTCTTTTTAAGCTGTTCCTTCAAACACTAGTGCTTAGGAAATCTATTGGAGGCAGAAGCAGTCAAGGGTAGCCTAGGGTTAGGGTTAGGCTTAGGGTACGGCTTAGGGTACGGGTTCGGGGAGGGGTTCGGGTACGGCGTAGGGTATGGGTTAGGGTTAGGGTTAGGGTTAGTGTTAGGGTTAGGGCTCGGTTTAGGGTACGGGTTAGGATTAGGGTACGTTTTAGGGTTAGGGTAGGGGTTACGGTTAGGGTACGCGTTAGGGTTAGGGTAGTTATTAAACCTATCCCACTCTCTAGATACCCCTTAGCACGTAAAGGAATATTATTTGGGAGTCCAGCCATGGAGAAGAGTTTAGACACTAGGATAAGATAAGGAACACACCCATTATAAAGAAATCACATTAGGATTCTCTTTTTAAGCTGTTCCTTCAAACACTAGTGCTTAGGAAATCTATTGGAGGCAGAAGCAGTCAAGGGTAGCCTAGGGTTAGGGTTAGGCTTAGGGTTAGGGTTAGGGTACGGCTTAGGGTACGGTTCGGGGAGGGGTTCGGGTACGGCGTAGGGTATGGGTTAGGGTTAGGGTTAGGGTTAGTGTTAGGGTTAGGGCTCGGTTTAGGGTACGGGTTAGGATTAGGGTACGTGTTAGGGTTAGGGTAGGGGTTAGGGTTAGGGTACGCGTTAGGGTTAGGGTAGTTATTAAACCTATCCCACTCTCTAGATACCCCTTAGCACGTAAAGGAATATTATTTGCGGGTCCAGCCATGGAGAAGAGTTTAGACACTAGGATAAGATAAGGAACACATACATTATAAAGAAATCACATTAGGATTCTCTTTTTAAGCTGTTCCTTAAAACACTAGTGCTTAGGAAATCTATTGGAGGCAGAAGCAGTCAAGGGTAGCCTAGGGTTAGGGTTAGGCTTAGGGTTAGGGTTAGGGTACGGCTTAGGGTAGGGGTTCGGGGAGGGGTTCGGGTACGGCGTAGGGTATGGGTTAGGGTTAGGGTTAGGGTTCGTGTTAGGGTTAGGGCTCGGTTTAGGGTACGGGTTAGGATTAGGGTACGTGTTAGCGTTAGGGTAGGGGTTAGGGTTAGGGTACGCATTAGGGTTAGGGTAGTTAGTAAACCTATCCCATTCTCTAGATACCCCTTAGCACGTAAAGGAATATTATTTGGGGGTCCAGCCATGGAGAAGAGTTTAGACACTAGGATAAGATAAGGAACACACCCATTATAAAGAAATCACATTAGGATTCTCTTTTTAAGCTGTTCCTTCAAACACTAGTGCTTAGGAAATCTATTGGAGGCAGAAGCAGTCAAGGGTAGCCTAGGGTTAGGGTTAGGCTTAGGGTTAGGCTTAGGGTACGGCTTAGGGTACGGGTTCGGGGAGGGGTTCGGTTACGGCGTAGGGTATGGGTTAGGGTTAGGGTTAGTGTTAGGGTTAGGGCTCGGTTTAGGGTACGGGTTAGGATTAGGGTACGTTTTAGGGTTAGGGTAGGGGTTAGGGTTAGGGTACGCGTTAGGGTTAGGGTAGTTAGTAAACCTATCCCACTCTCTAGATACCCCTTAGCACGTAAAGGAATATTATTTGGGGGTCCAGCCATGGAGAAGAGTTTAGACACTAGGATAAGATAAGGAACACACCCATTATAAAGAAATCACATTAGGATTCTCTTTTTAAGCTGTTCCTTCAAACACTAGTGCTTAGGAAATCTATTGGAGGCAGAAGCAGTCAAGGGTAGCCAAGGGTTAGGGTTAGGCTTAGGGTTAGGCTTAGGGTACGGCTTAGGGTACGGGTTCGGGGAGGGGTTCGGGTACGGCGTAGGATATGGGTTAGGGTTAGGGTTAGTGTTAGGGTTAGGGCTCGGTTTAGGGTACGGGTTAGGATTAGGGTACGTGTTAGGGTTAGGGTAGGGGTTAGGGTTAGGGTACGCGTTAGGGTTAGGGTAGTTATTAAACCTATCCCACTCTCTAGATACCCCTTAGCACGTAAAGGAATATTATTTGGGGGTCCAGCCATGGAGAAGAGTTTAGACACTAGGATAAGATAAGGAACACACCCATTATAAAGAAATCACATTAGGATTCTCTTTTTAAGCTGTTCCTTCAAACACTAGTGCTTAGGAAATCTATTGGAGGCAGAAGCAGTCAAGGGTAGCCTAGGGTTAGGGTTAGGCTTAGGGTTAGGGTTAGGGTACGGCTTAGGGTACGGTTCGGGGAGGGGTTCGGGTACGGCATAGGGTATAGGTTAGGGTTAGGGTTAGGGTTAGTGTTAGGGTTAGGGCTCGGTTTAGGGTACGGGTTAGGATTAGGGTACGTGTTAGGGTTAGGGTAGGGGTTAGGGTTAGGGTACACGTTAGGGTTAGGGTAGTTATTAAACCTATCCCACTCTCTAGATACCCCTTAGCACGTAAAGGAATATTATTTGGGGGTCCAGCCATGGAGAAGAGTTTAGACACTAGGATAAGATAAGGAACACACCCATTATAAAGAAATCACATTAGGATTCTCTTTTTAAGCTGTTCCTTAAAACACTAGTGCTTAGGAAATCTATTGGAGGCAGAAGCAGTCAAGGGTAGCCTAGGGTTAGGGTTAGGCTTAGGGTTAGGCTTAGGGTACGGCTTAGGGTACGGGTTCGGGGAGGGGTTCGGGTACGGCGTAGCGTATGGGTTAGGGTTAGGGTTAGGGTTAGTGTTAGGGTTAGGACTCGGTTTAGGGTACGGGTTAGGATTAGGGTACGTTTTAGGGTTAGGGTAGGGGTTAGGGTTAGGGTACGCGTTAGGGTTAGGGTAGTTATTAAACCTATCCCACTCTCTAGATACCCCTTAGCACGTAAAGGAATATTATTTGCGGGTCCAGCCATGGAGAAGAGTTTAGACACTAGGATAAGATAAGGAACACATACATTATAAAGAAATCACATTAGGATTCTCTTTTTAAGCTGTTCCTTCAAACACTAGTGCTTAGGAAATCTATTGGAGGCAGAAGCAGTCAAGGGTAGCCTAGGGTTAGGGTTAGGCTTAGGGTTAGGCTTAGGGTACGGCTTAGGGTAGGGGTTCGGGGAGGGGTTCGGGTACGGCGTAGGGTATGGGTTAGGGTTAGGGTTAGGGTTCGTGTTAGGGTTAGGGCTCGGTTTAGGGTACGGGTTAGGATTAGGGTACGTGTTAGGGTTAGGGTAGGGGTTAGGGTTAGTGTACGCATTAGGGTTAGGGTAGTTATTAAACCTATCCCACTCTCTAGATACCCCTTAGCACGTAAAGGAATATTATTTGGGGGTCCAGCCATGGAGAAGAGTTTAGACACTAGGATAAGATAAGGAACACACCCATTATAAAGAAATCACATTAGGATTCTCTTTTTAAGCTGTTCCTTCAAACACTAGTGCTTAGGAAATCTATTGGAGGCAGAAGCAGTCAAGGGTAGCCTAGGGTTAGGGTTAGGCTTAGGGTACGGCTTAGGGTACGGGTTCGGGGAGGGGTTCGGGTACGGCGTAGGGTATGGGTTAGGGTTAGGGTTAGGGTTAGTGTTAGGGTTAGGGCTCGGTTTAGGGTACGGGTTAGGATTAGGGTACGTTTTAGGGTTAGGGTAGGGGTTAGGGTTAGGGTACGCGTTAGGGTTAGGGTAGTTATTAAACCTATCCCACTCTCTAGATACCCCTTAGCACGTAAAGGAATATTATTTGGGAGTCCAGCCATGGAGAAGAGTTTAGACACTAGGATAAGATAAGGAACACACCCATTATAAAGAAATCACATTAGGATTCTCTTTTTAAGCTGTTCCTTCAAACACTAGTGCTTAGGAAATCTATTGGAGGCAGAAGCAGTCAAGGGTAGCCTAGGGTTAGGGTTAGGCTTAGGGTTAGGGTTAGGGTACGGCTTAGGGTACGGTTCGGGGAGGGGTTCGGGTACGGCGTAGGGTATGGGTTAGGGTTAGGGTTAGGGTTAGTGTTAGGGTTAGGGCTCGGTTTAGGGTACGGGTTAGGATTAGGGTACGTGTTAGGGTTAGGGTAGGGGTTAGGGTTAGGGTACGCGTTAGGGTTAGGGTAGTTATTAAACCTATCCCACTCTCTAGATACCCCTTAGCACGTAAAGGAATATTATTTGCGGGTCCAGCCATGGAGAAGAGTTTAGACACTAGGATAAGATAAGGAACACATACATTATAAAGAAATCACATTAGGATTCTCTTTTTAAGCTGTTCCTTAAAACACTAGTGCTTAGGAAATCTATTGGAGGCAGAAGCAGTCAAGGGTAGCCTAGGGTTAGGGTTAGGCTTAGGGTTAGGGTTAGGGTACGGCTTAGGGTAGGGGTTCGGGGAGGGGTTCGGGTACGGCGTAGGGTATGGGTTAGGGTTAGGGTTAGGGTTCGTGTTAGGGTTAGGGCTCGGTTTAGGGTACGGGTTAGGATTAGGGTACGTGTTAGGGTTAGGGTAGGGGTTAGGGTTAGGGTACGCATTAGGGTTAGGGTAGTTAGTAAACCTATCCCATTCTCTAGATACCCCTTAGCACGTAAAGGAATATTATTTGGGGGTCCAGCCATGGAGAAGAGTTTAGACACTAGGATAAGATAAGGAACACACCCATTATAAAGAAATCACATTAGGATTCTCTTTTTAAGCTGTTCCTTCAAACACTAGTGCTTAGGAAATCTATTGGAGGCAGAAGCAGTCAAGGGTAGCCTAGGGTTAGGGTTAGGCTTAGGGTTAGGGTTAGGGTACGGCTTAGGGTACGGTTCGGGGAGGGGTTCGGGTACGGCGTAGGGTATGGGTTAGGGTTAGGGTTAGGGTTAGTGTTAGGGTTAGGGCTCGGTTTAGGGTACGGGTTAGGATTAGGGTACGTGTTAGGGTTAGGGTAGGGGTTAGGGTTAGGGTACGCGTTAGGGTTAGGGTAGTTATTAAACCTATCCCACTCTCTAGATACCCCTTAGCACGTAAAGGAATATTATTTGCGGGTCCAGCCATGGAGAAGAGTTTAGACACTAGGATAAGATAAGGAACACATACATTATAAAGAAATCACATTAGGATTCTCTTTTTAAGCTGTTCCTTAAAACACTAGTGCTTAGGAAATCTATTGGAGGCAGAAGCAGTCAAGGGTAGCCTAGGGTTAGGGTTAGGCTTAGGGTTAGGGTTAGGGTACGGCTTAGGGTAGGGGTTCGGGGAGGGGTTCGGGTACGGCGTAGGGTATGGGTTAGGGTTAGGGTTAGGGTTCGTGTTAGGGTTAGGGCTCGGTTTAGGGTACGGGTTAGGATTAGGGTACGTGTTAGCGTTAGGGTAGGGGTTAGGGTTAGGGTACGCATTAGGGTTAGGGTAGTTAGTAAACCTATCCCATTCTCTAGATACCCCTTAGCACGTAAAGGAATATTATTTGGGGGTCCAGCCATGGAGAAGAGTTTAGACACTAGGATAAGATAAGGAACACACCCATTATAAAGAAATCACATTAGGATTCTCTTTTTAAGCTGTTCCTTCAAACACTAGTGCTTAGGAAATCTATTGGAGGCAGAAGCAGTCAAGGGTAGCCTAGGGTTAGGGTTAGGCTTAGGGTTAGGCTTAGGGTACGGCTTAGGGTACGGGTTCGGGGAGGGGTTCGGTTACGGCGTAGGGTATGGGTTAGGGTTAGGGTTAGTGTTAGGGTTAGGGCTCGGTTTAGGGTACGGGTTAGGATTAGGGTACGTTTTAGGGTTAGGGTAGGGGTTAGGGTTAGGGTACGCGTTAGGGTTAGGGTAGTTAGTAAACCTATCCCACTCTCTAGATACCCCTTAGCACGTAAAGGAATATTATTTGGGGGTCCAGCCATGGAGAAGAGTTTAGACACTAGGATAAGATAAGGAACACACCCATTATAAAGAAATCACATTAGGATTCTCTTTTTAAGCTGTTCCTTCAAACACTAGTGCTTAGGAAATCTATTGGAGGCAGAAGCAGTCAAGGGTAGCCAAGGGTTAGGGTTAGGCTTAGGGTTAGGCTTAGGGTACGGCTTAGGGTACGGGTTCGGGGAGGGGTTCGGGTACGGCGTAGGATATGGGTTAGGGTTAGGGTTAGTGTTAGGGTTAGGGCTCGGTTTAGGGTACGGGTTAGGATTAGGGTACGTGTTAGGGTTAGGGTAGGGGTTAGGGTTAGGGTACGCGTTAGGGTTAGGGTAGTTATTAAACCTATCCCACTCTCTAGATACCCCTTAGCACGTAAAGGAATATTATTTGGGGGTCCAGCCATGGAGAAGAGTTTAGACACTAGGATAAGATAAGGAACACACCCATTATAAAGAAATCACATTAGGATTCTCTTTTTAAGCTGTTCCTTCAAACACTAGTGCTTAGGAAATCTATTGGAGGCAGAAGCAGTCAAGGGTAGCCTAGGGTTAGGGTTAGGCTTAGGGTTAGGGTTAGGGTACGGCTTAGGGTACGGTTCGGGGAGGGGTTCGGGTACGGCATAGGGTATAGGTTAGGGTTAGGGTTAGGGTTAGTGTTAGGGTTAGGGCTCGGTTTAGGGTACGGGTTAGGATTAGGGTACGTGTTAGGGTTAGGGTAGGGGTTAGGGTTAGGGTACACGTTAGGGTTAGGGTAGTTATTAAACCTATCCCACTCTCTAGATACCCCTTAGCACGTAAAGGAATATTATTTGGGGGTCCAGCCATGGAGAAGAGTTTAGACACTAGGATAAGATAAGGAACACACCCATTATAAAGAAATCACATTAGGATTCTCTTTTTAAGCTGTTCCTTAAAACACTAGTGCTTAGGAAATCTATTGGAGGCAGAAGCAGTCAAGGGTAGCCTAGGGTTAGGGTTAGGCTTAGGGTTAGGCTTAGGGTACGGCTTAGGGTACGGGTTCGGGGAGGGGTTCGGGTACGGCGTAGCGTATGGGTTAGGGTTAGGGTTAGGGTTAGTGTTAGGGTTAGGACTCGGTTTAGGGTACGGGTTAGGATTAGGGTACGTTTTAGGGTTAGGGTAGGGGTTAGGGTTAGGGTACGCGTTAGGGTTAGGGTAGTTATTAAACCTATCCCACTCTCTAGATACCCCTTAGCACGTAAAGGAATATTATTTGCGGGTCCAGCCATGGAGAAGAGTTTAGACACTAGGATAAGATAAGGAACACATACATTATAAAGAAATCACATTAGGATTCTCTTTTTAAGCTGTTCCTTCAAACACTAGTGCTTAGGAAATCTATTGGAGGCAGAAGCAGTCAAGGGTAGCCTAGGGTTAGGGTTAGGCTTAGGGTTAGGCTTAGGGTACGGCTTAGGGTAGGGGTTCGGGGAGGGGTTCGGGTACGGCGTAGGGTATGGGTTAGGGTTAGGGTTAGGGTTCGTGTTAGGGTTAGGGCTCGGTTTAGGGTACGGGTTAGGATTAGGGTACGTGTTAGGGTTAGGGTAGGGGTTAGGGTTAGTGTACGCATTAGGGTTAGGGTAGTTATTAAACCTATCCCACTCTCTAGATACCCCTTAGCACGTAAAGGAATATTATTTGGGGGTCCAGCCATGGAGAAGAGTTTAGACACTAGGATAAGATAAGGAACACACCCATTATAAAGAAATCACATTAGGATTCTCTTTTTAAGCTGTTCCTTCAAACACTAGTGCTTAGGAAATCTATTGGAGGCAGAAGCAGTCAAGGGTAGCCTAGGGTTAGGGTTAGGCTTAGGGTACGGCTTAGGGTACGGGTTCGGGGAGGGGTTCGGGTACGGCGTAGGGTATGGGTTAGGGTTAGGGTTAGGGTTAGTGTTAGGGTTAGGGCTCGGTTTAGGGTACGGGTTAGGATTAGGGTACGTTTTAGGGTTAGGGTAGGGGTTAGGGTTAGGGTACGCGTTAGGGTTAGGGTAGTTATTAAACCTATCCCACTCTCTAGATACCCCTTAGCACGTAAAGGAATATTATTTGGGAGTCCAGCCATGGAGAAGAGTTTAGACACTAGGATAAGATAAGGAACACACCCATTATAAAGAAATCACATTAGGATTCTCTTTTTAAGCTGTTCCTTCAAACACTAGTGCTTAGGAAATCTATTGGAGGCAGAAGCAGTCAAGGGTAGCCTAGGGTTAGGGTTAGGCTTAGGGTTAGGGTTAGGGTACGGCTTAGGGTACGGTTCGGGGAGGGGTTCGGGTACGGCGTAGGGTATGGGTTAGGGTTAGGGTTAGGGTTAGTGTTAGGGTTAGGGCTCGGTTTAGGGTACGGGTTAGGATTAGGGTACGTGTTAGGGTTAGGGTAGGGGTTAGGGTTAGGGTACGCGTTAGGGTTAGGGTAGTTATTAAACCTATCCCACTCTCTAGATACCCCTTAGCACGTAAAGGAATATTATTTGCGGGTCCAGCCATGGAGAAGAGTTTAGACACTAGGATAAGATAAGGAACACATACATTATAAAGAAATCACATTAGGATTCTCTTTTTAAGCTGTTCCTTAAAACACTAGTGCTTAGGAAATCTATTGGAGGCAGAAGCAGTCAAGGGTAGCCTAGGGTTAGGGTTAGGCTTAGGGTTAGGGTTAGGGTACGGCTTAGGGTAGGGGTTCGGGGAGGGGTTCGGGTACGGCGTAGGGTATGGGTTAGGGTTAGGGTTAGGGTTCGTGTTAGGGTTAGGGCTCGGTTTAGGGTACGGGTTAGGATTAGGGTACGTGTTAGGGTTAGGGTAGGGGTTAGGGTTAGGGTACGCATTAGGGTTAGGGTAGTTAGTAAACCTATCCCATTCTCTAGATACCCCTTAGCACGTAAAGGAATATTATTTGGGGGTCCAGCCATGGAGAAGAGTTTAGACACTAGGATAAGATAAGGAACACACCCATTATAAAGAAATCACATTAGGATTCTCTTTTTAAGCTGTTCCTTCAAACACTAGTGCTTAGGAAATCTATTGGAGGCAGAAGCAGTCAAGGGTAGCCTAGGGTTAGGGTTAGGCTTAGGGTTAGGCTTAGGGTACGGCTTAGGGTACGGGTTCGGGGAGGGGTTCGGGTACGGCGTAGGGTATGGGTTAGGGTTAGGGTTAGTGTTAGGGTTAGGGCTCGGTTTAGGGTACGGGTTAGGATTAGGGTACGTTTTAGGGTTAGGGTAGGGGTTAGGGTTAGGGTACGCGTTAGGGTTAGGGTACTTATTAAACCTATCCCACTCTCTAGATACCCCTTAGCACGTAAAGGAATATTATTTGGGGGTCCAGCCATGGAGAAGAGTTTAGACACTAGGATAAGATAAGGAACACACCCATTATAAAGAAATCACATTAGGATTCTCTTTTTAAGCTGTTCCTTCAAACACTAGTGCTTAGGAAATCTATTGGAGGCAGAAGCAGTCAAGGGTAGCCTAGGGTTAGGGTTAGGCTTAGGGTTAGGGTTAGGGTACGGCTTAGGGTACGGTTCGGGGAGGGGTTCGGGTACGGCGTAGGGTATGGGTTAGGGTTAGGGTTAGGGTTAGTGTTAGGGTTAGGGCTCGGTTTAGGGTACGGGTTAGGATTAGGATACGTGTTAGGGTTAGGGTACGGTTTAGGGTTAGGGTACGCGTTAGGGTTAGGGTAGTTATTAAACCTATCCCACTCTCTAGATACCCCTTAGCACGTAAAGGAATATTATTTGGGAGTCCAGCCATGGAGAAGAGTTTAGACACTAGGATAATATAAGGAACACACCCATTATAAAGAAATCACATTAGGATTCTCTTTTTAAGCTGTTCCTTCAAACACTAGTGCTTAGGAAATCTATTGGAGGCAGAAGCAGTCAAGGGTAGCCTAGGGTTAGGGTTAGGCTTAGGGTTAGGCATAGGGTACGGCTTAGGGTACGGGTTCGGGGAGGGGTTCGGGTACGGCGTAGGGTATGGGTTAGGGTTAGGGTTAGGGTTAGTGTTAGGGTTAGGGCTCGGTTTAGGGTACGGGTTAGGATTAGGGTACGTGTTAGGGTTAGGGTAGGGGTTAGGGTTAGGGTACACGTTAGGGTTAGGGTAGTTATTAAACCTATCCCACTCTCTAGATACCCCTTAGCACGTAAAGGAATATTATTTGGGGGTCCAGCCATGGAGAAGAGTTTAGACACTAGGATAAGATAAGGAACACACCCATTATAAAGAAATCACATTAGGATTCTCTTTTTAAGCTGTTCCTTAAAACACTAGTGCTTAGGAAATCTATTGGAGGCAGAAGCAGTCAAGGGTAGCCTAGGGTTAGGGTTAGGCTTAGGGTTAGGCTTAGGGTACGGCTTAGGGTACGGGTTCGGGGAGGGGTTCGGGTACGGCGTAGCGTATGGGTTAGGGTTAGGGTTAGGGTTAGTGTTAGGGTTAGGACTCGGTTTAGGGTACGGGTTAGGATTAGGGTACGTTTTAGGGTTAGGGTAGGGGTTAGGGTTAGGGTACGCGTTAGGGTTAGGGTAGTTATTAAACCTATCCCACTCTCTAGATACCCCTTAGCACGTAAAGGAATATTATTTGCGGGTCCAGCCATGGAGAAGAGTTTAGACACTAGGATAAGATAAGGAACACATACATTATAAAGAAATCACATTAGGATTCTCTTTTTAAGCTGTTCCTTCAAACACTAGTGCTTAGGAAATCTATTGGAGGCAGAAGCAGTCAAGGGTAGCCTAGGGTTAGGGTTAGGCTTAGGGTTAGGGTTAGGGTACGGCTTAGGGTAGGGGTTCGGGGAGGGGTTCGGGTACGGCGTAGGGTATGGGTTAGGGTTAGGGTTAGGGTTCGTGTTAGGGTTAGGGCTCGGTTTAGGGTACGGGTTAGGATTAGGGTACGTGTTAGGGTTAGGGTAGGGGTTAGGGTTAGTGTACGCATTAGGGTTAGGGTAGTTATTAAACCTATCCCACTCTCTAGATACCCCTTAGCACGTAAAGGAATATTATTTGCGGGTCCAGCCATGGAGAAGAGTTTAGACACTAGGATAAGATAAGGAACACACCCATTATAAAGAAATCACATTAGGATTCTCTTTTTAAGCTGTTCCTTCAAACACTAGTGCTTAGGAAATCTATTGGAGGCAGAAGCAGTCAAGGGTAGCCTAGGGTTAGGGTTAGGCTTAGGGTACGGCTTAGGGTACGGGTTCGGGGAGGGGTTCGGGTACGGCGTAGGGTATGGGTTAGGGTTAGGGTTAGGGTTAGTGTTAGGGTTAGGGCTCGGTTTAGGGTACGGGTTAGGATTAGGGTACGTTTTAGGGTTAGGGTAGGGGTTAGGGTTAGGGTACGCGTTAGGGTTAGGGTAGTTATTAAACCTATCCCACTCTCTAGATACCCCTTAGCACGTAAAGGAATATTATTTGGGAGTCCAGCCATGGAGAAGAGTTTAGACACTAGGATAAGATAAGGAACACACCCATTATAAAGAAATCACATTAGGATTCTCTTTTTAAGCTGTTCCTTCAAACACTAGTGCTTAGGAAATCTATTGGAGGCAGAAGCAGTCAAGGGTAGCCTAGGGTTAGGGTTAGGCTTAGGGTTAGGCTTAGGGTACGGCTTAGGGTACGGGTTCGGGGAGGGGTTCGGGTACGGCGTAGCGTATGGGTTAGGGTTAGGGTTAGGGTTAGTGTTAGGGTTAGGACTCGGTTTAGGGTACGGGTTAGGATTAGGGTACGTTTTAGGGTTAGGGTAGGGGTTAGGGTTAGGGTACGCGTTAGGGTTAGGGTAGTTATTAAACCTATCCCACTCTCTAGATACCCCTTAGCACGTAAAGGAATATTATTTGCGGGTCCAGCCATGGAGAAGAGTTTAGACACTAGGATAAGATAAGGAACACATACATTATAAAGAAATCACATTAGGATTCTCTTTTTAAGCTGTTCCTTCAAACACTAGTGCTTAGGAAATCTATTGGAGGCAGAAGCAGTCAAGGGTAGCCTAGGGTTAGGGTTAGGCTTAGGGTTAGGGTTAGGGTACGGCTTAGGGTAGGGGTTCGGGGAGGGGTTCGGGTACGGCGTAGGGTATGGGTTAGGGTTAGGGTTAGGGTTCGTGTTAGGGTTAGGGCTCGGTTTAGGGTACGGGTTAGGATTAGGGTACGTGTTAGGGTTAGGGTAGGGGTTAGGGTTAGTGTACGCATTAGGGTTAGGGTAGTTATTAAACCTATCCCACTCTCTAGATACCCCTTAGCACGTAAAGGAATATTATTTGGGGGTCCAGCCATGGAGAAGAGTTTAGACACTAGGATAAGATAAGGAACACACCCATTATAAAGAAATCACATTAGGATTCTCTTTTTAAGCTGTTCCTTCAAACACTAGTGCTTAGGAAATCTATTGGAGGCAGAAGCAGTCAAGGGTAGCCTAGGGTTAGGGTTAGGCTTAGGGTACGGCTTAGGGTACGGGTTCGGGGAGGGGTTCGGGTACGGCGTAGGGTATGGGTTAGGGTTAGGGTTAGGGTTAGTGTTAGGGTTAGGGCTCGGTTTAGGGTACGGGTTAGGATTAGGGTACGTTTTAGGGTTAGGGTAGGGGTTACGGTTAGGGTACGCGTTAGGGTTAGGGTAGTTATTAAACCTATCCCACTCTCTAGATACCCCTTAGCACGTAAAGGAATATTATTTGGGAGTCCAGCCATGGAGAAGAGTTTAGACACTAGGATAAGATAAGGAACACACCCATTATAAAGAAATCACATTAGGATTCTCTTTTTAAGCTGTTCCTTCAAACACTAGTGCTTAGGAAATCTATTGGAGGCAGAAGCAGTCAAGGGTAGCCTAGGGTTAGGGTTAGGCTTAGGGTTAGGGTTAGGGTACGGCTTAGGGTACGGTTCGGGGAGGGGTTCGGGTACGGCGTAGGGTATGGGTTAGGGTTAGGGTTAGGGTTAGTGTTAGGGTTAGGGCTCGGTTTAGGGTACGGGTTAGGATTAGGGTACGTGTTAGGGTTAGGGTAGGGGTTAGGGTTAGGGTACGCGTTAGGGTTAGGGTAGTTATTAAACCTATCCCACTCTCTAGATACCCCTTAGCACGTAAAGGAATATTATTTGCGGGTCCAGCCATGGAGAAGAGTTTAGACACTAGGATAAGATAAGGAACACATACATTATAAAGAAATCACATTAGGATTCTCTTTTTAAGCTGTTCCTTAAAACACTAGTGCTTAGGAAATCTATTGGAGGCAGAAGCAGTCAAGGGTAGCCTAGGGTTAGGGTTAGGCTTAGGGTTAGGGTTAGGGTACGGCTTAGGGTAGGGGTTCGGGGAGGGGTTCGGGTACGGCGTAGGGTATGGGTTAGGGTTAGGGTTAGGGTTCGTGTTAGGGTTAGGGCTCGGTTTAGGGTACGGGTTAGGATTAGGGTACGTGTTAGCGTTAGGGTAGGGGTTAGGGTTAGGGTACGCATTAGGGTTAGGGTAGTTAGTAAACCTATCCCATTCTCTAGATACCCCTTAGCACGTAAAGGAATATTATTTGGGGGTCCAGCCATGGAGAAGAGTTTAGACACTAGGATAAGATAAGGAACACACCCATTATAAAGAAATCACATTAGGATTCTCTTTTTAAGCTGTTCCTTCAAACACTAGTGCTTAGGAAATCTATTGGAGGCAGAAGCAGTCAAGGGTAGCCTAGGGTTAGGGTTAGGCTTAGGGTTAGGCTTAGGGTACGGCTTAGGGTACGGGTTCGGGGAGGGGTTCGGTTACGGCGTAGGGTATGGGTTAGGGTTAGGGTTAGTGTTAGGGTTAGGGCTCGGTTTAGGGTACGGGTTAGGATTAGGGTACGTTTTAGGGTTAGGGTAGGGGTTAGGGTTAGGGTACGCGTTAGGGTTAGGGTAGTTAGTAAACCTATCCCACTCTCTAGATACCCCTTAGCACGTAAAGGAATATTATTTGGGGGTCCAGCCATGGAGAAGAGTTTAGACACTAGGATAAGATAAGGAACACACCCATTATAAAGAAATCACATTAGGATTCTCTTTTTAAGCTGTTCCTTCAAACACTAGTGCTTAGGAAATCTATTGGAGGCAGAAGCAGTCAAGGGTAGCCAAGGGTTAGGGTTAGGCTTAGGGTTAGGCTTAGGGTACGGCTTAGGGTACGGGTTCGGGGAGGGGTTCGGGTACGGCGTAGGATATGGGTTAGGGTTAGGGTTAGTGTTAGGGTTAGGGCTCGGTTTAGGGTACGGGTTAGGATTAGGGTACGTGTTAGGGTTAGGGTAGGGGTTAGGGTTAGGGTACGCGTTAGGGTTAGGGTAGTTATTAAACCTATCCCACTCTCTAGATACCCCTTAGCACGTAAAGGAATATTATTTGGGGGTCCAGCCATGGAGAAGAGTTTAGACACTAGGATAAGATAAGGAACACACCCATTATA
Source organism: Balaenoptera ricei (assembly GCF_028023285.1). Classification (NCBI taxonomy): domain Eukaryota; kingdom Metazoa; phylum Chordata; class Mammalia; order Artiodactyla; family Balaenopteridae; genus Balaenoptera; species Balaenoptera ricei. The sequence goes on along the minus strand of NW_026777463.1, from coordinate 39,824 downwards.
AAGAAATCACATTAGGATTCTCTTTTTAAGCTGTTCCTTCAAACACTAGTGCTTAGGAAATCTATTGGAGGCAGAAGCAGTCAAGGGTAGCCTAGGGTTAGGGTTAGGCTTAGGGTTAGGGTTAGGGTACGGCTTAGGGTACGGTTCGGGGAGGGGTTCGGGTACGGCATAGGGTATGGGTTAGGGTTAGGGTTAGGGTTAGTGTTAGGGTTAGGGCTCGGTTTAGGGTACGGGTTAGGATTAGGGTACGTGTTAGGGTTAGGGTAGGGGTTAGGGTTAGGGTACACGTTAGGGTTAGGGTAGTTATTAAACCTATCCCACTCTCTAGATACCCCTTAGCACGTAAAGGAATATTATTTGGGGGTCCAGCCATGGAGAAGAGTTTAGACACTAGGATAAGATAAGGAACACACCCATTATAAAGAAATCACATTAGGATTCTCTTTTTAAGCTGTTCCTTAAAACACTAGTGCTTAGGAAATCTATTGGAGGCAGAAGCAGTCAAGGGTAGCCTAGGGTTAGGGTTAGGCTTAGGGTTAGGCTTAGGGTACGGCTTAGGGTACGGGTTCGGGGAGGGGTTCGGGTACGGCGTAGCGTATGGGTTAGGGTTAGGGTTAGGGTTAGTGTTAGGGTTAGGACTCGGTTTAGGGTACGGGTTAGGATTAGGGTACGTTTTAGGGTTAGGGTAGGGGTTAGGGTTAGGGTACGCGTTAGGGTTAGGGTAGTTATTAAACCTATCCCACTCTCTAGATACCCCTTAGCACGTAAAGGAATATTATTTGCGGGTCCAGCCATGGAGAAGAGTTTAGACACTAGGATAAGATAAGGAACACATACATTATAAAGAAATCACATTAGGATTCTCTTTTTAAGCTGTTCCTTCAAACACTAGTGCTTAGGAAATCTATTGGAGGCAGAAGCAGTCAAGGGTAGCCTAGGGTTAGGGTTAGGCTTAGGGTTAGGCTTAGGGTACGGCTTAGGGTAGGGGTTCGGGGAGGGGTTCGGGTACGGCGTAGGGTATGGGTTAGGGTTAGGGTTAGGGTTCGTGTTAGGGTTAGGGCTCGGTTTAGGGTACGGGTTAGGATTAGGGTACGTGTTAGGGTTAGGGTAGGGGTTAGGGTTAGTGTACGCATTAGGGTTAGGGTAGTTATTAAACCTATCCCACTCTCTAGATACCCCTTAGCACGTAAAGGAATATTATTTGGGGGTCCAGCCATGGAGAAGAGTTTAGACACTAGGATAAGATAAGGAACACACCCATTATAAAGAAATCACATTAGGATTCTCTTTTTAAGCTGTTCCTTCAAACACTAGTGCTTAGGAAATCTATTGGAGGCAGAAGCAGTCAAGGGTAGCCTAGGGTTAGGGTTAGGCTTAGGGTACGGCTTAGGGTACGGGTTCGGGGAGGGGTTCGGGTACGGCGTAGGGTATGGGTTAGGGTTAGGGTTAGGGTTAGTGTTAGGGTTAGGGCTCGGTTTAGGGTACGGGTTAGGATTAGGGTACGTTTTAGGGTTAGGGTAGGGGTTAGGGTTAGGGTACGCGTTAGGGTTAGGGTAGTTATTAAACCTATCCCACTCTCTAGATACCCCTTAGCACGTAAAGGAATATTATTTGGGAGTCCAGCCATGGAGAAGAGTTTAGACACTAGGATAAGATAAGGAACACACCCATTATAAAGAAATCACATTAGGATTCTCTTTTTAAGCTGTTCCTTCAAACACTAGTGCTTAGGAAATCTATTGGAGGCAGAAGCAGTCAAGGGTAGCCTAGGGTTAGGGTTAGGCTTAGGGTTAGGGTTAGGGTACGGCTTAGGGTACGGTTCGGGGAGGGGTTCGGGTACGGCGTAGGGTATGGGTTAGGGTTAGGGTTAGGGTTAGTGTTAGGGTTAGGGCTCGGTTTAGGGTACGGGTTAGGATTAGGGTACGTGTTAGGGTTAGGGTAGGGGTTAGGGTTAGGGTACGCGTTAGGGTTAGGGTAGTTATTAAACCTATCCCACTCTCTAGATACCCCTTAGCACGTAAAGGAATATTATTTGCGGGTCCAGCCATGGAGAAGAGTTTAGACACTAGGATAAGATAAGGAACACATACATTATAAAGAAATCACATTAGGATTCTCTTTTTAAGCTGTTCCTTAAAACACTAGTGCTTAGGAAATCTATTGGAGGCAGAAGCAGTCAAGGGTAGCCTAGGGTTAGGGTTAGGCTTAGGGTTAGGGTTAGGGTACGGCTTAGGGTAGGGGTTCGGGGAGGGGTTCGGGTACGGCGTAGGGTATGGGTTAGGGTTAGGGTTAGGGTTCGTGTTAGGGTTAGGGCTCGGTTTAGGGTACGGGTTAGGATTAGGGTACGTGTTAGGGTTAGGGTAGGGGTTAGGGTTAGGGTACGCATTAGGGTTAGGGTAGTTAGTAAACCTATCCCATTCTCTAGATACCCCTTAGCACGTAAAGGAATATTATTTGGGGGTCCAGCCATGGAGAAGAGTTTAGACACTAGGATAAGATAAGGAACACACCCATTATAAAGAAATCACATTAGGATTCTCTTTTTAAGCTGTTCCTTCAAACACTAGTGCTTAGGAAATCTATTGGAGGCAGAAGCAGTCAAGGGTAGCCTAGGGTTAGGGTTAGGCTTAGGGTTAGGCTTAGGGTACGGCTTAGGGTACGGGTTCGGGGAGGGGTTCGGGTACGGCGTAGGGTATGGGTTAGGGTTAGGGTTAGTGTTAGGGTTAGGGCTCGGTTTAGGGTACGGGTTAGGATTAGGGTACGTTTTAGGGTTAGGGTAGGGGTTAGGGTTAGGGTACGCGTTAGGGTTAGGGTAGTTATTAAACCTATCCCACTCTCTAGATACCCCTTAGCACGTAAAGGAATATTATTTGGGGGTCCAGCCATGGAGAAGAGTTTAGACACTAGGATAAGATAAGGAACACACCCATTATAAAGAAATCACATTAGGATTCTCTTTTTAAGCTGTTCCTTCAAACACTAGTGCTTAGGAAATCTATTGGAGGCAGAAGCAGTCAAGGGTAGCCTAGGGTTAGGGTTAGGCTTAGGGTTAGGGTTAGGGTACGGCTTAGGGTACGGTTCGGGGAGGGGTTCGGGTACGGCGTAGGGTATGGGTTAGGGTTAGGGTTAGGGTTAGTGTTAGGGTTAGGGCTCGGTTTAGGGTACGGGTTAGGATTAGGATACGTGTTAGGGTTAGGGTACGGTTTAGGGTTAGGGTACGCGTTAGGGTTAGGGTAGTTATTAAACCTATCCCACTCTCTAGATACCCCTTAGCACGTAAAGGAATATTATTTGGGAGTCCAGCCATGGAGAAGAGTTTAGACACTAGGATAATATAAGGAACACACCCATTATAAAGAAATCACATTAGGATTCTCTTTTTAAGCTGTTCCTTCAAACACTAGTGCTTAGGAAATCTATTGGAGGCAGAAGCAGTCAAGGGTAGCCTAGGGTTAGGGTTAGGCTTAGGGTTAGGCATAGGGTACGGCTTAGGGTACGGGTTCGGGGAGGGGTTCGGGTACGGCGTAGGGTATGGGTTAGGGTTAGGGTTAGGGTTAGTGTTAGGGTTAGGGCTCGGTTTAGGGTACGGGTTAGGATTAGGGTACGTGTTAGGGTTAGGGTAGGGGTTAGGGTTAGGGTACACGTTAGGGTTAGGGTAGTTATTAAACCTATCCCACTCTCTAGATACCCCTTAGCACGTAAAGGAATATTATTTGGGGGTCCAGCCATGGAGAAGAGTTTAGACACTAGGATAAGATAAGGAACACACCCATTATAAAGAAATCACATTAGGATTCTCTTTTTAAGCTGTTCCTTAAAACACTAGTGCTTAGGAAATCTATTGGAGGCAGAAGCAGTCAAGGGTAGCCTAGGGTTAGGGTTAGGCTTAGGGTTAGGCTTAGGGTACGGCTTAGGGTACGGGTTCGGGGAGGGGTTCGGGTACGGCGTAGCGTATGGGTTAGGGTTAGGGTTAGGGTTAGTGTTAGGGTTAGGACTCGGTTTAGGGTACGGGTTAGGATTAGGGTACGTTTTAGGGTTAGGGTAGGGGTTAGGGTTAGGGTACGCGTTAGGGTTAGGGTAGTTATTAAACCTATCCCACTCTCTAGATACCCCTTAGCACGTAAAGGAATATTATTTGCGGGTCCAGCCATGGAGAAGAGTTTAGACACTAGGATAAGATAAGGAACACATACATTATAAAGAAATCACATTAGGATTCTCTTTTTAAGCTGTTCCTTCAAACACTAGTGCTTAGGAAATCTATTGGAGGCAGAAGCAGTCAAGGGTAGCCTAGGGTTAGGGTTAGGCTTAGGGTTAGGGTTAGGGTACGGCTTAGGGTAGGGGTTCGGGGAGGGGTTCGGGTACGGCGTAGGGTATGGGTTAGGGTTAGGGTTAGGGTTCGTGTTAGGGTTAGGGCTCGGTTTAGGGTACGGGTTAGGATTAGGGTACGTGTTAGGGTTAGGGTAGGGGTTAGGGTTAGTGTACGCATTAGGGTTAGGGTAGTTATTAAACCTATCCCACTCTCTAGATACCCCTTAGCACGTAAAGGAATATTATTTGGGGGTCCAGCCATGGAGAAGAGTTTAGACACTAGGATAAGATAAGGAACACACCCATTATAAAGAAATCACATTAGGATTCTCTTTTTAAGCTGTTCCTTCAAACACTAGTGCTTAGGAAATCTATTGGAGGCAGAAGCAGTCAAGGGTAGCCTAGGGTTAGGGTTAGGCTTAGGGTACGGCTTAGGGTACGGGTTCGGGGAGGGGTTCGGGTACGGCGTAGGGTATGGGTTAGGGTTAGGGTTAGGGTTCGTGTTAGGGTTAGGGCTCGGTTTAGGGTACGGGTTAGGATTAGGGTACGTGTTAGGGTTAGGGTAGGGGTTAGGGTTAGTGTACGCATTAGGGTTAGGGTAGTTATTAAACCTATCCCACTCTCTAGATACCCCTTAGCACGTAAAGGAATATTATTTGGGGGTCCAGCCATGGAGAAGAGTTTAGACACTAGGATAAGATAAGGAACACACCCATTATAAAGAAATCACATTAGGATTCTCTTTTTAAGCTGTTCCTTCAAACACTAGTGCTTAGGAAATCTATTGGAGGCAGAAGCAGTCAAGGGTAGCCTAGGGTTAGGGTTAGGCTTAGGGTACGGCTTAGGGTACGGGTTCGGGGAGGGGTTCGGGTACGGCGTAGGGTATGGGTTAGGGTTAGGGTTAGGGTTAGTGTTAGGGTTAGGGCTCGGTTTAGGGTACGGGTTAGGATTAGGGTACGTTTTAGGGTTAGGGTAGGGGTTACGGTTAGGGTACGCGTTAGGGTTAGGGTAGTTATTAAACCTATCCCACTCTCTAGATACCCCTTAGCACGTAAAGGAATATTATTTGGGAGTCCAGCCATGGAGAAGAGTTTAGACACTAGGATAAGATAAGGAACACACCCATTATAAAGAAATCACATTAGGATTCTCTTTTTAAGCTGTTCCTTCAAACACTAGTGCTTAGGAAATCTATTGGAGGCAGAAGCAGTCAAGGGTAGCCTAGGGTTAGGGTTAGGCTTAGGGTTAGGGTTAGGGTACGGCTTAGGGTACGGTTCGGGGAGGGGTTCGGGTACGGCGTAGGGTATGGGTTAGGGTTAGGGTTAGGGTTAGTGTTAGGGTTAGGGCTCGGTTTAGGGTACGGGTTAGGATTAGGGTACGTGTTAGGGTTAGGGTAGGGGTTAGGGTTAGGGTACGCGTTAGGGTTAGGGTAGTTATTAAACCTATCCCACTCTCTAGATACCCCTTAGCACGTAAAGGAATATTATTTGCGGGTCCAGCCATGGAGAAGAGTTTAGACACTAGGATAAGATAAGGAACACATACATTATAAAGAAATCACATTAGGATTCTCTTTTTAAGCTGTTCCTTAAAACACTAGTGCTTAGGAAATCTATTGGAGGCAGAAGCAGTCAAGGGTAGCCTAGGGTTAGGGTTAGGCTTAGGGTTAGGGTTAGGGTACGGCTTAGGGTAGGGGTTCGGGGAGGGGTTCGGGTACGGCGTAGGGTATGGGTTAGGGTTAGGGTTAGGGTTCGTGTTAGGGTTAGGGCTCGGTTTAGGGTACGGGTTAGGATTAGGGTACGTGTTAGCGTTAGGGTAGGGGTTAGGGTTAGGGTACGCATTAGGGTTAGGGTAGTTAGTAAACCTATCCCATTCTCTAGATACCCCTTAGCACGTAAAGGAATATTATTTGGGGGTCCAGCCATGGAGAAGAGTTTAGACACTAGGATAAGATAAGGAACACACCCATTATAAAGAAATCACATTAGGATTCTCTTTTTAAGCTGTTCCTTCAAACACTAGTGCTTAGGAAATCTATTGGAGGCAGAAGCAGTCAAGGGTAGCCTAGGGTTAGGGTTAGGCTTAGGGTTAGGCTTAGGGTACGGCTTAGGGTACGGGTTCGGGGAGGGGTTCGGTTACGGCGTAGGGTATGGGTTAGGGTTAGGGTTAGTGTTAGGGTTAGGGCTCGGTTTAGGGTACGGGTTAGGATTAGGGTACGTTTTAGGGTTAGGGTAGGGGTTAGGGTTAGGGTACGCGTTAGGGTTAGGGTAGTTAGTAAACCTATCCCACTCTCTAGATACCCCTTAGCACGTAAAGGAATATTATTTGGGGGTCCAGCCATGGAGAAGAGTTTAGACACTAGGATAAGATAAGGAACACACCCATTATAAAGAAATCACATTAGGATTCTCTTTTTAAGCTGTTCCTTCAAACACTAGTGCTTAGGAAATCTATTGGAGGCAGAAGCAGTCAAGGGTAGCCAAGGGTTAGGGTTAGGCTTAGGGTTAGGCTTAGGGTACGGCTTAGGGTACGGGTTCGGGGAGGGGTTCGGGTACGGCGTAGGATATGGGTTAGGGTTAGGGTTAGTGTTAGGGTTAGGGCTCGGTTTAGGGTACGGGTTAGGATTAGGGTACGTGTTAGGGTTAGGGTAGGGGTTAGGGTTAGGGTACGCGTTAGGGTTAGGGTAGTTATTAAACCTATCCCACTCTCTAGATACCCCTTAGCACGTAAAGGAATATTATTTGGGGGTCCAGCCATGGAGAAGAGTTTAGACACTAGGATAAGATAAGGAACACACCCATTATAAAGAAATCACATTAGGATTCTCTTTTTAAGCTGTTCCTTCAAACACTAGTGCTTAGGAAATCTATTGGAGGCAGAAGCAGTCAAGGGTAGCCTAGGGTTAGGGTTAGGCTTAGGGTTAGGGTTAGGGTACGGCTTAGGGTACGGTTCGGGGAGGGGTTCGGGTACGGCATAGGGTATAGGTTAGGGTTAGGGTTAGGGTTAGTGTTAGGGTTAGGGCTCGGTTTAGGGTACGGGTTAGGATTAGGGTACGTGTTAGGGTTAGGGTAGGGGTTAGGGTTAGGGTACACGTTAGGGTTAGGGTAGTTATTAAACCTATCCCACTCTCTAGATACCCCTTAGCACGTAAAGGAATATTATTTGGGGGTCCAGCCATGGAGAAGAGTTTAGACACTAGGATAAGATAAGGAACACACCCATTATAAAGAAATCACATTAGGATTCTCTTTTTAAGCTGTTCCTTAAAACACTAGTGCTTAGGAAATCTATTGGAGGCAGAAGCAGTCAAGGGTAGCCTAGGGTTAGGGTTAGGCTTAGGGTTAGGCTTAGGGTACGGCTTAGGGTACGGGTTCGGGGAGGGGTTCGGGTACGGCGTAGCGTATGGGTTAGGGTTAGGGTTAGGGTTAGTGTTAGGGTTAGGACTCGGTTTAGGGTACGGGTTAGGATTAGGGTACGTTTTAGGGTTAGGGTAGGGGTTAGGGTTAGGGTACGCGTTAGGGTTAGGGTAGTTATTAAACCTATCCCACTCTCTAGATACCCCTTAGCACGTAAAGGAATATTATTTGCGGGTCCAGCCATGGAGAAGAGTTTAGACACTAGGATAAGATAAGGAACACATACATTATAAAGAAATCACATTAGGATTCTCTTTTTAAGCTGTTCCTTCAAACACTAGTGCTTAGGAAATCTATTGGAGGCAGAAGCAGTCAAGGGTAGCCTAGGGTTAGGGTTAGGCTTAGGGTTAGGCTTAGGGTACGGCTTAGGGTAGGGGTTCGGGGAGGGGTTCGGGTACGGCGTAGGGTATGGGTTAGGGTTAGGGTTAGGGTTCGTGTTAGGGTTAGGGCTCGGTTTAGGGTACGGGTTAGGATTAGGGTACGTGTTAGGGTTAGGGTAGGGGTTAGGGTTAGTGTACGCATTAGGGTTAGGGTAGTTATTAAACCTATCCCACTCTCTAGATACCCCTTAGCACGTAAAGGAATATTATTTGGGGGTCCAGCCATGGAGAAGAGTTTAGACACTAGGATAAGATAAGGAACACACCCATTATAAAGAAATCACATTAGGATTCTCTTTTTAAGCTGTTCCTTCAAACACTAGTGCTTAGGAAATCTATTGGAGGCAGAAGCAGTCAAGGGTAGCCTAGGGTTAGGGTTAGGCTTAGGGTACGGCTTAGGGTACGGGTTCGGGGAGGGGTTCGGGTACGGCGTAGGGTATGGGTTAGGGTTAGGGTTAGGGTTAGTGTTAGGGTTAGGGCTCGGTTTAGGGTACGGGTTAGGATTAGGGTACGTTTTAGGGTTAGGGTAGGGGTTACGGTTAGGGTACGCGTTAGGGTTAGGGTAGTTATTAAACCTATCCCACTCTCTAGATACCCCTTAGCACGTAAAGGAATATTATTTGGGAGTCCAGCCATGGAGAAGAGTTTAGACACTAGGATAAGATAAGGAACACACCCATTATAAAGAAATCACATTAGGATTCTCTTTTTAAGCTGTTCCTTCAAACACTAGTGCTTAGGAAATCTATTGGAGGCAGAAGCAGTCAAGGGTAGCCTAGGGTTAGGGTTAGGCTTAGGGTTAGGGTTAGGGTACGGCTTAGGGTACGGTTCGGGGAGGGGTTCGGGTACGGCGTAGGGTATGGGTTAGGGTTAGGGTTAGGGTTAGTGTTAGGGTTAGGGCTCGGTTTAGGGTACGGGTTAGGATTAGGGTACGTGTTAGGGTTAGGGTAGGGGTTAGGGTTAGGGTACGCGTTAGGGTTAGGGTAGTTATTAAACCTATCCCACTCTCTAGATACCCCTTAGCACGTAAAGGAATATTATTTGCGGGTCCAGCCATGGAGAAGAGTTTAGACACTAGGATAAGATAAGGAACACATACATTATAAAGAAATCACATTAGGATTCTCTTTTTAAGCTGTTCCTTAAAACACTAGTGCTTAGGAAATCTATTGGAGGCAGAAGCAGTCAAGGGTAGCCTAGGGTTAGGGTTAGGCTTAGGGTTAGGGTTAGGGTACGGCTTAGGGTAGGGGTTCGGGGAGGGGTTCGGGTACGGCGTAGGGTATGGGTTAGGGTTAGGGTTAGGGTTCGTGTTAGGGTTAGGGCTCGGTTTAGGGTACGGGTTAGGATTAGGGTACGTGTTAGGGTTAGGGTAGGGGTTAGGGTTAGGGTACGCATTAGGGTTAGGGTAGTTAGTAAACCTATCCCATTCTCTAGATACCCCTTAGCACGTAAAGGAATATTATTTGGGGGTCCAGCCATGGAGAAGAGTTTAGACACTAGGATAAGATAAGGAACACACCCATTATAAAGAAATCACATTAGGATTCTCTTTTTAAGCTGTTCCTTCAAACACTAGTGCTTAGGAAATCTATTGGAGGCAGAAGCAGTCAAGGGTAGCCTAGGGTTAGGGTTAGGCTTAGGGTTAGGCTTAGGGTACGGCTTAGGGTACGGGTTCGGGGAGGGGTTCGGGTACGGCGTAGGGTATGGGTTAGGGTTAGGGTTAGTGTTAGGGTTAGGGCTCGGTTTAGGGTACGGGTTAGGATTAGGGTACGTTTTAGGGTTAGGGTAGGGGTTAGGGTTAGGGTACGCGTTAGGGTTAGGGTAGTTATTAAACCTATCCCACTCTCTAGATACCCCTTAGCACGTAAAGGAATATTATTTGGGGGTCCAGCCATGGAGAAGAGTTTAGACACTAGGATAAGATAAGGAACACACCCATTATAAAGAAATCACATTAGGATTCTCTTTTTAAGCTGTTCCTTCAAACACTAGTGCTTAGGAAATCTATTGGAGGCAGAAGCAGTCAAGGGTAGCCTAGGGTTAGGGTTAGGCTTAGGGTTAGGGTTAGGGTACGGCTTAGGGTACGGTTCGGGGAGGGGTTCGGGTACGGCGTAGGGTATGGGTTAGGGTTAGGGTTAGGGTTAGTGTTAGGGTTAGGGCTCGGTTTAGGGTACGGGTTAGGATTAGGATACGTGTTAGGGTTAGGGTACGGTTTAGGGTTAGGGTACGCGTTAGGGTTAGGGTAGTTATTAAACCTATCCCACTCTCTAGATACCCCTTAGCACGTAAAGGAATATTATTTGGGAGTCCAGCCATGGAGAAGAGTTTAGACACTAGGATAATATAAGGAACACACCCATTATAAAGAAATCACATTAGGATTCTCTTTTTAAGCTGTTCCTTCAAACACTAGTGCTTAGGAAATCTATTGGAGGCAGAAGCAGTCAAGGGTAGCCTAGGGTTAGGGTTAGGCTTAGGGTTAGGCATAGGGTACGGCTTAGGGTACGGGTTCGGGGAGGGGTTCGGGTACGGCGTAGGGTATGGGTTAGGGTTAGGGTTAGGGTTAGTGTTAGGGTTAGGGCTCGGTTTAGGGTACGGGTTAGGATTAGGGTACGTGTTAGGGTTAGGGTAGGGGTTAGGGTTAGGGTACACGTTAGGGTTAGGGTAGTTATTAAACCTATCCCACTCTCTAGATACCCCTTAGCACGTAAAGGAATATTATTTGGGGGTCCAGCCATGGAGAAGAGTTTAGACACTAGGATAAGATAAGGAACACACCCATTATAAAGAAATCACATTAGGATTCTCTTTTTAAGCTGTTCCTTAAAACACTAGTGCTTAGGAAATCTATTGGAGGCAGAAGCAGTCAAGGGTAGCCTAGGGTTAGGGTTAGGCTTAGGGTTAGGCTTAGGGTACGGCTTAGGGTACGGGTTCGGGGAGGGGTTCGGGTACGGCGTAGCGTATGGGTTAGGGTTAGGGTTAGGGTTAGTGTTAGGGTTAGGACTCGGTTTAGGGTACGGGTTAGGATTAGGGTACGTTTTAGGGTTAGGGTAGGGGTTAGGGTTAGGGTACGCGTTAGGGTTAGGGTAGTTATTAAACCTATCCCACTCTCTAGATACCCCTTAGCACGTAAAGGAATATTATTTGCGGGTCCAGCCATGGAGAAGAGTTTAGACACTAGGATAAGATAAGGAACACATACATTATAAAGAAATCACATTAGGATTCTTTTTTAAGCTGTTCCTTCAAACACTAGTGCTTAGGAAATCTATTGGAGGCAGAAGCAGTCAAGGGTAGCCTAGGGTTAGGGTTAGGCTTAGGGTTAGGGTTAGGGTACGGCTTAGGGTAGGGGTTCGGGGAGGGGTTCGGGTACGGCGTAGGGTATGGGTTAGGGTTAGGGTTAGGGTTCGTGTTAGGGTTAGGGCTCGGTTTAGGGTACGGGTTAGGATTAGGGTACGTGTTAGGGTTAGGGTAGGGGTTAGGGTTAGTGTACGCATTAGGGTTAGGGTAGTTATTAAACCTATCCCACTCTCTAGATACCCCTTAGCACGTAAAGGAATATTATTTGGGGGTCCAGCCATGGAGAAGAGTTTAGACACTAGGATAAGATAAGGAACACACCCATTATAAAGAAATCACATTAGGATTCTCTTTTTAAGCTGTTCCTTCAAACACTAGTGCTTAGGAAATCTATTGGAGGCAGAAGCAGTCAAGGGTAGCCTAGGGTTAGGGTTAGGCTTAGGGTACGGCTTAGGGTACGGGTTCGGGGAGGGGTTCGGGTACGGCGTAGGGTATGGGTTAGGGTTAGGGTTAGGGTTAGTGTTAGGGTTAGGGCTCGGTTTAGGGTACGGGTTAGGATTAGGGTACGTTTTAGGGTTAGGGTAGGGGTTAGGGTTAGGGTACGCGTTAGGGTTAGGGTAGTTATTAAACCTATCCCACTCTCTAGATACCCCTTAGCACGTAAAGGAATATTATTTGGGAGTCCAGCCATGGAGAAGAGTTTAGACACTAGGATAAGATAAGGAACACACCCATTATAAAGAAATCACATTAGGATTCTCTTTTTAAGCTGTTCCTTCAAACACTAGTGCTTAGGAAATCTATTGGAGGCAGAAGCAGTCAAGGGTAGCCTAGGGTTAGGGTTAGGCTTAGGGTTAGGGTTAGGGTACGGCTTAGGGTACGGTTCGGGGAGGGGTTCGGGTACGGCGTAGGGTATGGGTTAGGGTTAGGGTTAGGGTTAGTGTTAGGGTTAGGGCTCGGTTTAGGGTACGGGTTAGGATTAGGGTACGTGTTAGGGTTAGGGTAGGGGTTAGGGTTAGGGTACGCGTTAGGGTTAGGGTAGTTATTAAACCTATCCCACTCTCTAGATACCCCTTAGCACGTAAAGGAATATTATTTGCGGGTCCAGCCATGGAGAAGAGTTTAGACACTAGGATAAGATAAGGAACACATACATTATAAAGAAATCACATTAGGATTCTCTTTTTAAGCTGTTCCTTAAAACACTAGTGCTTAGGAAATCTATTGGAGGCAGAAGCAGTCAAGGGTAGCCTAGGGTTAGGGTTAGGCTTAGGGTTAGGGTTAGGGTACGGCTTAGGGTAGGGGTTCGGGGAGGGGTTCGGGTACGGCGTAGGGTATGGGTTAGGGTTAGGGTTAGGGTTCGTGTTAGGGTTAGGGCTCGGTTTAGGGTACGGGTTAGGATTAGGGTACGTGTTAGGGTTAGGGTAGGGGTTAGGGTTAGGGTACGCATTAGGGTTAGGGTAGTTAGTAAACCTATCCCATTCTCTAGATACCCCTTAGCACGTAAAGGAATATTATTTGGGGGTCCAGCCATGGAGAAGAGTTTAGACACTAGGATAAGATAAGGAACACACCCATTATAAAGAAATCACATTAGGATTCTCTTTTTAAGCTGTTCCTTCAAACACTAGTGCTTAGGAAATCTATTGGAGGCAGAAGCAGTCAAGGGTAGCCTAGGGTTAGGGTTAGGCTTAGGGTTAGGCTTAGGGTACGGCTTAGGGTACGGGTTCGGGGAGGGGTTCGGGTACGGCGTAGGGTATGGGTTAGGGTTAGGGTTAGTGTTAGGGTTAGGGCTCGGTTTAGGGTACGGGTTAGGATTAGGGTACGTTCTAGGGTTAGGGTAGGGGTTAGGGTTAGGGTACGCGTTAGGGTTAGGGTAGTTATTAAACCTATCCCACTCTCTAGATACCCCTTAGCACGTAAAGGAATATTATTTGGGGGTCCAGCCATGGAGAAGAGTTTAGACACTAGGATAAGATAAGGAACACACCCATTATAAAGAAATCACATTAGGATTCTCTTTTTAAGCTGTTCCTTCAAACACTAGTGCTTAGGAAATCTATTGGAGGCAGAAGCAGTCAAGGGTAGCCTAGGGTTAGGGTTAGGCTTAGGGTTAGGGTTAGGGTACGGCTTAGGTTACGGTTCGGGGAGGGGTTCGGGTACGGCGTAGGGTATGGGTTAGGGTTAGGGTTAGGGTTAGTGTTAGGGTTAGGGCTCGGTTTAGGGTACGGGTTAGGATTAGGATACGTGTTAGGGTTAGGGTACGGTTTAGGGTTAGGGTACGCGTTAGGGTTAGGGTAGTTATTAAACCTATCCCACTCTCTAGATACCCCTTAGCACGTAAAGGAATATTATTTGGGAGTCCAGCCATGGAGAAGAGTTTAGACACTAGGATAATATAAGGAACACACCCATTATAAAGAAATCACATTAGGATTCTCTTTTTAAGCTGTTCCTTCAAACACTAGTGCTTAGGAAATCTATTGGAGGCAGAAGCAGTCAAGGGTAGCCTAGGGTTAGGGTTAGGCTTAGGGTTAGGCATAGGGTACGGCTTAGGGTACGGGTTCGGGGAGGGGTTCGGGTACGGCGTAGGGTATGGGTTAGGGTTAGGGTTAGGGTTAGTGTTAGGGTTAGGGCTCGGTTTAGGGTACGGGTTAGGATTAGGGTACGTGTTAGGGTTAGGGTAGGTGTTAGGGTTAGGGTACGCGTTAGGGTTAGGGTAGTTATTAAACCTATCCCACTCTCTAGATACCCCTTAGCACGTAAAGGAATATTATTTGGGGGTCCAGCCACGGAGAAGAGTTTAGACACTAGGATAAGATAAGGAACACACCCATTATAAAGAAATCACATTAGGATTCTGTTTTTAAGCTGTTCCTTCAAACACTAGTGCTTAGGAAATCTATTGGAGGCAGAAGCAGTCAACGGTAGCCTAGGGTTAGGGTTAGGCTTAGGGTTAGGCTTAGGGTACGGCTTAGGGTATGGGTTCGGGGAGGGGTTCGGGTACGGCGTAGGGTATGGGTTAGGGTTAGGGTTAGGGTTAGGGTTAGGGCTCGGTTTAGGGTACGGGTTAGGATTAGGGTACGTGTTAGGGTTAGGGTAGGGGTTAGGGTTAGGGTACGCGTTAGGGTTAGGGTAGTTATTAAACCTATCCCACTCTCTAGATACCCCTTAGCACGTAAAGGAATATTATTTGCGGGTCCAGCCATGGAGAAGAGTTTAGACACTAGGATAAAATAAGGAACACATACATTATAAAGAAATCACATTAGGATTCTCTTTTTAAGATGTTCCTTAAAACACTAGTGCTTAGGAAATCTATTGGAGGCAGAAGCAGTCAAGGGTAGCCTAGGGTTAGGGTTAGGCTTAGGGTTAGGGTTAGGGTACGGCTTAGGGTACGGTACGGGGGTATGGTTCGGGTAGGGTTAGAGGGTAGGGGTTCGGGTACGGCGTAGGGTATGGGTTAGGGTTAGGGTTAGGGTAGTAGTGTTAGGGTTAGGGCACGGGGTTTAGGGGTCACGGGTCTAGGGGGAGGGTAGGGGTACGGTGTTTAGGGGTGAGGGGGCCCAGGTTAGGGTTAGGGTACGCGTTAGGGGTTAGGGTAGTTATTAAACCTATCCCACTCTCTAGATACCCCTTAGCACGTAAAGGAATATTATTTGGGGGTCCAGCCATGGAGAAGAGTTTAGACACTAGGATAAGATAAGGAACACACCCATTATAAAGAAATCACATTAGGATTCTCTTTTTAAGCTGTTCCTTCAAACACTAGTGCTTAGGAAATCTATTGGAGGCAGAAGCAGTCAAGGGTAGCCTAGGGTTAGGGTTAGGCTTAGGGTTAGGTTTAGGGTACGGCTTAGGGTACGGTTTCGGGGAGGGGTTCGGGTACGGCGTAGGGTATGGGTTAGGGTTAGGGTTAGGGCTCGGTTTAGGGTACGGGTTAGGATTAGGATACGTGTTAGGGTTAGGGTACGGTTTAGGGTTAGGGTACGCGTTAGGGTTAGGGTAGTTATTAAACCTATCCCACTCTCTAGATACCCCTTAGCACGTAAAGTAATATTATTTGGGAGTCCAGCCATGGAGAAGAGTTTAGACACTAGGACAAGATAAGGAACACACCCATTATAAAGAAATCACATTAGGATTCTCTTTTTAAGCTGTTCCTTCAAACACTAGTGCTTAGGAAATCTATTGGAGGCAGAAGCAGTCAAGGGTAGCCTAGGGTTAGGGTTAGGCTTAGGGTTAGGGTTAGGGTACGGCTTAGGGTACGGTTCGGGGAGGGATTCGGGTACGGCGTAGGGTATGGGTTAGGGTTAGGGTTAGGGTTAGTGTTAGGGTTAGGGCTCGGTTTAGGGTACGGGTTAGGATTAGGGTACGTGTTAGAGTTAGGGTAGGGGTTAGGGTTAGGGTACGCGTTAGGGTTAGGGTAGTTATTAAACCTATCCCACTCTCTAGATACCCCTTAGCACGTAAAGGAATATTATTTGGGGGTCCAGCCATGGAGAAGAGTTTAGACACTAGGATAAGATAAGGAACACACCCATTATAAAGAAATCACATTAGGATTCTCTTTTTAAGCTGTTCCTTTAAACACTAGTGCTTAGGAAATCTATTGGAGGCAGAAGCAGTCAAGGGTAGCCTAGGGTTAGGGTTAGGCTTAGGGTACGGCTTAGGGTACGGGTTCGGGGAGGGGTTCGGGTACGGCGTAGGGTATGGGTTAGGGTTAGGGTTCGTGTTAGGGTTAGGGCTCGGTTTAGGGTACGGGTTAGGATTAGGGTACGTGTTAGGGTTAGGGTAGGTGTTAGGGTTAGGGTACGCGTTAGGGTTAGGGTAGTTATTAAACCTATCCCACTCTCTAGATAGCCCTTAGCACGTAAAGGAATATTATTTGGGGGTCCAGCCATGGAGAAGAGTTTAGACACTAGGATAAGATAAGGAACACACCCATTATAAAGAAATCACATTAGGATTCTCTTTTTAAGCTGTTCCTTAAAACACTAGTGCTTAGGAAATCTATTGGAGGCAGAAGCAGTCAAGGGTAGCCAAGGGTTAGGGTTAGGCTTAGGGTTAGGCTTAGGGTACGGCTTAGGGTACGGGTTCGGGGAGGGGTTCGGGTACGGCGTAGGATATGGGTTAGGGTTAGGGTTAGTGTTAGGGTTAGGGCTCGGTTTAGGGTACGGGTTAGGATTAGGGTACGTGTTAGGGTTAGGGTAGGGGTTAGGGTTAGGGTACGCGTTAGGGTTAGGGTAGTTATTAAACCTATCCCACTCTCTAGATACCCCTTAGCACGTAAAGGAATATTATTTGCGGGTCCAGCCATGGAGAAGAGTTTAGACACTAGGATAAAATAAGGAACACATACATTATAAAGAAATCACATTAGGATTCTCTTTTTAAGATGTTCCTTAAAACACTAGTGCTTAGGAAATCTATTGGAGGCAGAAGCAGTCAAGGGTAGCCTAGGGTTAGGGTTAGGCTTAGGGTTAGGGTTAGGGTACGGCTTAGGGTAGGGGTTCGGGGAGGTGCTCGGGTACGGCGTAGGGTATGGGTTAGGGTTAGGGTTAGGGTTCGTGTTAGGGTTAGGGCTCGGTTTAGGGTACGGGTTAGGATTAGGGTACGTTTTAGGGTTAGGGTAGGGGTTAGGGTTAGGGTACGCGTTAGGGTTAGGGTAGTTATTAAACCTATCCCACTCTCTAGATACCCCTTAGCACGTAAAGGAATATTATTTGGGGGTCCAGCCACGGAGAAGAGTTTAGACACTAGGATAAGATAAGGAACACACCCATTATAAAGAAATCACATTAGGATTCTCTTTTTAAGCTGTTCCTTCAAACACTAGTGCTTAGGAAATCTATTGGAGGCAGAAGCAGTCAAGGGTAGCCTAGGGTTAGGGTTAGGCTTAGGGTTAGGGTTAGGGTACGGCTTAGGGTACGGTTCGGGGAGGGGTTCGGGTACGGCGTAGGGTATGGGTTAGGGTTAGGGTTAGGGTTAGTGTTAGGGTTAGGGCTCGGTTTAGGGTATGGGTTAGGATTAGGGTACGTGTTAGGGTTAGGGTAGAGGTTAGGGTTAGGGTACGCGTTAGGGTTAGGGTAGTTATTAAACCTATCCCACTCTCTAGATACCCCTTAGCACGTAAAGGAATATTATTTGGGGGTCCAGCCATGGAGAAGAGTTTAGACACTAGGATAAGATAAGGAACACACCCATTATAAAGAAATCACATTAGGATTCTCTTTTTAAGCTGTTCCTTCAAACACTAGTGCTTAGGAAATCTATTGGAGGCAGAAGCAGTCAAGGGTAGCCTAGGGTTAGGGTTAGGCTTAGGGTTAGGGTTAGGGTACGGCTTAGGGTACGGTTTCGGGGAGGGGTTCGGGTACGGCGTAGGGTATGGGTTAGGGTTAGGGTTAGGGCTCGGTTTAGGGTACGGGTTAGGATTAGGATACGTGTTAGGGTTAGGGTACGGTTTAGGGTTAGGGTACGCATTAGGGTTAGGGTAGTTATTAAACCTATCCCACTCTCTAGATACCCCTTAGCACGTAAAGGAATATTATTTGGGAGTCCAGCCATGGAGAAGAGTTTAGACACTAGGATAAGATAAGGAACACACCCATTATAAAGAAATCACATTAGGATTCTCTTTTTAAGCTGTTCCTTCAAACACTAGTGCTTAGGAAATCTATTGGAGGCAGAAGCAGTCAAGGGTAGCCTAGGGTTAGGGTTAGGCTTAGGGTTAGGGTTAGGGTACGGCTTAGGGTACGGTTCGGGGAGGGGTTCGGGTACGGCGTAGGGTATGGGTTAGGGTTAGGGTTAGGGTTAGTGTTAGGGTTAGGGCTCGGTTTAGGGTACGGGTTAGGATTAGGGTACGTGTTAGGGTTAGGGTAGGGGTTAGGGTTAGGGTACGCGTTAGGGTTAGGGTAGTTATTAAACCTATCCCACTCTCTAGATACCCCTTTTCACGTAAAGGAATATTATTTGGGGGTCCAGCCATGGAGAAGAGTTTAGACACTAGGATAAGATAAGGAACACACCCATTATAAAGAAATCACATTAGGATTCTCTTTTTAAGCTGTTCCTTCAAACACTAGTGCTTAGGAAATCTATTGGAGGCAGAAGCAGTCAAGGGTAGCCTAGGGTTAGGGTTAGGCTTAGGGTTAGGCTTAGGGTACGGCTTAGGGTACGGTTCGGGGAGGGGTTCGGGTACGGCGTAGGGTATGGGTTAGGGTTAGGGTTAGGGTTAGTGTTAGGGTTAGGGCTCGGTTTAGGGTACGGGTTAGGATTAGGGTACGTGTTAGGGTTAGGGTAGGGGTTAGGGTTAGGGTACGCGTTAGGGTTAGGGTAGTTATTAAACCTATCCCACTCTCTAGATACCCCTTAGCACGTAAAGGAATATTATTTGGGGGTCCAGCCATGGAGAAGAGTTTAGACACTAGGATAAGATAAGGAACACACCCATTATAAAGAAATCACATTAGGATTCTCTTTTTAAGCTGTTCCTTAAAGCACTGGTGCTTAGGAAATCTATTGGAGGCAGAAGCAGTCAAGGGTAGCCTAGGGTTAGGGTTAGGCTTAGGGTTAGGCTTAGGGTACGGCTTAGGGTACGGGTTCGGGGAGGGTTTCAGGTACGGCGTAGGGTATTGGTTAGGGTTAGGTTTAGGGTTAGTGTTAGGGTTAGGGCTCGGTTTAGGGTACGGGTTAGGATTAGGGTACGTGTTAGGGTTAGGGTAGGTGTTAGGGTTAGGGTACGCGTTAGGGTTAGGGTAGTTATTAAACCTATCCCACTCTCTAGATACCCCTTAGCACGTAAAGGAATATTATTTGGGGGTCCAGCCATGGAGAAGAGTTTAGACACTAGGATAAGATAAGGAACACACCCATTATAAAGAAATCACATTAGGATTCTCTTTTTAAGCTGTTCCTTCAAACACTAGTGCTTAGGAAATCTATTGGAGGCAGAAGCAGTCAAGGGTAGCCTAGGGTTAGGGTTAGGCTTAGGGTTAGGCTTAGGGTACGGCTTAGGGTACGGGTTCGGGGAGGGGTTCGGGTACGGCGTAGGGTATGGGTTAGGGTTAGTGTTAGGGTTAGGGATCAGTTTAGGGTACGGGTTAGGATTAGGGTACGTGTTAGGGTTAGGGTAGGGGTTAGGGTTAGGGTACGCGTTAGGGTTAGGGTAGTTATTAAACCTATCCCACTCTCTAGATACCCCTTAGCACGTAAAGGAATATTATTTGCGGGTCCAGCCATGGAGAAGAGTTTAGACACTAGGATAAGATAAGGAACACACCCATTATAAAGAAACCACATTAGGATTCTCTTTTTAAGCTGTTCCTTCAAACACTAGTGCTTAGGAAATCTATTGGAGGCAGAAGCAGTCAAGGGTAGCCTAGGGTTAGGGTTAGGCTTAGGGTACGGCTTAGGGTACGGCTTAGGGTACGGGTTCGGGGAGGGGTTCGGGTACGGTGTAGGGTATGGGTTAGGGTTAGGGTTAGGGTTAGTGTTAGGATTAGGGTACGTGTTAGGGTTAGGGTAGGGGTTAGGGTTAGGGTACGCGTTAGGGTTAGGGTAGTTATTAAACCTATCCCACTCTCTAGATACCCCTTAGCATGTAAAGGAATATTATTTGGGGGTCCAGCCATGGAGAAGAGTTTAGACACTAGGATAAGATAAGGAACACACCCATTATAAAGAAATCACATTAGGATTCTCTTTTTAAGCTGTTCCTTCAAACACTAGTGCTTAGGAAATCTATTGGAGGCAGAAGCAGTCAAGGGTAGCCTAGGGTTAGGGTTAGGCTTAGGGTTAGGCTTAGGGTACGGCTTAGGGTACGGGTTCGGGGAGGGGTTCGGGTTCGGCGTAGGGTATGGGTTAGAGTTAGGGTTAGGGTTAGTGTTAGAGTTAGGGCTCGGTTTAGGTTACGGGTTAGGATTAGAGTACGTGTTAGGGTTAGGGTAGGTGTTAGGGTTAGGGTACGCGTTAGGGTTAGGGTAGTTATGAAACCTATCCCAGTCTCTAGATACCCCTTAGCACGTAAAGGAATATTATTTGGGGGTCCAGCCATGGAGAAGAGTTTAGACACTAGGATAAGATAAGGAACACACTCATTATAAAGAAATCACATTAGGATTCTCTTTTTAAGCTGTTCCTTCAAACACTAGTGCTTAGGAAATCTATTGGAGGCAGAAGCAGTCAAGGGTAGCCTAGGGTTAGGGTTAGGCTTAGGGTTAGGCTTAGGGTACGGCTTAGGGTACGGGTTCGGGGAGGGGTTCGGGTACGGCGTAGGGTATGGGTTAGGGTTAGGGTTAGGGTTAGTGTTAGGTTTAGGGCTCGGTTTAGGGTACGGGTTAGGATTAGGGTACGTGTTAGGGTTAGGGTAGGGGTTAGGGTTAGGGTACGCATTAGGGTTAGGGTAGTTATTAAACCTATCCCACTCTCTAGATACCCCTTAGCACGTAAAGGAATATTATTTGGGGGTCCAGCCATGGAGAAGAGTTTAGACACTAGGATAGGATAAGGAACACCCCCATTATAAAGAAATCACATTAGGATTCTCTTTTTAAGCTGTTCCTTAAAGCACTAGTGCTTAAGAAATCTATTGGAGGCAGAAGCAGTCAAGGGTAGCCTAGGGTTAGGGTTAGGCTTAGGGTTAGGCTTAGGGTACGGGTTCGGGGAGGGGTTCGGGTACGGCGTAGGGTATGGGTTAGGGTTAGGTTTAGGGTTAGTGTTAGGGTTAGGGCTCGGTTTAGGGTACGGGTTAGGATTAGGGTACGTGTTAGGGTTAGGGTAGGTGTTAGGGTTAGGGTACGCGTTAGGGTTAGGGTAGTTATTAAACCTATCCCACTCTCTAGATACCCCTTAGCACGTAAAGGAATATTATTTGGGGGTCCAGCCATGGAGAAGAGTTTAGACACTAGGAAAAGATAAGGAACACACCCATTATAAAGAAATCACATTAGGATTCTCTTTTTAAGCTGTTCCTTCAAACACTAGTGCTTAGGAAATCTATTGGAGGCAGAAGCAGTCAAGGGTAGCCTAGGGTTAGGGTTAGGCTTAGGGTTAGGCTTAGGGTACGGCTTAGGGTACGGGTTCGGGGAGGGGTTCGGGTACGGCGTAGGGTATGGGTTAGGGTTAGGGTTAGGGTTAGTGTTAGGGTTAGGGCTCGGTTTAGGGTACGGGTTAGGATTAGGGTACGTGTTAGGGTTAGGGTAGGTGTTAGGGTTAGGGTACGCGTTAGGGTTAGGGTAGTTATTAAACCTATCCCACTCTCTAGATACCCCTTAGCACGTAAAGGAATATTATTTGCGGGTCCAGCCATGGAGAAGAGTTTAGACACTAGGATAAGATAAGGAACACACCCATTATAAAGAAACCACATTAGGATTCTCTTTTTAAGCTGTTCCTTCAAACACTAGTGCTTAGGAAATCTATTGGAGGCAGAAGCAGTCAAGGGTAGCCTAGGGTTAGGGTTAGGCTTAGGGTACGGCTTAGGGTACGGCTTAGGGTACGGGTTCGGGGAGGGGTTCGGGTACGGTGTAGGGTATGGGTTAGGGTTAGGGTTAGGGTTAGTGTTAGGGTTAGGGCTCGGTTTAGGGACCGGGTTAGGATTAGGGTACGTGTTAGGGTTAGGGTAGGGGTTAGGGTTAGGGTACGCGTTAGGGTTAGGGTAGTTATTAAACCTATCCCACTCTCTAGATACCCCTTAGCACGTAAAGGAATATTATTTGGGGGTCCAGCCATGGAGAAGAGTTTAGACACTAGGATAAGATAAGGAACACACCCATTATAAAGAAATCACATTAGGATTCTCTTTTTAAGCTGTTCCTTCAAACACTAGTGCTTAGGAAATCTATTGGAGGCAGAAGCAGTCAAGGGTAGCCTAGGGTTAGGGTCAGGCTTAGGGTTAGGGTTAGGGTACGGCTTAGGGTACGGGTTCGGGGAGGGGTTCGGGTACGGCGTAGGGTATGGGTTAGGGTTAGGGTTAGGGTTAGTGTAAGGGTTAGGGCTCGGTTTAGGGTACGGGTTAGGATTAGGGTACGTGTTAGGGTTAGGGTAGGTGTTAGGGTTAGGGTACGCGTTAGGGTTAGGGTAGTTATTAAACCTATCCCACTCTCTAGATACCCCATAGCACGTAAAGGAATATTATTTGGGGGTCCAGCCATGGAGAAGAGTTTAGACACTAGGAGAAGATAAGGAACACACCCATTATAAAGAAATCACATTAGGATTCTCTTTTTAAGCTGTTCCTTCAAACACTAGTGCTTAGGAAATCTATTGGAGGCAGAAGCAGTCAAGGGTAGCCTAGGTTTAGCGTTAGGCTTAGGGTTAGGGTTAGGGTACGGCTTAGGGTACGGGTTCGGGGAGGGGTTCGGGTACGGTGTAGGGTATGGGTTAGGGTTAGGGTTAGGGTTAGTGTTAGGGTTAGGGCTCGGTTTAGGGACGGGGTTAGGATTAGGGTACGTGTTAGGGTTAGGGTAGGGGTTAGGGTTAGGGTACGCGTTAGTGTTAGGGTAGTTATTAAACCTATCCCACTCTCTAGATACCCCTTAGCACGTAAAGGAATATTATTTGGGGGTCCAACCATGGAGAAGAGTTTAGACACTAGGATAAGATAAGGAACACACCCATTATAAAGAAATCACATTAGGATTCTCTTTTTAAGCTGTTCCTTCAAACACTAGTGCTTAGGAAATCTATTGGAGGCAGAAGCAGTCAAGGGTAGCCTAGGGTTAGGGTTAGGCTTAGGGTTAGGCTTAGGGTACGGCTTAGGGTACGGGTTCGGGGAGGGGTTCGGGTACGGCGTAGGGTATGGGTTAGAGTTAGGGTTAGGGTTAGTGTTAGAGTTAGGGCTCGGTTTAGGTTACGGGTTAGGATTAGGGTCCGTGTTAGGGTTAGGGTAGGTGTTAGGGTTAGGGTACGCGTTAGGGTTAGGGTAGTTATTAAACCTATCCCAGTCTCTCGATACCCCTTAGCAGGTAAAGGAATATTATTTGGGGGTCCAGCCATGGAGAAGAGTTTAGACACTAGGATAAGATAAGGAACACACTCATTATAAAGAAATCACATTAGGATTCTCTTTTTAAGCTGTTCCTTAAAGCACTGGTGCTTAGGAAATCTATTGGAGGCAGAAGCAGTCAAGGGTAGCCTAGGGTTAGGGTTAGGCTTAGGGTTAGGCTTAGGGTACGGCTTAGGGTACGGGTTCGGGGAGGGTTTCAGGTACGGCGTAGGGTATTGGTTAGGGTTAGGTTTAGGGTTAGTGTTAGGGTTAGGGCTCGGTTTAGGGTACGGGTTAGGATTAGGGTACGTGTTAGGGTTAGGGTAGGTGTTAGGGTTAGGGTACGCGTTAGGGTTAGGGTAGTTATTAAACCTATCCCACTCTCTAGATACCCCTTAGCACGTAAAGGAATATTATTTGGGGGTCCAGCCATGGAGAAGAGTTTAGACACTAGGATAAGATAAGGAACACACCCATTATAAAGAAATCACATTAGGATTCTCTTTTTAAGCTGTTCCTTCAAACACTAGTGCTTAGGAAATCTATTGGAGGCAGAAGCAGTCAAGGGTAGCCTAGGGTTAGGGTTAGGCTTAGGGTTAGGCTTAGGGTACGGCTTAGGGTACGGGTTCGGGGAGGGGTTCGGGTACGGCGTAGGGTATGGGTTAGGGTTAGTGTTAGGGTTAGGGATCAGTTTAGGGTACGGGTTAGGATTAGGGTACGTGTTAGGGTTAGGGTAGGGGTTAGGGTTAGGGTACGTGTTAGGGTTAGGGTAGTTATTAAACCTATCCCACTCTCTAGATACCCCTTAGCACGTAAAGGAATATTATTTGGGGGTCCAGCCATGGAGAAGAGTTTAGACACTAGGATAAGATAAGGAACACACCCATTATAAAGAAATCACATTAGGATTCTCTTTTTAAGCTGTTCCTTCAAACACTAGTGCTTAGGAAATCTATTGGAGGCAGAAGCAGTCAAGGGTAGCCTAGGGTTAGGGTTAGGCTTAGGGTTAGGCTTAGGGTACGGCTTAGGGTACGGGTTCGGGGAGGGGTTCGGGTACGGCATAGGGTATGGGTTAGGGTTAGGGTTAGGGTTAGTGTTAGGGTTAGGGCTCGGTTTAGGGTACGGGTTAGGATTAGGGTACGTGTTAGGGTTAGGGTAGGTGTTAGGGTTAGGGTACGCGTTAGGGTTAGGGTAGTTATTAAACCTATCCCACTCTCTAGATACCCCTTAGCACGTAAAGGAATATTATTTGGGGGTCCAGCCATGGAGAAGAGTTTAGACACTAGGATAAGATAAGGAACACACCCATTATAAAGAAACCACATTAGGATTCTCTTTTTAAGCTGTTCCTTCAAACACTAGTGCTTAGGAAATCTATTGGAGGCAGAAGCAGTCAAGGGTAGCCTAGGGTTAGGGTTAGGCTTAGGGTACGGCTTAGGGTACGGCTTAGGGTACGGGTTCGGGGAGGGGTTCGGGTACGGTGTAGGGTATGGGTTAGGGTTAGGGTTAGGGTTAGTGTTAGGGTTAGGGCTCGGTTTAGGGTACGGGTTAGGATTAGGGTACGTGTTAGGGTTAGGGTAGGGGTTAGGGTTAGGGTACGCATTAGGGTTAGGGTAGTTATTAAACCTATCCCACTCTCTAGATACCCCTTAGCACGTAAAGGAATATTATTTGGGGGTCCAGCCATGGAGAAGAGTTTAGACACTAGGATAAGATAAGGAACACACCCATTATAAAGAAATCACATTAGGATTCTCTTTTTAAGCTGTTCCTTAAAGCACTAGTGCTTAGGAAATCTATTGGAGGCAGAAGCAGTCAAGGGGGGCCTAGGGTTAGGGTTAGGCTTAGGGTTAGGCTTAGGGTACGGCTTAGGGTACGGGTTCGGGGAGGGGTTCGGGTACGGCGTAGGGTATGGGTTAGGGTTAGGTTTAGGGTTAGTGTTAGGGTTAGGGCTCGGTTTAGGGTACGGGTTAGGATTAGGGTACGTGTTAGGGTTAGGGTAGGTGTTAGGGTTAGGGTACGCGTTAGGGTTAGGGTAGTTATTAAACCTATCCCACTCTCTAGATACCCCTTAGCACGTAAAGGAATATTATTTGGGGGTCCAGCCATGGAGAAGAGTTTAGACACTAGGATAAGATAAGGAACACACCCATTATAAAGAAATCACATTAGGATTCTCTTTTTAAGCTGTTCCTTCAAACACTAGTGCTTAGGAAATCTATTGGAGGCAGAAGCAGTCAAGGGTAGCCTAGGGTTAGGGTTAGGCTTAGGGTTAGGCTTAGGGTACGGCTTAGGGTACGGGTTCGGGGAGGGGTTCGGGTACGGCGTAGGGTATGGGTTAGGGTTAGTGTTAGGGTTAGGGATCAGTTTAGGGTACGGGTTAGGATTAGGGTACGTGTTAGGGTTAGGGTAGGGGTTAAGGTTAGGGTACGCGTTCGGGTTAGGGTAGTTATTAAACCTATCCCACTCTCTAGATACCCCTTAGCACGTAAAGGAATATTATTTGGGGGTCCAGCCATGGAGAAGAGTTTAGACACTAGGATAAGATAAGGAACACACCCATTATAAAGAAATCACATTAGGATTCTCTTTTTAAGCTGTTCCTTCAAACACTAGTGCTTAGGAAATCTATTGGAGGCAGAAGCAGTCAAGGGTAGCCTAGGGTTAGGGTTAGGCTTAGGGTTAGGCTTAGGGTACGGCTTAGGGTACGGGTTCGGGGAGGGGTTCGGGTACGGCGTAGGGTATGGGTTAGGGTTAGGGTTAGGGTTAGTGTTAGGGTTAGGGCTCGGTTTAGGGTACGGGTTAGGATTAGGGTACGTGTTAGGGTTAGGGTAGGTGTTAGGGTTAGGGTACGCGTTAGGGTTAGGGTAGTTATTAAACCTATCCCACTCTCTAGATACCCCTTAGCACGTAAAGGAATATTATTTGGGGGTCCAGCCATGGAGAAGAGTTTAGACACTAGGATAAGATAAGGAACACACCCATTATAAAGAAACCACATTAGGATTCTCTTTTTAAGCTGTTCCTTCAAACACTAGTGCTTAGGAAATCTATTGGAGGCAGAAGCAGTCAAGGGTAGCCTAGGGTTAGGGTTAGGCTTAGGGTACGGCTTAGGGTACGGCTTAGGGTACGGGTTCGGGGAGGGGTTCGGGTACGGTGTAGGGTATGGGTTAGGGTTAGGGTTAGGGTTAGTGTTAGGGTTAGGGCTCGGTTTAGGGACCGGGTTAGGATTAGGGTACGTGTTAGGGTTAGGGTAGGGGTTAGGGTTAGGGTACGCGTTAGGGTTAGGGTAGTTATTAAACCTATCCCACTCTCTAGATACCCCTTAGCACGTAAAGGAATATTATTTGGGGGTCCAACCATGGAGAAGAGTTTAGACACTAGGATAAGATAAGCAACACACCCATTATAAAGAAATCACATTAGGATTCTCTTTTTAAGCTGTTCCTTCAAACACTAGTGCTTAGGAAATCTATTGGAGGCAGAAGCAGTCAAGGGTAGCCTAGGGTTAGGGTTAGGCTTAGGGTTAGGCTTAGGGTACGGCTCAGGGTACGGGTTCGGGGAGGGGTTCGGGTACGGCGTAGGGTATGGGTTAGGGTTAGGGTTAGGGTTAGTGTTAGGGTTAGGGCTCGGTTTAGGGTACGGGTTAGGATTAGGGTACGTGTTAGGGTTAGGGTAGGTGTTAGGGTTAGGGTACGCGTTAGGGTTAGGGTAGTTATTAAACCTATCCCACTCTCTAGATACCCCATAGCACGTAAAGGAATATTATTTGGGGGTCCAGCCATGGAGAAGAGTTTAGACACTAGGAGAAGATAAGGAACACACCCATTATAAAGAAATCACATTAGGATTCTCTTTTTAAGCTGTTCCTTCAAACACTAGTGCTTAGGAAATCTATTGGAGGCAGAAGCAGTCAAGGGTAGCCTAGGGTTAGCGTTAGGCTTAGGGTTAGGGTTAGGGTACGGCTTAGGGTACGGGTTCGGGGAGGGGTTCGGGTACGGTGTAGTGTATGGGTTAGGGTTAGGGTTAGGGTTAGTGTTAGGGTTAGGGCTCGGTTTAGGTTACGGGTTAGGATTAGGGTCCGTGTTAGGGTTAGGGTAGGTGTTAGGGTTAGGGTACGCGTTAGGGTTAGGGTAGTTATTAAACCTATCCCACTCTCTAGATACCCCTTAGCACGTAAAGGAATATTATTTGGGGGTCCAGCCATGGAGAAGAGTTTAGACACTAGGATAAGATAAGGAACACACCCATTATAAAGAAATCACATTAGGATTCTCTTTTTAAGCTGTTCCTTCAAACACTAGTGCTTAGGAAATCTATTGGAGGCAGAAGCAGTCAAGGGTAGCCTAGGGTTAGGGTTAGGCTTAGGGTTAGGCTTAGGGTACGGCTTAGGGTACGGGTTCGGGGAGGGGTTCGGGTACGGCGTAGGGTATGGGTTAGGGTTAGGGTTAGGGTTCGTGTTAGGGTTAGGGCTCGGTTTAGGGTACGGGTTAGGATTAGGGTACGTGTTAGGGTTAGGGTAGGTGTTAGGGTTAGGGTACGCGTTAGGGTTAGGGTAGTTATTAAACCTATCCCACTCTCTAGATACCCCTTAGCACGTAAAGGTATATTATTTGGGGGTCCAGCCATGGAGAAGAGTTTAGACACTAGGATAAGATAAGGAACACACCCATTATAAAGAAACCACATTAGGATTCTCTTTTTAAGCTGTTCCTTCAAACACTAGTGCTTAGGAAATCTATTGGAGGCAGAAGCAGTCAAGGGTAGCCTAGGGTTAGGGTTAGGCTTAGGGTACGGCTTAGGGTACAGGTTCGGGGAGGGGTTCGGGTACGGTGTAGGGTATGGGTTAGGGTTAGGGTTAGGGTTAGTGTTAGGGTTAGGGCTCGGTTTAGGGACCGGGTTAGGATTAGGGTACGTGTTAGGGTTAGGGTAGGGGTTAGGGTTAGGGTACGCGTTAGGGTTAGGGTAGTTATTAAACCTATCCCACTCTCTAGATACCCCTTAGCACGTAAAGGAATATTATTTGGGGGTCCAGCCATGGAGAAGAGTTTAGACACTAGGATAAGATAAGGAACACACCCATTATAAAGAAATCACATTAGGATTCTCTTTTTAAGCTGTTCCTTCAAACACTAGTGCTTAGGAAATCTATTGGAGGCAGAAGCAGTCAAGGGGGGCCTAGGGTTAGGGTTAGGCTTAGGGTTAGGCTTAGGGTACGGCTTAGGGTACGGGTTCGGGGAGGGGTTCGGGTACGGCGTAGGGTATGGGTTAGGGTTAGGTTTAGGGTTAGTGTTAGGGTTAGGGCTCGGTTTAGGGTACGGGTTAGGATTAGGGTACGTGTTAGGGTTAGGGTAGGTGTTAGGGTTAGGGTACGCGTTAGGGTTAGGGTAGTTATTAAACCTATCCCACTCTCTAGATACCCCTTAGCACGTAAAGGAATATTATTTGGGGGTCCAGCCATGGAGAAGAGTTTAGACACTAGGATAAGATAAGGAACACACCCATTATAAAGAAATCACATTAGGATTCTCTTTTTAAGCTGTTCCTTCAAACACTAGTGCTTAGGAAATCTATTGGAGGCAGAAGCAGTCAAGGGTAGCCTAGGGTTAGGGTTAGGCTTAGGGTTAGGCTTAGGGTACGGCTTAGGGTACGGGTTCGGGGAGGGGTTCGGGTACGGCGTAGGGTATGGGTTAGGGTTAGTGTTAGGGTTAGGGATCAGTTTAGGGTACGGGTTAGGATTAGGGTACGTGTTAGGGTTAGGGTAGGGGTTAAGGTTAGGGTACGCGTTCGGGTTAGGGTAGTTATTAAACCTATCCCACTCTCTAGATACCCCTTAGCACGTAAAGGAATATTATTTGGGGGTCCAGCCATGGAGAAGAGTTTAGACACTAGGATAAGATAAGGAACACACCCATTATAAAGAAATCACATTAGGATTCTCTTTTTAAGCTGTTCCTTCAAACACTAGTGCTTAGGAAATCTATTGGAGGCAGAAGCAGTCAAGGGTAGCCTAGGGTTAGGGTTAGGCTTAGGGTTAGGCTTAGGGTACGGCTTAGGGTACGGGTTCGGGGAGGGGTTCGGGTACGGCGTAGGGTATGGGTTAGGGTTAGGGTTAGGGTTAGTGTTAGGGTTAGGGCTCGGTTTAGGGTACGGGTTAGGATTAGGGTACGTGTTAGGGTTAGGGTAGGTGTTAGGGTTAGGGTACGCGTTAGGGTTAGGGTAGTTATTAAACCTATCCCACTCTCTAGATACCCCTTAGCACGTAAAGGAATATTATTTGGGGGTCCAGCCATGGAGAAGAGTTTAGACACTAGGATAAGATAAGGAACACACCCATTATAAAGAAACCACATTAGGATTCTCTTTTTAAGCTGTTCCTTCAAACACTAGTGCTTAGGAAATCTATTGGAGGCAGAAGCAGTCAAGGGTAGCCTAGGGTTAGGGTTAGGCTTAGGGTACGGCTTAGGGTACGGCTTAGGGTACGGGTTCGGGGAGGGGTTCGGGTACGGTGTAGGGTATGGGTTAGGGTTAGGGTTAGGGTTAGTGTTAGGGTTAGGGCTCGGTTTAGGGACCGGGTTAGGATTAGGGTACGTGTTAGGGTTAGGGTAGGGGTTAGGGTTAGGGTACGCGTTAGGGTTAGGGTAGTTATTAAACCTATCCCACTCTCTAGATACCCCTTAGCACGTAAAGGAATATTATTTGGGGGTCCAACCATGGAGAAGAGTTTAGACACTAGGATAAGATAAGCAACACACCCATTATAAAGAAATCACATTAGGATTCTCTTTTTAAGCTGTTCCTTCAAACACTAGTGCTTAGGAAATCTATTGGAGGCAGAAGCAGTCAAGGGTAGCCTAGGGTTAGGGTTAGGCTTAGGGTTAGGCTTAGGGTACGGCTCAGGGTACGGGTTCGGGGAGGGGTTCGGGTACGGCGTAGGGTATGGGTTAGGGTTAGGGTTAGGGTTAGTGTTAGGGTTAGGGCTCGGTTTAGGGTACGGGTTAGGATTAGGGTACGTGTTAGGGTTAGGGTAGGTGTTAGGGTTAGGGTACGCGTTAGGGTTAGGGTAGTTATTAAACCTATCCCACTCTCTAGATACCCCATAGCACGTAAAGGAATATTATTTGGGGGTCCAGCCATGGAGAAGAGTTTAGACACTAGGAGAAGATAAGGAACACACCCATTATAAAGAAATCACATTAGGATTCTCTTTTTAAGCTGTTCCTTCAAACACTAGTGCTTAGGAAATCTATTGGAGGCAGAAGCAGTCAAGGGTAGCCTAGGGTTAGCGTTAGGCTTAGGGTTAGGGTTAGGGTACGGCTTAGGGTACGGGTTCGGGGAGGGGTTCGGGTACGGTGTAGTGTATGGGTTAGGGTTAGGGTTAGGGTTAGTGTTAGGGTTAGGGCTCGGTTTAGGTTACGGGTTAGGATTAGGGTCCGTGTTAGGGTTAGGGTAGGTGTTAGGGTTAGGGTACGCGTTAGGGTTAGGGTAGTTATTAAACCTATCCCACTCTCTAGATACCCCTTAGCACGTAAAGGAATATTATTTGGGGGTCCAGCCATGGAGAAGAGTTTAGACACTAGGATAAGATAAGGAACACACCCATTATAAAGAAATCACATTAGGATTCTCTTTTTAAGCTGTTCCTTCAAACACTAGTGCTTAGGAAATCTATTGGAGGCAGAAGCAGTCAAGGGTAGCCTAGGGTTAGGGTTAGGCTTAGGGTTAGGCTTAGGGTACGGCTTAGGGTACGGGTTCGGGGAGGGGTTCGGGTACGGCGTAGGGTATGGGTTAGGGTTAGGGTTAGGGTTCGTGTTAGGGTTAGGGCTCGGTTTAGGGTACGGGTTAGGATTAGGGTACGTGTTAGGGTTAGGGTAGGTGTTAGGGTTAGGGTACGCGTTAGGGTTAGGGTAGTTATTAAACCTATCCCACTCTCTAGATACCCCTTAGCACGTAAAGGTATATTATTTGGGGGTCCAGCCATGGAGAAGAGTTTAGACACTAGGATAAGATAAGGAACACACCCATTATAAAGAAACCACATTAGGATTCTCTTTTTAAGCTGTTCCTTCAAACACTAGTGCTTAGGAAATCTATTGGAGGCAGAAGCAGTCAAGGGTAGCCTAGGGTTAGGGTTAGGCTTAGGGTACGGCTTAGGGTACAGGTTCGGGGAGGGGTTCGGGTACGGTGTAGGGTATGGGTTAGGGTTAGGGTTAGGGTTAGTGTTAGGGTTAGGGCTCGGTTTAGGGACCGGGTTAGGATTAGGGTACGTGTTAGGGTTAGGGTAGGGGTTAGGGTTAGGGTACGCGTTAGGGTTAGGGTAGTTATTAAACCTATCCCACTCTCTAGATACCCCTTAGCACGTAAAGGAATATTATTTGGGGGTCCAGCCATGGAGAAGAGTTTAGACACTAGGATAAGATAAGGAACACACCCATTATAAAGAAATCACATTAGGATTCTCTTTTTAAGCTGTTCCTTCAAACACTAGTGCTTAGGAAATCTATTGGAGGCAGAAGCAGTCAAGGGTAGCCTAGGGTTAGGGTTAGGCTTAGGGTTAGGCTTAGGGTACGGCTTAGGGTACGGGTTCGGGGAGGGGTTCGGGTACGGCGTAGGGTATGGGTTAGAGTTAGGGTTAGGGTTAGTGTTTGGGTTAGGGCTCGGTGTAGGTTACGGGTTAGGATTAGGGTACGTGTTAGGGTTAGGGTAGGTGTTAGGGTTAGGGTACGCGGTAGGGTTAGGGTAGTTATTAAACCTATCCCAGTCTCTAGATACCCCTTAGCACGTAAAGGAATATTATTTGGGGGTCCAGCCATGGAGAAGAGTTTAGACACTAGGATAAGAAAAGGAACACACCCATTATAAAGAAATCACATTAGGATTCTCTTTTTAAGCTGTTCCTTCAAACACTAGTGCTTAGGAAAACTATTGGAGGCAGAAGCAGTCAAGGGTGGCCTAGGGTTAGGGTTAGGCTTAGGGTTAGGCTTAGGGTAGGGCTTAGGGTACGGGTTCGGGGAGGGGTTCGGGTACGGCGTAGGGTATGGGTTAGGGTTAGGGTTAGGGTTAGTGTTAGGGTTAGGGCTCGGTTTAGGGTACGGGTTAGGATTAGGGTACGTGTTAGGGTTAGGGTAGGGGTTAGGGCTAGGGTACGCATTAGGGTTAGGGTAGTTATTAAACCTATCCCACTATCTAGATACCCCTTAGCACGTAAAGGAATATTATTTGGGGGTCCAGCCATGGAGAAGAGTTTAGACACTAGGATAAGATAAGGAACACACCCATTATAAAGAAATCACATTAGGATTCTCTTTTTAAGCTGTTCCTTAAAGCACTAGTGCTTAGGAAATCTATTGGAGGCAGAAGCAGTCAAGGGTAGCCTAGGGTTAGGGTTAGGCTTAGGGTTAGGGTTAGGGTACGGCTTAGGGTACGGTTTCGGGGAGGGGTTCGGGTACGGTGTAGGGTATGGGTTAGGGTTAGGGTTAGGGTTAGTGTTAGGGTTAGGGCTCAGTTTAGGGTACGGGTTAGGATTAGGGTACGTGTTAGGGTTAGGGTAGGGGTTAGGGTTAGGGTACGCGTTAGGGTTAGGGTAGTTATTAAACCTATCCCACTCTCTAGATACCCCTTAGCACGTAAAGGAATATTATTTGGGGGTCCAGCCATGGAGAAGAGTTTAGACACTAGGATAAGATAAGGAACACACCCATTATAAAGAAATCACATTAGGATTCTGTTTTTAAGCCGTTCCTTAAAACACTAGTGCTTAGGAAATCTATTGGAGGCAGAAGCAGTCAAGGGTAGCCTAGGGTTAGGGTTAGGCTTAGGGTTAGGCTTAGGGTACGGCTTAGGGTACGGGTTCGGGGAGGGGTGCGGGTACGGCGTAGGGTATGGGTTAGGATTAGGGTTAGGGTTAGTGTTAGGGTTAGGGCTCGGTTCAGGGTACGGGTTAGGATTAGGGTACGTGTTAGGGTTAGGGTAGGGGTTAGGGTTAGGGTACGTGTTAGGGTTAGGGTAGTTATTAAACCTATCCCACTCTCTAGATACCCCTTAGCACGTAAAGGAATATTATTTGGGGGTCCAGTCATGGAGAAGAGTTTAGACACTAGGATAAGATAAGGAACACACCCATTATAAAGAAATCACATTAGGATTCTCTTTTTAAGCTGTTCCTTCAAACACTAGTGCTTAGGAAATCTATTGGAGGCAGAAGCAGTCAAGGGTAGCCTAGGGTTAGGGTTAGGCTTAGGTTTAGGCTTAGGGTACGGCTTAGGCTACGGGTTCGGGGAGGGGTTCGGGTACGGCGTAGGGTATGGGTTAGGGTTAGGGTTAGGGTTAGTGTTAGGGTTAGGGCTCGGTTTAGGGTACGGGTTAGGATTAGGGTACGTGTTAGGGTTAGGGTAGGGGTTAGGGTTAGGGTACGCGTTAGGGTTAGGGTAGTTATTAAACCTATCCCACTCTCTAGATACCCCTTAGCACGTAAAGGAATATTATTTGGGGGTCCAGCCATGGAGAAGAGTTTAGACACTAGGATAAGATAAGGAACACACCCATTATAAAGAAATCACATTAGGATTCTCTTTTTAAGCTGTTCCTTCAAACACTAGTGCTTAGGAAATCTGTTGGAGGCAGAAGCAGTCAAGGGTAGCCTAGGGTTAGGGTTAGGCTTAGGGTTAGGCTTAGGGTACGGCTTAGGGTACGGGTTTGGGGAGGGGTTCGGGTACGGTGTAGGGTATGGGTTAGGGTTAGGGTTAGGGTTAGTGTTAGGGTTAGGGCTCGGTTTAGGGTACGGGTTAGGATTAGGGTACGTTTTAGGGTT
Source organism: Balaenoptera ricei (assembly GCF_028023285.1). Taxonomy (NCBI): domain Eukaryota; kingdom Metazoa; phylum Chordata; class Mammalia; order Artiodactyla; family Balaenopteridae; genus Balaenoptera; species Balaenoptera ricei. The sequence continues at coordinate 5,621 of NW_026777463.1, read as the reverse complement.
AGGGTAGGGGTTAGGGTTAGGGTACGCGTTAGGGTTAGGGTAGTTATTAAACCTATCCCACTCTCTAGATACCCCTTAGCACGTAAAGGAATATTATTTGCGGGTCCAGCCATGGAGAAGAGTTTAGACACTAGGATAAAATAAGGAACACATACATTATAAAGAAATCACATTAGGATTCTCTTTTTAAGCTGTTCCTTAGAACACTAGTGCTTAGGAAATCTATTGGAGGCAGAAGCAGTCAAGGGTAGCCTAGGGTTAGGGTTAGGCTTAGGTTTAGGGTTAGGGTACGGCTTAGGGTACGGGTTCGGGGAGGGGTTCGGGTACGGCGTAGGGTATGGGTTAGGGTTAGGGTTAGGGTTCGTGTTAGGGTTAGGGCTCGGTTTAGGGTACGGGTTAGGATTAGGGTAAGTGTTAGGGTTAGGGTAGGGGTTAGGGTTATGGTACGCATTAGGGTTAGGATAGTTATTAAACCTATCCCACTCTCTAGATACCCCTTAGCACGTAAAGGAATATTATTTGGGAGTCCAGCCATGGAGAAGAGTTTAGACACTAGGATAAGATAAGGAACACACCCATTATAAAGAAATCACATTAGGATTCTCTTTTTAAGCTGTTCCTTCAAACACTAGTGCTTAGGAAATCTATTGGAGGCAGAAGCAGTCAAGGGTAGCCTAGGGTTAGGGTTAGGCTTAGGGTTAGGCTTAGGGTACGGATTAGGGTACGGGTTCGGGGAGGGGTTCGGGTACGGCCTAGGGTATGGGTTAGGGTTAGGGTTTGAGTTAGGGTTAGGGCTCGGTTTAGTGTACGGGTTAGGATTAGGGTACGTTTTAGGGTTAGGGTAGGGGTTAGGGTTAGGGTACGCGTTAGGGTTAGGGTAGTTATTAAACCTATCCCACTCTCTAGATACCCCTTAGCACGTAAAGGAATATTGTTTGTGGGTCCAGCCATGGAGAAGAGTTTAGACACTAGGATAAGATAAGGAACACACCCATTATAAAGAAATCACATTAGGATTCTCTTTTTAAGCTGTTCCTTCAAACACTAGTGCTTAGGAAATCTATTGGAGGCAGAAGCAGTCAAGGGTAGCCTAGGGTTAGGGTTAGGCTTAGGGTTAGGCTTAGGGTACGGCTTAGGGTACGGGTTCGGGGAGGGGTTCGGGTACGGCGTAGGGTATGGGTTAGGGTTAGGGTTAGGGTTAGTGTTAGGGTTAGGGCTCAGTTTAGGGTACGGGTTAGGATTAGGGTACGTGTTAGGGTTAGGGTAGGGGTTAGGGTTAGGGTACGCGTTAGGGTTAGGGTAGTTATTAAACCTATCCCACTCTCTAGATACCCCTTAGCACGTAAAGGAATATTATTTGGGGGTCTAGCCATGGAGAAGAGTTTAGACACTAGGATAAGATAAGGAACACACCCATTATAAAGAAATCACATTAGGATTCTGTTTTTAAGCCGTTCCTTAAAACACTAGTGCTTAGGAAATCTATTGGAGGCAGAAGCAGTCAAGGGTAGCCTAGGGTTAGGGTTAGGCTTAGGGTTAGGCTTAGGGTACGGCTTAGGGTACGGGTTCGGGGAGGGGTTCGGGTACGGCGTAGGGTATGGGTTAGGGTTAGGGTTAGGGTTAGTGTTAGGGTTAGGGCTCGGTTCAGGGTACGGGTTAGGATTAGGGTACGTGTTAGGGTTAGGGTAGGGGTTAGGGTTAGGGTACGCGTTAGGGTTAGGGTAGTTATTAAACCTATCCCACTCTCTAGATACCCCTTAGCACGTAAAGGAATATTATTTGGGGGTCCAGCCATGGAGAAGAGTTTAGACACTAGGATAAGATAAGGAACACACCCATTATAAAGAAATCACATTAGGATTCTCTTTTTAAGCTGTTCCTTCAAACACTAGTGCTTAGGAAATCTGTTGGAGGCAGAAGCAGTCAAGGGTAGCCTAGGGTTAGGGTTAGGCTTAGGGTTAGGCTTAGGGTACGGCTTAGGGTACGGGTTTGGGGAGGGGTTCGGGTACGGTGTAGGGTATGGGTTAGGGTTAGGGTTAGGGTTAGTGTTAGGGTTAGGGCTCGGTTTAGGGTACGGGTTAGGATTAGGGTACGTTTTAGGGTTAGGGTAGGGGTTAGGGTTAGGGTACGCGTTAGGGTTAGGGTAGTTATTAAACCTATCCCACTCTCTAGATACCCCTTAGCACGTAAAGGAATATTATTTGCGGGTCCAGCCATGGAGAAGAGTTTAGACACTAGGATAAAATAAGGAACACATACATTATAAAGAAATCACATTAGGATTCTCTTTTTAAGCTGTTCCTTAGAACACTAGTGCTTAGGAAATCTATTGGAGGCAGAAGCAGTCAAGGGTAGCCTAGGGTTAGGGTTAGGCTTAGGTTTAGGGTTAGGGTACGGCTTAGGGTACGGGTTCGGGGAGGGGTTCGGGTACGGCGTAGGGTATGGGTTAGGGTTAGGGTTAGGGTTCGTGTTAGGGTTAGGGCTCGGTTTAGGGTACGGGTTAGGATTAGGGTAAGTGTTAGGGTTAGGGTAGGGGTTAGGGTTATGGTACGCATTAGGGTTAGGATAGTTATTAAACCTATCCCACTCTCTAGATACCCCTTAGCACGTAAAGGAATATTATTTGGGAGTCCAGCCATGGAGAAGAGTTTAGACACTAGGATAAGATAAGGAACACACCCATTATAAAGAAATCACATTAGGATTCTCTTTTTAAGCTGTTCCTTCAAACACTAGTGCTTAGGAAATCTATTGGAGGCAGAAGCAGTCAAGGGTAGCCTAGGGTTAGGGTTAGGCTTAGGGTTAGGCTTAGGGTACGGATTAGGGTACGGGTTCGGGGAGGGGTTCGGGTACGGCCTAGGGTATGGGTTAGGGTTAGGGTTTGAGTTAGGGTTAGGGCTCGGTTTAGTGTACGGGTTAGGATTAGGGTACGTTTTAGGGTTAGGGTAGGGGTTAGGGTTAGGGTACGCGTTAGGGTTAGGGTAGTTATTAAACCTATCCCACTCTCTAGATACCCCTTAGCACGTAAAGGAATATTGTTTGTGGGTCCAGCCATGGAGAAGAGTTTAGACACTAGGATAAGATAAGGAACACACCCATTATAAAGAAATCACATTAGGATTCTCTTTTTAAGCTGTTCCTTCAAACACTAGTGCTTAGGAAATCTATTGGAGGCAGAAGCAGTCAAGGGTAGCCTAGGGTTAGGGTTAGGCTTAGGGTTAGGCTTAGGGTACGGCTTAGGGTACGGGTTCGGGGAGGGGTTCGGGTACGGCGTAGGGTATGGGTTAGGGTTAGGGTTAGGGTTAGTGTTAGGGTTAGGGCTCAGTTTAGGGTACGGGTTAGGATTAGGGTACGTGTTAGGGTTAGGGTAGGGGTTAGGGTTAGGGTACGCGTTAGGGTTAGGGTAGTTATTAAACCTATCCCACTCTCTAGATACCCCTTAGCACGTAAAGGAATATTATTTGGGGGTCTAGCCATGGAGAAGAGTTTAGACACTAGGATAAGATAAGGAACACACCCATTATAAAGAAATCACATTAGGATTCTGTTTTTAAGCCGTTCCTTAAAACACTAGTGCTTAGGAAATCTATTGGAGGCAGAAGCAGTCAAGGGTAGCCTAGGGTTAGGGTTAGGCTTAGGGTTAGGCTTAGGGTACGGCTTAGGGTACGGGTTCGGGGAGGGGTTCGGGTACGGCGTAGGGTATGGGTTAGGGTTAGGGTTAGGGTTAGTGTTAGGGTTAGGGCTCGGTTCAGGGTACGGGTTAGGATTAGGGTACGTGTTAGGGTTAGGGTAGGGGTTAGGGTTAGGGTACGCGTTAGGGTTAGGGTAGTTATTAAACCTATCCCACTCTCTAGATACCCCTTAGCACGTAAAGGAATATTATTTGGGGGTCCAGCCATGGAGAAGAGTTTAGACACTAGGATAAGATAAGGAACACACCCATTATAAAGAAATCACATTAGGATTCTCTTTTTAAGCTGTTCCTTCAAACACTAGTGCTTAGGAAATCTATTGGAGGCAGAAGCAGTCAAGGGTAGCCTAGGGTTAGGGTTAGGCTTAGGGTTAGGCTTAGGGTACGGCTTAGGGTACGGGTTCGGGGAGGGGTTCGGGTACGGCGTAGGGTATGGGTTAGGGTTAGTGTTAGGGTTAGGGATCAGTTTAGGGTACGGGTTAGGATTAGGGTACGTGTTAGGGTTAGGGTAGGGGTTAGGGTTAGGGTACGCGTTAGGGTTAGGGTAGTTATTAAACCTATCCCACTCTCTAGATACCCCTTAGCACGTAAAGGAATATTATTTGGGGGTCCAGCCATGGAGAAGAGTTTAGACACTAGGATAAGATAAGGAACACACCCATTATAAAGAAATCACATTAGGATTCTCTTTTTAAGCTGTTCCTTCAAACACTAGTGCTTAGGAAATCTATTGGAGGCAGAAGCAGTCAAGGGTAGCCTAGGGTTAGGGTTAGGCTTAGGGTTAGGCTTAGGGTACGGCTTAGGGTACGGGTTCGGGGAGGGGTTCGGGTACGGCATAGGGTATGGGTTAGGGTTAGGGTTAGGGTTAGTGTTAGGGTTAGGGCTCGGTTTAGGGTACGGGTTAGGATTAGGGTACGTGTTAGGGTTAGGGTAGGTGTTAGGGTTAGGGTACGCGTTAGGGTTAGGGTAGTTATTAAACCTATCCCACTCTCTAGATACCCCTTAGCACGTAAAGGAATATTATTTGGGGGTCCAGCCATGGAGAAGAGTTTAGACACTAGGATAAGATAAGGAACACACCCATTATAAAGAAACCACATTAGGATTCTCTTTTTAAGCTGTTCCTTCAAACACTAGTGCTTAGGAAATCTATTGGAGGCAGAAGCAGTCAAGGGTAGCCTAGGGTTAGGGTTAGGCTTAGGGTACGGCTTAGGGTACGGCTTAGGGTACGGGTTCGGGGAGGGGTTCGGGTACGGTGTAGGGTATGGGTTAGGGTTAGGGTTAGGGTTAGTGTTAGGGTTAGGGCTCGGTTTAGGGACCGGGTTAGGATTAGGGTACGTGTTAGGGTTAGGGTAGGGGTTAGGGTTAGGGTACGCGTTAGGGTTAGGGTAGTTAGTAAACCTATCCCACTCTCTAGATACCCCTTAGCACGTAAAGGAATATTATTTGCGGGTCCAGCCATGGAGAAGAGTTTAGACACTAGGATAAGATAAGGAACACACCCATTGTAAAGAAATCACATTAGGATTCTCTTTTTAAGCTGTTCCTTCAAACATTAGTGCTTAGGAAATCTGTTGGAGGCAGAAGCAGTCAAGGGTAGCCTAGGGTTAGGGTTAGGCTTAGGGTTAGGCTTAGGGTACGGCTTAGGGTACGGGTTCCGGGAGGGGTTCGGGTACGGCGTAGGGTATGGGTTAGGGTTAGGGTTAGGGTTAGTGTTAGGGTTAGGGCTCGGTTTAGGGTACGGGTTAGGATTAGGGTACGTGTTAGGGTTAGGGTAGGGGTTAGGGTTAGGGTACGCGTTAGGTTTAGGGTAGTTATTAAACCTATCCCACTCTCTAGATACCCCTTAGCACGTAAAGGAATATTATTTGGGGGTCCAGCCATGGAGAAGAGTTTAGACACTAGGATAAGATAAGGAACACACCCATTA